>NW_011495061.1:7732159-7735404 GCF_000754665.1 Bison bison bison | reverse complement strand
CACTTTTCACTTTCATGCATTGGAGAAGGAAATGGCAACCCACTCCAGCATTCTTGCCTGGAGAATCCCAGGGACGGGGGAGCCTGGTGGGCTGCCGTCTATGGGGTCACACAGAGTCAGACACAACTGAAGTGACTTAGCAGCATATCTTATTATAGAAGTGGAATTAAAGAAAACAGCAGTCTGAAAATGCCATGAGCTACAGGCCAAAAAAGCCCCAACAGAAGTCTCCTCTCTCAAGAAAAGAACCAGAAAAGGAGAAGCCTCGTAAGGCAGAAAGGTTTTACCCAGTAACTACTCTACTTCCACAAACACTGCATAAAACACCTATGGCCTCATCCCCATCTATGCCAGCAAAGGTTGAGAGAGGAGCCCGGACTTCCAGTCTTATGAGGCTATGATGAGCCAGTCTAACAACACAGTCAGGTGGTGTCATGAAGGACAAGTCGGAAGCTGAGACTTGTATCCCTGCAGCAATAATGAAGGCAATCACGGCCCTGCTACAGTATTAGAGGGACCACGTGGGGATGCTGGGCTGTCATCCCCACCCGGTAGTAATGAGACATCTTTCCACTCCTCACTGCAGTGGTATCGCAGAGGCCTAGTGGACGGTCAGGACTTTCCCAGCAGTAATGGGGCCACCCTGATGGTGTCAACAGAGGCTGGTTGAGGAATCTGCCCTGCTGCTTCCACCTGGCAGTAACGAAGCAGCCACCCTCCTCCTTTTGTCAGAGCTGTGTCAGAGAAACACAGCTCTGATCAAAACAGGAGGCTTGAATATGACCCAGAGTCTCATAACATAATATGAAAATGTCCAGGTTTCAAACAAATATTTATTATCATTCCAAAAACCAGAAAAAAAATCTCAAACTGGATGAAAAATTCAATCAAAAGTTGCCAACCCCAAGATGAAAGAAATGTTAGAATTATTTGACAAAGATCTTAAAGTAGCTTTAAAAAAATACTTTCATGAACGACAAACATGCGTGAAACCAATGAAAAAATTGGAAAGCCTCAGCAAAGAAATAGAAAGTTTCAGCAAAGACATAGAATATATAAAAAGGAACCAAAGTGAAAATACAAAAACCAAAATAAAAGGCTCTGTGGATGGGCTGAACAGCAGAATGAAGGGAAAGGAGTAAAAAAACATCAGTGAACTGGAAGGTGGAACAATAGAAATTATTCTAATAGGTAGAAAATAGACTGAAAAAAAAAAGGAACAAAGCCTCAGGGGCTCTGAGACCCTGACAAAATATCTAATATTCATGTCATTGGAGTTCTAACGGGAGAAGAAAAAGGGCAGGCATGGAAAAGAATTCAGAGCTGAAAAGTTCTTAAATTTGGCAAAACAGATAAACCTACAGGTTCAAGAAACTAAGTGAGGGGACCTCCCTGGTGATCCAGTGGTTAAAACTCTTTGCAGCCAGTGCAAGGAGCTTGGGTTTGATCCCCTCGGGTCAGGGAACTAGATTGAGAAGGAAATGGACAGCCCACTCCAATATTCTTGCCTGGAGAATTTCATAGACAGAGGAGCCTGGCAGGCTGCAGTCCATGTGGTCGCAAAGAATGGGACACCACTGAGCACGCAGCATGCACACATGTATGCAGCCAACTTTTACAGCCTTTCTACCGGAAGGGTGGCAGTAGGCAATTGGTTAGGATGCTATAGGGTGGGTAATAGCATAGGTATTTTACCTAATATGGGGTTAGGAGACTGGCCAGCTTAGATCCAGAGGCTCATGGCAGCAGTTGTTATGGGGCTCAATCAGTTCCAGAAACTTTGGTCCTGTGACCTTGGTACAGGGCTCCACACCTGGGACATTGGTGTAGGGCTCTATATCTGTGACCTTGGTATGCTGCTGCTGCTGCTAAGTCACCTCAGTCGTGTCCGACTCTATGCAACCTTGGTATGCTGCTGCTGCTAAGTCGCTTCAGTTGTGTCCGACTCTGTGCAACCCATAGACGGCAGCCCACCAGGCACCTCTGTCCATGGGATTCTCCAGGCAAGAACACTGGAGTGGGTTGCCGTTTCCTCCTCCAATGCATGAAAGTGAAAGGTCAAAGTGAAGTCGCTCAGTCATGTCCGTCTCCTAGCGACCCCATGGACTGCAGCCTACCAGGCTCCTCCGTCCATGGGATTTTCCAGGCAAGAGTACTGGAGTGGGGTGCCATTGTATAGAGCTCCACAATGATCATATCGATCAATGCAGGCAAGCATTAGACAAAATTCAGCACCCATAAATTACAGGAAAAAAAATACTCAGGAAAATAGAAACAGAGGGGAAACTTTCTCAACTCTATAAAGAGAATCTACAAAAAACCTATTGCTAATATTATGTTTAATGGTTAAAAAAATACAAAACTGAATGCCTTCTCCTAAGATCAAGAACAAGTCAAGAATGTTCATTTCCCTCTACTCTTATTCAACATAAGAATGTGAAAGGCACTGCTGGAAGTTCTGATCAATATAATAAGCCAAGGAAATAAAAGATGAGGAATACAGATCAGAAAGAAAGAAAACTGCCTCCATTTGCAAACAACATGATTGTCTCCATAGAAAATCCCAAGGCATCTACAAAATAATTACTAGAACGAATAAATGAATTTGGCAAGGTCACAGGATAGAAAATGAACACACAAAAATCATTGTATTTCTATGGACTAGCAATGAATACAGAAATTTTAAATATTACTTTAGCTCACTACAGAAATGAAATATTTAGGTGTAAGTCTAACAAAACTGGCACAAGCCTTATATGCTGAAAACTATACAATTCTGAGCAAAGAAACCAAAGAGGAGTTAAATAAATGGAGAAACATTTCACATTTATGAAATGGAACACTCATATGGCAAAATGTCAATTCTCTTCAAATTGATAACACGTATCTAATGCAATGTTTCTACTCATGGCTATTTGTAAGGCCTCCTCAGTGAATGCAGACTTCCAAAAAATAGCAAGGAGAGATAAGAAAGCCTTCCTCAGTGATAAATGCAAAGAAATAGAGGAAAACAATAGAATGGGAAAGACTAGAGATCTCTTCAAGAAAATTAGAGATACCAAGGGAACATTTCATGCAAAGATGGACTCAATAAAGGACAGAAATGGTATGGACCTAATAGAAGCAGAAGATATTAAGAAGAGGTAGCAAGAAAACACAGAACTGTACAAAAAAGATCTTCACGACCCAGATAATCACGATGGTGTGATCACTGACTTAGAGCCAGACATCCTGGAATGTGAAGT
>NW_011495061.1:7717776-7732038 GCF_000754665.1 Bison bison bison | reverse complement strand
CTGCTTTATTGACTATGCCAAAGCCTTTGACTGTGTGGGTCACAATAAACTGTGGGAAATTCTGAAAGAGATGGGAATGCCAGACCACCTGACCTGCCTCTTGAGAAACCTGTATGCAGGTCAGAAACCTGTATGCAGGTCAGTTAGAAATGGACATGGAACAACAGACTGGTTCCAAATAGAAAAAGGAATACATCAAGGCTGTATGTTGTCACTCTGTTTATTTAACTTATATGCAGAGTACATCATGAGAATCGCTGGGCTGGAAGAAGCACAAGCTGAAATCAAGATTGCCAGGAGAAATATCAACAACCTCAGATATGCAGATGACACTAACCTTATGGCAGAAAGTGAAGAGGAACTAAAACGCCTCTTGATGAAAGTGAAAGAGGAGAGTGAAAATATTGGCTTAAAGGTCAACATTCAGAAAACTAAGATCATGGCATCCGATCCCATCACTTCACGGCAAATAGATGGGGAAACAGTGTCAGACTTTATTTTTGTGGGCTCCAAAATCACTGCAGATGGTGGTTGCAGCCATGAAGTTAAAAGACTCTTAGTCCTTGGAAGAAAAGTTATGACCAATCTAGACAGCATATTAAAAAGCAGAGACATTACTTTGTCAACAAATTTCCATCTAGTCAAGGCTGTGGTTTTTCCAGTGGTCGTGTATGCATGTGAGAGTTGGACTATAAAGAAAACTGAGCACTGAAGAACTGATGCTTTTGAACTGTGGTCTTGGGGAAGACTCTTGAGAGTCCCTTGGACTGCAAGGAGATCCAACCTAAAGGTTATCAGTCCTTGGTGTTCATTGGAAGGACTGATTTTGAAGCTGAAACTCCAATACTTTGGCCACCTGATGTGAAGAGCTGACTCATTTGAAAAGACTCTGATGCTGGGAAGGATTGAGGGCAGGAGGAGAAGGGGACGAATGAGATGAGATGGTTGGATGGCATCATCGACTTAATGGACATGGATTTGAGTGAACTCCGGGAGTTGGTGATGAACAGGGAGGCCTGGCGTGCTGCAGTTCGTGGGGTTGCAAAGAGTTGGACACGACTGATGACTGAACTGAACTGAACTCAGACAACCATTTTGCTTTTTTGCATTTCTTTTGCTTGGGTATGGTCTTGATCTCTGCCTCCTGTACAATGTTATGAACCTCTGTCCATAGTTCTTCAGGCACTCTGTCTATCAGATCTATTTGAATCTATTTGTCACTTCCACTGTATAATCTTAAGGGGTTTGATTTAGGTCATATCTGAATGGTCTAATTGTTTTCCCTACTTTCTTCAATTTAAGTCTGAATTTGGCAATAAGGAGTTCACAGTCTGTGCCACAGTCAGCTCCTGGTCTTGTTTTTGCTGACTGTATAGAGCTTCTCCATCTTTGGCTGCAAAGAATATAATCAATCTGATTTCAGTGTTGACCATCTGCTGATGCCCATGTGTCAAGTCTTCTCTTGTGTTGTTGGAAGAGGGTGTTTGCTATGACCCGTGTGTTCTCTTGGCAAAACTTTATTAGTCTTTGTTCTGTTTCATTCTGTACTCCAAGGCCAAATTTGCCTGTTACTCCAGGTGTTTCTTGACTTCCTACTTTTGCATTCCAGTCCCCTATAATGAAAAGGACATCTTTTTTGGATGTTAGTTCTAGAAGGTCTTGTAGGTCTTCATAGAACCATTCAACTTCAGCTTCTTCAGCATTACGGGTCAGGGCATAGACTTGGATTACTGTGATATTGAATGGTTTGCCTTTGAAACAAATAGAGATCATTCTGTCGTTTTTGAGATTGCATCCAAGTACTGCATTTCAGACTCTTTTGTTGACCATGATGGCTACTCCATTTCTTCTAAGGGATTCTTGCCCACAGTAGTAGATATAATGGTCATCTGAGTTAAATTCACCCATTCCAGTCCATCTTAGTTCACTGATTCCTAGAATGTCGATGTTCACTTTTGCCATCTCCTGTTTGACAACTTTCAATTTGCCTTGATTCATGGACCTAACATTCCAGGTTCCTATGCAATATTGCTCTTTACAGCATCGAACTCTGCTTCCATCACCAGTCCCATTCACAACTGGGTGTTATTTTTGCTTTGGCTCCATCCCTTCATTCTTTCTGGAGTTATTTCTCCACTGATCTCCAGTAGCATATTGGGCACCTTCCGAACTGGGGAGTTCATCTTTCAAGGTCCTATGTTTTTGCCTTTTCATGCTGTTCATGGGGTTCTCAGTATTCTTGATACTAAAGTGGTTTGCCATTCCCTTCTCCAGTTGACCACGTTTGTCAGGAATCTCCACCATGACCCATCCATCTTGGGTGGCCCTACAAGGCATGGTTCATAGTTCCACTGAGTTAGCAAGGCTGTGGTCCATGTGATCAGGTTGGTTAGTTTTCTGTGGTTGTGGATTTCAGTTCAGCAGTGGCCACAGGACTTGAAAAGGTCAGTTTTCATTCCAATCCCAAAGAAAGGCAATGCCAAAGAATGCTTGAACTACCACACAATTGCACTCATCTCACACGCTAGTAAAGTAATGCTCAAAATTCTCCAAGTTAGGCTTCAACTGTATGTGAACTGTGAACTTTCAGATGTTCAAGCTGGATTTAGAAAAGGCAGAGGAACCAGCAATCAAATTGCCAACATCCATTGGATCATAGAAAAAGCAAGAGATTTCCAGAGAAATATCTACTTCCGCTTTATTGACTATGCCAACGCCTTCGACTGTGTGGGCCACCACAAGCTCTGGAAAATGCTTAAAGAGATGGGAGTACCAGACCACATGACTTGTCTCTTGAGAAATCTGTATGCAGGTCAGGAAGCAACAGTTAGAACTGGACATGGAACAACAGACTGGTTTCAAATAGGGAAAGGAGTACGTCAAGGCTGTATATTGTCACCCTGCTTACTTAACTTATATGCAGAGTACATCATGAGCAACTGAAATGAACTGAATGCAATTTTTACTAAAATTCCAGAGTTTTTTTGATGGATATAGACAAGATTATTCTAAAATGTATATGTAAAGGTAAAAGAATAAGAAGAGCTAAAAGGAGTTTTGTAAAAGAAATCAGTGTATATACAATTTTCAAGATTAAACTAATGAAGACTCTGTGATATTAGGCCCAGTGACAAGAATGGATGAGAATAGAGGACCCAGAAATAGACCCACACATATATATGCCCAAAGGATTTTTCACAAAGGTGTCAAACAATCCAATAAATGAAAGATTGTCTTCTCAACAAATGGGGCTGAGCAGTGGGAAATCCACAGACCAAAAAAAGTGAAGCTTGTCTGAAGACTCACATACTATACAAAAATTAACTCAAGATGGATCATGGACATGAATGTAAAAAATAAAACTTTGTGGGGGCAGGGGGAAATTGGGGGAAATCTTGGATATCTAGGACTAGACAATAAGTTCTTAAACTTGACACCCAAAAACACAGTCCACAAAAAGAAAACTTGATAAATTGAACTTCATCAAAATTAAAAATTTTTGCTTCATGATAAGCTCTGATTAAAAAAAAAAAAAACAACCTGCAGACAGGAAGAAAATATTTATTGACCATTTATTAAACAAAGGACTATATTCAGAATATATAAATGGCTTCCCAGGTGGCTCAGTGGTAAAGAATCCACCTGCCAAGCAGGAGATGCAGATTCTATCCCTGGGTTGGGAAGATCTCCTGGAGGAGAAAATGGCAACCCACTCCAGTATTCTTGCTTGGGAAATCCCATGGATAGGAGCCTGCTGGGCTACAGTCTATGGAGTTGCAAAAGAGGCAGACACGGCTTAGCCACTAAGGGCTTCGTTGGTGGCTCAGTTGGTAAAGAATCTGCCTGCAATGCAGGAGACCTGGGTTCAATCCCTGGGTTGGGAAGGTCCCTAGGAGAAGGGAATGGCTACTCACTACAGTACTGTGGCCCAGAGAATCCCATGGACTGTATAGTCCAAGGGGTCACAGAGAGATGGACACGACTGAGTAGCTTTCACTTACTTCACTAGACACTCAACAACAACAAAGGAACACTCAGAACTCAACAGCATGAAAGTAAGCTCCTTCGGGGGAGAGAAAACCCTATTAGAAAATGGGCAGAGAAAAAGAAAAACTGTGTCACCAAAGACAATATACAGATGGCAACTAAGCACACGAAAACATGTTCAATCAACATCATGGCTCACTAGGGAAAAGGCAAATTAAAACCACAATAAGATATCACTGCACATCTATTAGAGTGGTTAAAATACGCAGTGACAATACCAAATGCTGGAGAGTTTGCAAAGGGCCTGCATGGCTCATATGCTACTAGTGGGAATGTATTACATGCAATGTGAAAAATGTAATATAACAAAATGGCATAGCCACTCTGGAAAACAGTTGGGTAATTTCTTTTAAAAGCCAACATTCAGGGACTTTCCTGGTGGTTCAGTGACTAAGATTCCAAACTCCCAATGCAGGGGGCCCAGTTTCATTCCCTGGTCAGGGAACTAGATCTCACATGTGGCAACATCTGGCACAACCAAATAAATATTAAGAACAAAAAAGCCAATATTCAACTATAATCCAGCAGTGTAATCCAGCAGTTGCACTCCTCTGCACTTATCCCAGGGAAATCCTTATAAAAAAAACTTGTTCAGTTCAGTTCAGTCACTCAGTCGTGTCCAACTCTTTGTGATCCCATGAATTCCAGCATGGCAGGCCTCCCTGTCCATCACCAACTCCCAGAGTTCACTCAAACTCACGTCCATCGAGTCGGTGATGCCATCCAGCCATCTCATTCTCTGCCGTCCCCTTCTCCTCCTGCCCACGATCCCTCCCAGCATCATAGTCTTTTCCAATATAGGTGAATGTTTATAGCAGTTTTATTTACTACAGCCTAAAAGTGGAACTGACTTGGGCATCCTTCAATGTGTGAATGATAAAACAATTTGCGGTACATCTTTATCATGGCATCACTCAGTGATAAAAAGGAATCAACTATTGATGCACATGACTCAGAAGGATTGCCATAGAATTATGCTGAGCAGGAAAAAAAATCAATCCCCAAAGGTTACATACTGTACGATTACATTTATATAACATCTCTAAAATGACTAATGTTCAAGCTGGTTTTAGAAAAGGCAGAGGAACCAGAGATCAAATTGCCAGTATCCACTGGATCATCAAAAAAGAAAGAGAGTTCTAGAAAAACATCTATTTCTGCTTTATTGACTATGCCAAAGCTTTTGACTGTGTGGATCACAATAAACTGTGGAAAATTCTGAAAGAGATGGGAATACCAGGCGACCTGACCTGCCTCTTGAGAAACCTATATGTAGGTCAGGAAGCAACAGTTAGAACTGGACATGGAACAACAGACTTGTTCCAAATAGGAAAAGGAGTATATCAAGGCTGTATATTGTCACCTGCTTATTTAACTTATATGTAGAGTACATAATGAGAAACGCTAGGCAGGAAGAAGCACAAGCTGGAATCAAGATTGCTGGGAGAAATATCAATAACCTCAAATATGCAGATGACACAACACTTAAGGCAGAAAGCGAAGAACTAAAGAACCTCTTGATGAAAGTGAAAGAGGAGAGTGAAAAAGTTCACTTGAGGCTCAACATTCAGAAAACTAAGATCATAGCATCTAGTCCCATCACTTCATGGCAAATAGATGGGGAGACAGTGGAAACAGTGGCAGACTTTATTTTGGGGGACTCCAAAATCACTGCAGATGGTGACTGCAGCCATGAAATTAAAAGACACTTACTCCTTGGAAGAAAAGTTATGACCAACCTAGATAGCATATTAAAAAGCAGAGACATTACTTTGTCAACAAAGGTCCATCTAGTCAAGGCTATGGTTTTTCCTGTGGTCATGTATGGATGTGAGAGTTGGACTATAAAGAAAGCTGAGCACCAAAGAATTGATGCTTTTGAACTGTGGTGTTGGAGAAGACTCTTGAGAGTCCCTTGGACTGCAAGGAGATCCAACCAGTCCAACCTAAAGGAAATCAGTCCTTGGTGTTCATTGGAAAGACTGATGTTGAAGCTGAAACTCCAATACTTTGGCCACTTGATGCGAAGAGCTGACTCATTTTGAAAAGACCCTGATACTGGAAAAGATTGAAGGCGGGAGGAAAAGGGGACGAAAGAGGATGAGATGGTTGGATGGCATCACTGACTCAATGGACATGAGTTTGAGTAATCTCCAGGAGTTGGTGATGGACAGGGAGGCCTGGCGTGCTACAGTCCATGGGGTCGCAAAGAGTCAGACATGACTGAGCAACTGAACTGAACTGAACTGAAAATGAAAAAATTACAGAAATGGAAAACAGAGGAGTGTTTTCCATGGTTAAAGAGGGGAGGGGGAAGGAGGGAAGTTAGTCTGACTGTAAAAAGGAAACAGGAGGGATGGCCGTGATGGTGGGTGAAATATTCTGTATCTCTGTGATATTGATATTATATCCTGTTTTTCATACTGTGCTACAGTTTGACAAGATGTTCCTGGTGGGGGAAATGCAGAAAGGGAACAAAGGATCTCTGTATTACTTCTTTGCAGATGAATCTATAATTATCTCCCAATGAAATTTTAAATTAAAAAGTACCCTCCCCGTCTCCAGTAGCCTTTGTTTAGTCACCACTTGGTCTTTTACACAAGCTCAAAGCCAGACTCCTGGGAGAGTCAGGCCTACCCTTTCAGCATTTCCTCTCTGCTGACAACAAGGTCAAGGGCAGCCTGCTGGCTCCAGGCCTATCAGAAAAGACTGACTCTTAAAAGGACAGGATTCAGGGAAGGAAGCAAGCTACCTAGCATGGTAGCTTGGAGCAGCAGATTCCCCATCCCGATCATTGTCCAGTGCCGACCAGAAGGTCACTATGTTCTTGATGGTATAAGACAATACACCTCCTGATCATTTGGCCTTGTCCCAACAGCCAAATGTAAAGTGAGGCCTTTGTTCTTTGGGTCAGTCTTTGTAGGATGTGCAGAGTGGCAGAACACCTCTGGCTTACCTGTTTTGTTACCATCTAGCAAAAGCTACAAGCATAGCAAAACCACTCCCCCAAGACATAAATTTGTGGAGGCAGTCTGATTATGCACAGATACAGTCTCGCTCTCTTTCAGCCCCTGTAGTTCTCCAACACTCTCCCATCACCAGAGTCCCTGAAGCACCTAACACTTTTCCCGGCCAAGCATCTTGCTGATGTATTTCAGCACAAGTGAGCCTAACGTGGGTCTTAACCTGGAGGCTGATGGAGTCTGTCTCTGCAGGTCATGGATGGTGGAAGCTGCTTCTCAGAGAAAGTCTGTTGACCTTTTCATGACACTTGAACCTGAGTCAGAACACCCCTGGATTGCTGTGGGAAGTTTGGGATGCAATAGCTTGAATAGAAGATTGTCAGGCAACTGTGTGTCCAGAAAGGGTGGAAAGGGTATCCAGAGAAAGCTGAAAGAGATGTAATCTACACTTTTAAATAATTAAAAGATTTTCAGTAGAGGGGTTGGACCAGAATAGATAACTCTCCGGATCCTTGCAACACTAACTCTGATTCCCACAAAGCTGGGATGGGCCTGGTAGGAAGTCAGGATCCATGCTGCAGATGGGGGTCTTCACCCAGCGACCATGACAACACCTAGTATCCAACCCCAGAGAACTCCTGGGGTCAGACCCGTGCTTTCTCAAGACTCAGATATCACGCTGAAAACTCCTGAAAGAGGAGGATACCTCACCTGTGGAGAGCCCAGAGCACTCTCCCACAAGAACACAGCTTCCTGGAGGGAACACAGTGTCCCAAGTACAAGGCCTCTATCACCAAGCGCTGGTAGGGCAAAACTCTTGGAAGCCCTACTCAGCATCAACAGCTCAGCTAAGCCCCAGCCCAGTCTGAGCCGAGACCACCCTGAAAACACACCTGTAGGACACGTGTGCTGACCCGCTTCTCCAGCCTCCTTTTCTTGCTGTCCAGCCGGTCTCTACTTTAAATTGAAGTCAGCACATTTTTGCTATAAAGGGCCTGATGGGAAATATTTTCTATTTCATGAGCCATACAGTCTCTGTGTTTGCCAATACTTGAGGTTGTAGCATGAAAGCAGCCAGAGGCAGCTGGCAAATGAACATGACTGTGTTCCAATAAAACTTCGTGCAGGAAAACTGGCGACGGGCCAGGGGCCATAGTCTGTCCACCCCCGACGTCAGCTCATGACCACCTTAGACTGGCAGGCTGGATTCTTGCTTGATCCTGAGTTGTATCCATCAAAGAGCCCTTCCCCTCTGTGCTTGGCCTATTCTCCCAGCTTCCTCCAGGACTTCTGGCTCTTTGGAGGCCCTCCAAGGCCAAAGAACCTACTCCTGGGTCCTCCAGTCTCCTGATCTCACCATGCTACTCCCTGACTCCTGCTGTATTCCCCAAGTGTCTTGTGGTTGTCCCCAGTTCCCCTCCAAGCCCCTACTCATGCCATCCCCTCTACCTGGACTGCTCTATCTCCTCATCTTCTCCAGCTGCTTTTTCAACCTTGCAGAAGCAGCTCAGCCATCTGATCTTCCACAAGGCCTTCTCTTCATCAACCTCCATCACTCTGCAGCCCAGGCTGTGCCAAAGGACCCTTCCTTTCCACTTCTGTAACATGACTTCCCAACTGCTTGAAAATTATCCATTTGTTGGTCTGATTTTCTAATTAGGTCAGGGGTTCCCAGAGGGCAAGAATACTGTCTCATTCATTTCTGTGCCACTAGCACCCAGGCCTGGCTCAGAGTAGGTAGCTGGTAATGGCCAGGAGAACAATCAGCTGGAAGATTAAATCACCTGCCTGGCCTTTTGCAGGGTGTCACTGTGCTCTGCATGCACATTTTCTCATTTTCTCATCTCCTCACATATTGCCCTGGAGCTTTGCACAATCATGTCCCCAAGTCTGACTCTCATTTCCATCCCTGCCCCATCTGCATGTCTAAAGCTTACACACTCGGTTCTCTCCTTGGAGGATGGGGCCCACATGCTTTGTTCTTCTTATAGGGACTTCGTGAGCACCCCATGCCCTGTACCTCAGCCCTTCTTCGTTTATTATTAATTCTCTTACCTGAGAATTAATAATAACTTTTTAAGCCTGAGCGCATCATCACCATTAGAAGATGCTCTGTGTTTTGTTGTTAGCCAGAAGTGCCCGTGGTTGCCACATTCCAGCCAGAGAGACACAGGGAGAGAGAGAAGGGGAGAGGACAGAGGCAAGGAGTCAGAGGCAGTGGAAAAGTGAACACCCTGCCTTCTGCAGCTCACCTCAGCTGTACACTCAAGTCAAACATCTGTACGTTCAGCCTGGCCAGTCATTAAGGTTTCCCTGAACCAGGATGGGGAGAAGTTTGGGAGTCTCAGATCCATTAGCAGGGCTGGGGTGGGGAAGCACCAAGAGAGACGTGGACCTCCCTGTTCCCATAGACTTACTAACTACCCCAATCTCCAATCATGAGTTGACCCACGCCGTAAGTTTGGGCTTCTGCCCCCACTTCCCTCCCAGCACATCAGTCTCAGGGCACACTGCCTGTGCCCTGAGCCCCTGCCTCCATGGTTATGGTGTGGCTCCTGACCTCACTGTCACCACCATTTCCTCTGAGGTCCAGCATCCTCCCTATGTACGCTCTGTCCTTACCACCCACCTGACACTAGATGTTATATGATCCTCTTTGAGTCTCACCACTCCCATGAGATACCTACTGGTCCTCCTAGGTCTCCAGATGGTGATGTCAGCCATGCCAGGCTTAATGCTCTACACCCCATGGGCCTTTCATGGGGACACCTAGCAGCCACCACAGGGGCTGACCCAACAGCCCTGCCAAGCTCCAGACCTGATCAGCCCTGGCACTTCTCTCGTCCACAGGCCTGGTCCTGGTGCCTTCCTAGTCTTCCCATCAATCTGTCACTCAGGTCAGCCAGGTATTATGCAGGAGAAGGGCAGGCAGGGGGGAGCCTTTCCTTTAAGGCATTTTAACAACTCGCACTGGCCCCTCTGGTAGAAGTGTAGACTCTGAACTCTGGGACTGTACCTCCACAGCCCATCCCACCAGATTCCAGGGCCTGAGCTTCTCCTGGTCAAGCAGGTAGAAAGGTTTGATCATCCTCAGCTCTACTAAAGGCTGAGGGGATGAAGAAGTCTAGGTCTGCAGGGCAGGGACCCAGACAGGGGCCCAGGAGCACCAGCCTGGATGGCCAGGGGCTCTGGCACTGGAACAGGGTCCTGCCAGGAGGACCATCCGCCTCCATCATCTCCCATGAGCTCCATCCATCTCCCATGAGCTGGGAGCAGTGTGGGAAGGTATTAGCAGAAAGGAGAGTGGACAGGAGGTTAGTAAGACCAGGGAGGGCTTGTGCAGGAAGCTGCCCTCCCACCTCTCCCTGACCCAGCTTCTCTCTCCAGCACAGGCAGGTAGGTCAGAAGAAATGAGAGTCCTACCTAGATCAGAATTGACCTGTTCTGAGAGTCAAGGTTTGACTGGCCCCCTCTTCCTGAGCACTTTCCCAGGGCCTGGCACTGGGATGGGAGGTTTCCAGACCTGACTCTCATCCTCGGCACAACTCTTCCTAGAGTGTATATCATCCTTATCTTACAACTGGGGAAGGAGGTTGGGAGAGGGTAAGTCACAACACAAGTGACGGAGCCCGAATGCCACGCTGCTTGGCTCCCTTTCCACAGCGTGACCCAACCTCCTCAGAAATACATCCAAGAGGAAGGCAGGGAAAACAGGAGCAGAGCCAGCCCTAGGCGGCAGCACTGGTGGGGCTGAGATGAGCAAGAACCTGAGAGGCATGGTACAGGCAGGCTTCCTGCAGAAAGCAGCTGCCTGAGTGGGAGGCAGGAGACAGAGATACAAGGTCTCTGAGATAATTTCGGCACAAAAAGCCAGCAGGTGGCCAGAGTCTGAACACAGGTACCCAGCAAGCACTGCCACCCAACAGTAGTGCCCGAGGCCAGATGACAGGGGCCCCTGGGTGCCCAGAGGAATAGCCTCCATTTCTCTCCCACGAGCTTTCTCCTTCGGAAAAGTGCTCAGCCTCCTCTGGTGCTCTGAGCTTCCTGGCACAAAATACAGACTCTGCAGCAGCCTCTTTTTGGCAAGGTTTCATCAATTAATCTTTCATCCACATTGATTTCCTGAAAAATGACTTCCTCATTATCCATCTTGCAGACTTTCCACTTGGCAGTCTGAATGGCACAGGCTGCATCAAACTCCAGTGCTCTCTGGGCAGGGGGAGGGCTGGGGCTTTGGAGTCAAATAGACCCGAGGGAGAGGCCAGGTTCTGCCACCCTCCAGCTGCACAATCTTGGGTGAGTCACTTGGTCTTTCTGAACCTCAGTTTCCACATTTGCAAAACAGGTTAAAAGAACCCCCTTCATTGAAAAGACAGAACAACACAATTCATCTGAGATTTTTACAAATAAGGGTCAAGTCTGTTTTTATTATTGTTTTTTCACTGGTCCCCAGGCAGATGGAGGCTCTCCAGCCTCTAGGCTTCAGAGAGGCGAAGTTGAGGGCACAGACTTGATAGGTGTCCTTAAATGCTCCCCGTCAATCCTCTGGCCAAAGAAGTCGCAACTTACCCTGCAGAGCAAAAGCTGAGACTCAATGTGAAAAAACGGAGACTCAATGTGAAAGCCAAGAAATGGGAGCTCGTTTCAGCTTCAGAAATAAAGACAGAGGGTGGTGTGTTCTGAAACACCCCAATTACCCCTCTTCAGACCAGCCAAAGCCTGGGGAGGGTTTGTGATGCCATTTCAGAAGTTTCAGGCCATGATTTTCCCCTGTGGAACACTGGCTTCCTTTGCCCTCTGTCCGTGCTCAAAGGGGAAGGAGTTGAAAGTCCGAGTCACTGTGGGCCCTCTTTTCTGCTCCCTGTCCCCCTCATGCTGTGTGACCAAGATGACACAGGTTTTGATGTCAGATGCCTGATGTCAAGTCCTGGCTCCACCTACTGCCCCTCTCTCTGGCCTCAGATTCTCGTAAAATGGGGACGAGACCCATTTTTTAGGTTTCCGAGAAGATCAAAGGAAATAAAGTGCTTTGTTAGCCATGAAGTGCTCCCTACACGTTGTTTCCTTCATCCCTCCCTTTTTGGATGGCCCCACTTCTTCCCCAGTCAAGCCCAGGTCCTCCTGCTCTATAACCATCCTCACACACACTGAAAGGCGTGAGTGGATCAGTGGACAGCAGCCAAGATAGTGGAGTAGACAGACCCTGGGCTCACTTCCTCTCAAGAGCATACCAAAATCACACTTACCTGCAAAACAACCATCTGGAACCTACTAGAAAAGATTGTCTACAGCTAAAGACATAAAGAAGGAACCACAATGAAATGGGTAGCCAGTTGCTAATCAGGCAAGTTGAGGGAATGCAGAAACAAAGGAGAAACAGTCAAGAAACTATAGTGCAGCCATTAAAACAAGGTTGTGGTTCCTCCTTGGAGAAGGCAATGGCAACCCACTCCAGTATTCTTGCCTGGAAAATCCCATGGACGGAGGAGCCTGGTAGGCTGCAGTATATGGGGTCATGAACAGTTGGACACAATTGAGCAACTTCACTTTCACTTTTCATTTTCATGCATTGGAGAAGGCAATGGCAACCCACTCCAGTGTTCTTTCCTGGAGAATCCCAGGGACAGCGGAGCCTGGTTAGTTGCTGTCTATGGGATTGCACAGAGTCGCACATGACTGAAGCAACTCAGCAGCAGCAGCTGGTTCCTCCTGAAGGACCATACATAACAATATCTTTGACTTCTTCTGCAGGAACTAAGGCCCCCATGTCCAAGATAAGAGAAACCAAAGTAAGACGATAGGCACTGAGAGAGGGGATCAGACAGACTGAAACTACAATCACAGACAACTAGCCAATCTGATCACACGGACCACAGCCTTGTCTAACTCAATGAAACTAAGCCATGCTGTGTGGGGCTACCCAAGATGGCCAGGTCATGGTGGAGAGGTCTGACAGAATGTGGTCCACTGGAGAAGGGAATGGCAAATCACTTAAGTATTCTTGCCTTGAGAACCCAATGAACAGTATGAAAATGCAAAAAGATAGGACACTGAAAGATGAACTCCAGGTCAGTAGATGCCCAATATGCTATGGAGATCAGTGAAGAAATAACTCCAGAAAGAATGAAGGGATAGAGCCAAAGCAACAACACTCAGTTGTACATGGGACTGGTGATGGAAGAAGGGTTCAATGCTGTAAAGAGCAATATTGCATAGGAACCTGGAATGTTAGGTCCATGAATCAAGGCAAATTGGAAGTGGTCAAACAGGAGATGACAAGAGTGAACATCAACATTCTAGGAATCAGCAAACTAAAATGGACTGGAATGGATGAATTTAACTCAGATGGCCATTATATCTACACCTGCGGGTAGGAATCCCTTAGAAGAAATGGAGTAGCCATCATAGTCAACAAAAGAGTCTGAAATGCAGTACTTGGATGCAATCTCAAAAACGACAGGATAATCTCTGTTCTTTTCCAAGACAAATCATTATATATCATGGTAATCCAAGTCTATGCCCAGACCAATAACACTGAAGAAGCTGAAGCTGAACAATTCTATGAAGACTTACAAGACCTTCTAGAACTAACACCCAGAAAAGATGTTCTTTTCATTATAGGGGACTGGAATGCGAAAGTAGGAAGTCAAGAAACACCAGGAGTAACAGGCAAATTTGGCCTTGGAGTACAGAATGAAACAGGGCAAAGGCTAATAGAGTTCTACCAAGAAAATGCACTGGTCATAGCAAACACCCTCTTCCAAATACACAAGAGAAGACTCTACACATGGACATCACCAGACGGTCAATACTGAAATCAGATTGATTATATTCTTTGCAGCCAAAGATGGAGCAGTTCTATACAGTCAGCAAAAACAAGACCGGGAACTGACTGTGGCACAGACCATGAAATCCTTATTATCAAATTCAGACTTAAATTGAAGAAAGTAGGGAAAAACCACTAGACCATTCAGGTATGACCTAAATCAAATCCCTTATGATTATACAGTGGAAGTGAGAAGTAGATTTAAGGGACTAGATCTGATAGACAGAATGCCTGATGAACTATGGACGGAGGTTTGTGACATTGTACAAGAGACAGGGATCAAGACCATCCCCAAGAAAAAGAAATGCAAAACAGCAAAACAGCTGTCTGAGGAGGCCTTACAAATAGCTGAGAAAAGAAGGTAAGTGAAAAGCAAAGGAGAAAAGGAAAGATATTCCCATTTGAATGCAGAGTTCCAAAGAATAG
>NW_011495061.1:7705419-7717676 GCF_000754665.1 Bison bison bison | reverse complement strand
AAGTCAAGTAGGCCTTAGGAAGCATCACTATGAATAAAGCTAGTGGAGGTGATGGAATTCCAGTTGAGCTATTTCAAATCCTGAAAGATGATGCTGTGATAGTGCTGCTCAATATGCCAGCAAATTCGGAAAACTCAGCAGTGGCCACAGGACTGGAAAAGGTCAGTTTTCATTCCAATCCCAAAGAAAGGCAATGCCAAAGAATGCTCCAACTACCCCACAATTGCACTCATCTCACATGCTACTAAAGTAATGCCCAAAATTCTCCAAGCCAGGCTTCAGCAATACATGAACCGTGAACTTCCAGATGTTCAAGCTGGTTTTAGAAAAGGCAGAGGAACCAGAGATCAAATTGCCAACATCCTCTGGATCATCAAAAAAGCAAGAGAGTTCCAGAAAAGTGTCTATTTCTGCTTTATTGACTATGCCAAAGCCTTTGACTGTGTGGATCACAATAAACTGTGGAAAATTCTTCAAGAGATGGGAATGCCAGACCACCTGACCTGCCTCTTAAGAAACCTATATGCAGGTCAGGAAGCAACAGTTAGAACTGGACATGGAACAACAGACTGGTTCCAAATTGGTAAAGGAGTATGTCAAGGCTGTATATTGTCACCCTGCTTATTTAACTTATATGCAGAGTACATCATGAGAAACGCTGGGCTGGAGGAAGCACAAGCTGGAATCAAGATTGCTGGGAGAAATATCAATAACCTCAGATATGCAGATGACACCACTCTTATGGCAGAAAGTGAAGAACTAAAGAGCCTCTTGATGAAAGTGAAAAAGGAGAGTGAAAAATTTGGCTTAAAGCTCAACATTCAGAAAACAAAGATCATGGCATCTGGTCCCATCACTTCCTGGGAAATAGATGGGGAAACATTGGAAACAATGGCTGACTTTATTTTGGGGGGCTCCAAAATCACTGCAGATGGTGATTGCAGGCATGAAATTAAAAGACTCTTAGTCTTTGGAAGAAAAGTTATGACCAACCTAGATAGCGCATTAAAAAGCAGAGACATTACTTTGTCAACAAAGGTCCGTCAAGGCTATGGTTTTTCCAGTGGTCATGTATGAATGTGAGAGTTGGACTATAGAGAAAGCTGAGCACCAAAGAATTGATGCTTTTGAACTGTGGTGTTGGAGAAGACTCTTGAGAGTCCCTTGGACTTTAAGGAGATCCAACCAGTTCATTCTAAAGGATATCAGTCCTGGGTGTTCATTGAAAGGACTGATGTTGAAGCTGAAACTCCAATACTTTGGCCACCTGATGCAAAGAGCTGACTCATTTGAAAAGACCCTAATGCTGGGAAAGATTGAGGGCAGAAGGCGAAGGGTACAACAGAGGATGAGATGGTTGGATGGCATCACCGACTCAATGGACATGGGTTTGGGTAGACTCCAGGAGATGGTGATGGACAGGGAGGCCTGGCATGCTGCGGTTCATGGGGTTGCAAAGAGTCGGACACGACTGAGCCACTGAACTGAACTGAACAGGTGGAGGTTGGCAACTTCCAGCTGAGCCCAAGAGTCCTGAAGTACCGCCCCATTATCTCACCATCAGCCAATCAGAAGACAGTCACTCTGCAGCTCTCACTCCAAAATTTTGGCTATAAAAACTTCTCCCTGAAAACCGTCAGGGACTTTGGAAGTTCTGAGCAGGAGCCACTCGTTCTCCTTGCTTGACCCTGCAATAAACCTTTCTCTGCTCAAACTGATGTTTCAGTTTATTGGCTTAACTGTGCATCAGACACACAAAACTTGCATTCGGTAACAGTAGGAGGGGAGGACTCTCAATATAATCAAACTTCATTTCCTCCACCTTCCCCCATAGGTGACCCACAAACTGGAGAATAATTATAGTACAGAGGTTATCCCACAGAAGCGAGAGTTCTGAGCCCCACATCAGGCTCCCTGGCCTGGGGGTCTGGCACCAGAAGATGAGCCCTGAGAGCGTTTGAAGGTCAGCAGGGCTTAATTGCATGAGCCCTTCAGGACGGGGAGACATAGAGATGCCACTCTTATAGGGCACACATAAAACATCGTGGGCTGGGACCCAGGGTAGAAGAAGGAATTTGATAGAAGCCTAGGCCAGACCTACCTGCAGGTCTTGGAGGGTCTCCTGCAGCTCACTCTGGGGACATAGACACTGGCAGTGGCCACCCCAGTGGCTGATTCTACAGGGACAGCAGTGCTGGCCCATACCACTGCGTGGGCTCCTCCCTCTCACTTTTAGTGCCAAGACCAGGCCCCACCCAACAGCTTGCAGGCACCAGTGTTGGGATGCCTCAGGCCAAACAACTAAATGGGCAGGGACACAGACCACCTACAGACTGCCTAAAGACTAAAGAGCCCATGCATGCATGCGTGCATGCTAAGTCGCTTCAGTCATGTCAGACTCTGCAATCTTGTGGACTATAGCCTGCCAGGCTCCTCTGTCTATGGGTTTCTCCAGACAAGAATACTGGAGTGGGTTGCCATGCCCTCCTCCAAGGGATCTTCCCCAATCAGGGATCAAACCTGTGCCTCTTACATCTCCTGCATTGGCAAGTGGGTTCTTTACTACTAGTGCTACTTGGGAAGCCCAAAGAGCCCATAGCTGCCTCTAGACAGGTCCCTGCCCACCAGAAGGCCAATACCCAGGTCCACCCACCAGTGGGCAGACAGTAGAAGCAGTCTAGGGACCAACCCTGCCAACTGCAAGTCACACCCTACCCAGGGACTAGCTGGGCCTGGCCCTGCCCATGAGCAGGCCCATACAAGCTTCAGGGCCCCAGGCTCCACACCCAACCGTGTCAGGAACCAACCCTCACCTCTCACCAACCATCTGAAATGGCACCTGAGAGCCCTGGCCCTGCAGCCAGACTCCAGGAATCAGCTCTGCCTGCCAGTAGTCCTGCGCTAAACCCCAGGCCCTGGCTTCACCTGCCAATGGGTGGGTAGCAGCCCCAGAGTCATGGGACCCTGACTCTGTGCACCAGTGAGCCAGAATCAGCCCTGGGATCCTCTAGGGGTTCCACAACCAGCCCCCTCCTGACCAGGCCCTGCTTAACAGCAGCCAGTAGCATCTGCACAAGGCCAGGCCTGGCAACCAACCAGACTCAGGGCCTACCAAGCCCACCAGACCACCCACATAGTCAGCCCACCACAATAGAAAGACCCATGCAGCTCTCTTAGAGGGAACCCTAGAACATATAGCTTGGAGGATGAGAGGCAAGTGTACAGCTGCAATGCGTAGGCCTTTTCCTACAGAGGACCAGTTCTCCAAGGTCAAGAAATCTAACCAACTTACCACATACACAGAAATACACAGCAGCTTAGACAGACTGAGGTAGCAGAGGAATATGTTTCAGATGAAGGAACAAGATAAAATCCCAGAAGAACTAAATGAAATGCCGATAGGCAGTCTACCTAAGGAAGGCAGGAGCCGATCAGGTCAGATGCAGAGACCAAAACCCAACCACAACAATGTGTTTCCCTCCCAGACAACCATGCATTTGTTGACCTGAAACAAATAGGCTGCCAGTAATTTCTCCAGCAAAAATTGGTTTATATGCAATCAGCCGAGAACTGCATTCCAGAGTCTGCAACCGTGGCAAGACTCAGGCAAGTCTCCACGTGGCAAGGGAAGGAGAATACTCTTATAGAGGAGAAAAGGAAGTTGGGAGGGCTGCAATAAACCAAGGGTCCAGTGCTTTTCATTGGCTGAGTCCTTGCCGGGGAAGAAGAGGACTCTTGCTTCTTCCTGTTGGGCTTCGCTAGCATCACAGAGCTCCCCCTTCTGGTCTCTTGACTTTCTTTGAATAAGGTTTCTATTTATCAATTTTTTACACATTAAAAGTGTAAATGTGTGGAGGGAAAGGAGAGAGCCCTTTCATTACAAGATTTTGGGAGAAATAAGCATGTAGAAGAATTTAGGAGAGGGGTCACGGTTCGATTTCTTGCCTCTGAGTTCTATCAGTACCAACGCTGATTCTTGGGGGAAATTAGTACAGGGTACCTAGTTGTTCCTTTGTGCCTTTGTTGTTCCTAGGTAACTTCTGCCCCCGGATGCGAAGAACTGACTCATTTGAAAAGACCCTGGTGCTGGGAAAGATTGAAGGCAGGAGGAGAAGGGGACGACAGAGGATAAGATGATTGGATGGTATCACTGACTCAATGGACATGAGTTTGGGTAAACTCCAGGAGTTGGTGATGGGCAGGGAAGCCTGGCGTGCTGCAGTCCATAGGGTCGCAAAGAGTCGGACATGACTGAGCAACTGAACTGAACTGAACTGAACCTAGCTGTTCAATCAGAAAATATTGCAGGATCTTCCATT
This sequence comes from Bison bison bison, assembly GCF_000754665.1. Taxonomy (NCBI): domain Eukaryota; kingdom Metazoa; phylum Chordata; class Mammalia; order Artiodactyla; family Bovidae; genus Bison; species Bison bison. The sequence continues at coordinate 7,713,357 of NW_011495061.1, read as the reverse complement.
CTTTCACCAGTCTTTTCTTGGCCCAGACTCCCCAAGCTGGGAGACCAGAATTTATTCTCCCTGTGAAATGTTAGAAATTCTACCTATTGCTTCCTGATTGACCGACCACAGCTATACTACTCATGTAAAGACTGAGGACAGCTCATCCATAGAACCTAGAAACATCCAATCATAGAGAATAAAGATTTTTTAAAATTTATTTTATTGAAGTATAGGGCTTTCCAGGTGGCTCAGTGGAAAAGAATCTGCCTGCCAAGCAGGAGATGAAGGTTTGATCCCTGGGTCAGAAAGATCCCCTGGAGAAAGAAATGGCAACCCACTCAATATTCTCACCTGGGAAATCCCATGGATGGAGGAGACTGAAAGGCTACAGTCCTTGCGGTTGCAAAGAGTCAGATACAACTTAGGGACTAAACAATCAAAACATTGTTGATTTACATGTTGTGTAAATTTCTGCTGTATAGCAAAGTGATTGAGATATATATATATATACTTTTTCCTATTCTTTTCCATTAGAGTTTATTACAGGATATTGAATATAATTACCTGTATTTTACAGTAAGACTTTGTTGTTTATCCATTCTATACATAATAGTTTGCATCTGTCTATACCCAAATCCCAATCCATCCCTCGTCAACCCCACTAAAGATTTTTTTTAATGCCCATCTGAATGACTCTTTGCTATGAATTTGCCATTTGGCCAAAACCAAGTGATGGTTAAAAGCCTAGACTGCCCAAGTTCAAATTCTTAGCTCACTTAGTAACTTGGGCTAGTTGCTTTTCCTGTGTGCCCAATTATCTCAAAAACAGAAGTAAGAATAATAGATTCTTAAAAGGATAAAATTAGTTAGTCTAATTGAAGCATCTGAATTGTTCCTGGTATGAGGTAAGGTCGACATATGCTTGTGGCATCTGTTGTTGTTATTGTTGCTGTTGCTGTGCTGCTGTGTTATTGTTGCCGTGTAATTGCTGATAAGGTGGTGGGCTGAAGCACACACAGATCTCAAAGTTCCCAGCGCCCCCAGCATCTGTTTTAAGAAGCTCTCCGGGTGATTCTGATGCACACTGAAGTTTTAAACTTCTGGGCTAGAAGGGTGAACAGTAGCTCCCATTTTTCTAAAAAGTACTGATACCCTTAACTTGAAAAAAGTGTGCAGACTCATTTATTATAAGAGAAAGGAACATTCAAATTATACTAAAATATCATTTCTCATCATCCATTTGGCAAAAACAAAAAATTTCGCAATAAATTCTGTTGGAGACTCTATGGGGAAATAACATTCTTATACATTGCTGGTGGGAATGCATAAGGGTACATTTGGCAATATTCAGCAAAATTATATATTTAGTCACCTTTTAAGCCATAACCCCACATCTAGGAGTCTAGTCTAAAGGAATACTAGCAAAATATAAAGGGAAAGTAAATGAATGAGACTATTCATTGCAGCAGTATCTGTAAAAGCAAAAGATTAGAAACCACTCCAACCCTGAGGGGACTGATTGAATAAACTACAGCACATCTGCACAAAAGAGTACTAGGCACCTAGGAGAAGGAGTGATGATCTCCACCGTCTATTGTGGAATGATCCCTAAGATACCGGGTTAAGTGAAGAAAGCAAGCGGGAATAAAGTACATGAAGTGTTATTTTACCGTTTATCTAAAAGAGAAACAATATGCCTATGGGTTTTTTTTAAATATATATACATACAAGGATATGTTGGACTCTTCCTGCCCCATCTTACATTTTCACAATCCACGTATTAGTTCCATGCAGCCCTCGCTGCAGCAGCCATCGTGCACAGCTGTAGCCTAGCACAGCTCTAGCCCAGGCTGCATCTTTCTCTGAGATGTGCTGGCCACTGCTGACAACCACTCTGGCTCATAAAGCATGCTTGGGAGTTCCAGGGGAGTTAACACCCTCAGGGCAATCCTTGACCGACTGACAGGGAACAAGAGCACAGGCTCTGTGGATCAATACTCCCAGCCTCTACGTCTTGAGCAGATAGTTCTGAGGCACATTACATAGTCCCTCAGAAGGTCCTTGGTGGCTTAAACCTCAACTGTCCTTAGTAGTTATTAGCTCAATAATTAGGTTGATCTTCTTACTTCTGTTTCTCTCTTCCTTTTTGCCTCCTGGGATCATCTTCAAAAATTAACCAGCTGCATATAGTCTTTGTCTCAAAGGCTGCTGTGTGGAAAAACCCAAACGAAGGCAAATAATATACTATAATAGCTATTCAAAATGTTGATGATTACTAACAGGAACAGGAGAATAAAGTAGAGAGAATAGGAATAGAAACTGGATTTTACAAATATATCTTACATTTTGGATTTTGGATTTTTGATACATTTAAATTTTTACATAATTATAGAACAAGTTCAACTTCAAAAAGTCATCCCTAAAATTGAAAATAAAGTGAAATAAAAACCTAAATGTGTTATAATGTTAGAGGCATAATCGTACAGAAAACTACTCCAAGTGACTTTAAAATACATAATTTAACTCCATATCCCTAGTGAAACCCCACCCTAAAAACAGAAAGAATGTGAAAATAACTTTAATCTGTTTTCAGTAGTTATATTACTGGTGGTTGGGTTACTACTGCTATTATTCTAAAACTGCTGTATGTGTCAGTTCAGTTCAGTTACTCAGTCATATCTGACTCTTTGCGACCCCATGCATTGTATAGCACACCAGGCTTCCCTGTCCATCACCAAATCTTGGAACTTGCTCAAACTCACATCCATCAAGTCGGTGATGCCATCCAACCATCTCATCCTCTTGTGCCCCTTTCTCCTCCTATCTTCAATCTTTCCCAGAATCAGGGTCTTTTCAAATGAGTCAGCTCTTCGCAGCAGGTGGCCAAAGTATTGAAGTTTCAGCTTCAACATCAGTCCTTCCAATGAATATTCAGGACTGATTCCTTAAGGATTGACTGGTTGGACCTCCTTGCAGTCCAAGGGACTCTTAAGAGTCTTTTCCAACACCACAGTTCAAAAGCATCAATTCTTTGGCACTCAGCTTTCTTTATAGTCCGACTCCCACATCCATACATGACTACTAGAAAAACCATAGCTCTGACTAAATGGACCTTTGTCAGCAAAGTAACGTCTCGAATTTTATTATGCTGTCTAGGTTGGTTATAGCTTTTCTTCCAAGGAGCAAGCGACTTTTAATTTCATGGCTGCAGCCACCACCTGCAGTGATTTTGGAGCCCAGAAAAATAAAGTCTCTCACTGTTTCTACTGTTTCCCCACCTATTTGCCATGAAGTGACAGGACCAGATGCCATGATCTTCATTTTCTGAATGTTGAGTTTTAGGCCAGCTTTTTCATACTCCTCTTTCACTTTCATAAAAGGCTCTTCAGTTCCTCTTCACTTTCTGCCATAAGGCTGGTGTCATCTGTGTATGTGAGGTTATTGATATTTCTCCCAGCAATCTTGATTCTAGTTTGTGCTTCATCCAGTCTGGCATTTCACATGATGTCCTCTGCATAGAAGTTAAATAAGCAGGGTGACAATATATAGTCTTGATGTACTCTTTTCCCGATTTGGAACCAGTCTGTTGTTCCATGTCCAATTCTAACTGTTACTCCTTGACCTGCATACTGATTTCTCAGGAGGAGGGTCAGGTGGTCTGGTATTCCCATCACTTTAAGAATTTTCCACAGTTTGTTATGATCTACACAGTCAAAGGCTTTGGCATAGTCAATAAAGCAGAAGTAGATGTTTTTCTGGTCTTGCTTTTTTGATGATCCAATGAATGTTGGCAATTTGATCTCTGGTTGCTTTGCCTTTTCTAAATCCATCTCAAACATCTGGAAGTTCTCAATTCACATACTATTGAAGCCTGGCTTGGAGAATTTTGAGCATTACTTTACTAGCGTGTGAGGTGAGTACAATTGTGCAGTAGTTGGAACATTCTTTGGCATTGCCCTTCTTTGGGATTGGAATGAAAAACGGACCTTTTTCAGTCCTGTGGCCACTGCTGAGTTTTCCAAATTTGCTGGCGTATTGAATGCAGCACTTTCACAGTCTCATCTTTCAGGATTTGAAATAGCTCAACTGGAATTCCATCACCTCCACTAGCTTTGTTCATAGTAATGCTTCCTAAGGCCTACTTGACTTTGCATTCCAGGATGTCTGGCTCTAGGTGAGTGATCACACCATTGTGGTTATTTGTAATGAAGATCTTTTTTGTATAGTTCTTCTGTGTATTCTTGCCACTTCTTCTTAATATCTTCTGCTTCAGTTAGGTCCATACCCTTTCTGTCTTCTATTGTGCCCATCTTTGCATGAAATGTTCCCTTGGTATCTCTAATTTTCTTAAAGAGATCTCTAGTCTTTCCCATTCTATTATTTTCCTCTATCTCTTTGCATTGATCACTAAGAAAGGCTTTCTTATCTCTCCTTGCTATTCTTTGGAACTCTGCATTCAAATAGGTATATCTTTCCTTTTCCCCTTTGCCTTTAGCTTCTCTTCTTTTCACAGTTATTTGTAAGGCCTCCTCAGATAACCATCTTGTCTTTTTGCATTTCTTTTTCTTGGGGATGGTCTTGATCACTGCCTTCTGTACAATGCCATGAACCTCCATCCATAATTCCTCAGGCACTCTATCAGATCAAATCCCTTGAATCTATTTGTCACCTCCACTGTATAATTGTAAGGGATTTGATTGAGGCCATAGCTGAACGGTCTAGTGGTTTTCCCTACTTTCCTCCACTGAAGTCTGAATTTTGCAATAAGGAGTTCATGATCTGAGCCACAGTCAGCTCTGGGTCTTGTTTTTGCTGACTGTATAAAGCTTCTCCATCTTTGGCTGCAAAGAATATAATCAATTTGATTTCGGTATTGACCATCTGCTGATGTCCGTGAGTCTTCTCTTGTGTTGTTGGAAGAGGGTGTTTGCTATGACCAATGCGTTCTCTTGACAAAACTGTTAGCCTTTGCCCTGCTTCATTTTGTACTCCAAGGCAAAATCTGCTGTATGTGTATATAGAATAAATCAATGAGAATTATATTGGTGTCATTGAGAGCCTATATTTGCAACATCAATAAGATACAGATATAAAATTGATGAGATTGTTTTTAGTCCATAATTTGCCTTAGAAGTATCAGTTTAAAAAAAAAAAAAACAAAAATAAAAAAAAAAAAACCTCACAGTATATTTAGTGTTTAAAATTAATGCATGTTTTCTTGCTCGGTTATTTTGAAGAACTAGAAACAATGATTAAAATTATTAGAAATAGTATTAGTGAAAAATCATAGCACCCATATTATCACAATTAAAACCATTTCCCACTTTTTAAAAAAGTCTCCATGGAGAAGTAGCTGATTCCAGATTAGGGCAAGAAAGAAATAAGATGAACATGGAGCATTTTGCCATACCAGAAAGGAAGTGAAAGTGAAAGTCGCTCAGTTGTATCCAACCCTTTGGGACCCCATGGGCTATACAGCCCATAGAATTCTCCAGGCCAGAATACTGGAGTGTGTAGCCTTTCCCTTCTCCTTGGGGATCTTCCCAACCCAGGGATCGGACCCAGGTCTCCCACACTGCAGGCAAATTCTTTACCATCTGAGCCACAGGGGAAGCCCAAGAATACTGGAGTGGGTAGCCTATCTTTCTCCAGGGATCTTCCCAACCCAGGAATTGAACCAGGGTCTCCTGCATTGCAGGCAGATTCTTTACCAACTGAGCTATCAGGGAAAGAAGTCATCAAAGCCCATTGTGGTGGTGGTGGTTTAGTCGCTAATTTGTGCCTGACACGTGATCCCATGGATGGCATTAGGCTGTGTCAAAGGGTCTTGAGAGGCCACCTGAGTAAGTTTCTGCTAGTCAGCCGATGAAGGGATGACCTGAGCACCAATAAGGAGATGCTTAGCACTGCAATGGACTGAAATGCAGCAAACGTGTTTACAAATTGCTAATTGATAAAGGGAAAGAATCTAGTGTTTTGCTGCCTTTTTATATGATTGTACATGATAACAGTGAGACAGTTCCTGAGAGGAAGTTTCTCTCCATAGAAATGTATTCTAATTTAATAAATATTTTAAGAAATGATCAAAGTAGAATATCACCATTTTGCAAACCCTGAAAAATTAATGAGCCTAATTAATGATTATCTATAGTTGTAGCATCACAAAAGAGGAGAACTAGATATTACTACAGGGAGACAAGCAGCAAAATTCAGATTGGGGAAAATTCTTCAAGACAAAAAGCTCAGCTTCTTCAACAAGTAAACTTTTGAAAAGAAAGTTTAAAGAAAGAAAGAGTAAAGGACCCTATAGATGAAAAGTTTCTTAAGAAACATAACTGTGATGTATGGACCTTATTCGGATCCCAGTTAGGTTTGGCATACATGTTAAAGACAGGTCTCTGTTTTTACCATGGTCCCTACCCTGACTGAGAACAAACTTCAACATTCTAGGGGACTAATGAAGCCTATTGGAAGGACATCCTGAAAAGCGGGCCATGGCAAGTATTCACATCCCCCGACCCTTTAACCCACCATCCCTTTTCCTACCACAGCCACCAACCCCTCCCACTGTTCATGACATCAGTGCTGAATTTTATGTCTGCTCTTTGGCTTTTATTCTATCCTGTTCTTCACTACCTTGCTTATAGACCTCACTGTCCACTGTCCTGTTTTTTATTTCATCCATCCCTCCAGAGGGGATGCTCTATATCAGGGGTCCCCAACATTTTTGGCACCAGGGACCAGTTTTGCAGAAGATGATTTTTCCTAGGACCTGAGGGGGTGGGGGATGGTTTCAGGATGATTCAAGTGCATCACATTTGTTGTATACTTTATTTCTTTTTATATATATAAATTTATTCATTTTAATTGGAGGCTAATTACTTTACAATATTGTATTGGTTTTGCCATATATCAACATGAATCCGCCACAGGTATACACGTGTTCCCCATCCTGAGCCCTCCTCCCTCCTCCCTCCCCGTACCATCCCTCTGGGTCATCCCAGTGCACCAGCCCCAAGCGTCCAGCATCATGCATCCAGGCTGAGCACTGAAGAATTGATGCTTTTGAACTATGGTTCTGGAGAAGACTCTTGAGAGTCCCTTGGACAGCAAAGAGACCAAACCAGTCAATCCTAAAGGAAACTGACCCTGAGTATTCATTAGAAGGACTGATGCTGAAGCTGAAGCTCCAATACTTTGGCCACCTGATGCGAAGAGCCAACTCACTAGAAAAGATCTTGATGCTGGGAAAGATTGAGGGCAGGAAGAGAAGGGGATGACAGAGGATGAGATGGTTGGATGGCATCATAGAGTCAATGGACATGAGTTTGAGCAAACTCCAGGAGATGGTGAAGAACAAGGAAGCCTGGCATGCTACAGTCCAGGGGGTCACAGAGGCAGACATGATTGAGGGACTGAACAGCAACAAGCTCCACCTCAGATCATCAGGCGTTAGATCCTGGAGGTTGGGGATGCCTGTTCTACACTACATGCCCACTAAGCCCTGGGCTCCCCACCCGACCGCTCATCCAGGTTCTCCCTCCATCCACGCTGTCTTAAATAGCACTCCACTGTCCCCCACACTCACTCTCCAGACTCCACATTTCATTCCCCAGCTCACTGGGCCCGTCAGCACCACCAGACAGTACACGTGCTCCCCGACTGCACCCACTCTTTCCCGCCCAGCCACTATCAGGGGCTCTCAGATTGTCCGAGTGAGAGCTGTCTGCTTCTGCTGATGGGTATTAGTCACGGGTCTCCAAGAAAGCCTCCTTCCAAGAAGTCTAACAGATAAAGTCTCACTCTGCCCATTGGAATTGACAATAAGTTCAGGCCCATCAGAAGTCAGGAATGGGCTGACTTTTACAGAGGGTTAGACAGAGTTCTTGGAGAAGGCAGTGGCAACCCACTCCAGTACTCTCGCCTGGAAAATCCCATGGATGGAGGATACTGGTG
>NW_011495061.1:7702091-7705319 GCF_000754665.1 Bison bison bison | reverse complement strand
GGTACGACTGAGTGACTTCACTTTCACTTTTCACTTTCATGCATTGGAGAAGGAAGTGGCAACTCACTCCAGTATTCTTGCCTGGAGAATCCCAGGGACGGCGGAGCCTGGTGGGCTGCCGTCTATGGGGTCGCACAGAGTCGGACACGACTGAAGTGACTTAGCAGCAGCAGCAGCTGCAGCAGACAGAGTTCTAACAGCTCCTATGAGTTTTCTCCCAATCTGGTTAGCTCTCTTGGTGGGGGTCAGGGCAGCGACATTGGCCTCTTACCCTTGGCAGGACTCCGGACACTGTCTCCAGGGGTGGAGTAGCGTCTCAACTCAGAGGCATTAAGATCAGGCAGGTCATCCAGCCCCAGAAGCTGAAGTCCACTTTAACACTTAAAGGGCCTCTTCAGGGCTAACCAAAGAGACATCCAGGGCCCTGGCTAACAATAAGTGATTGTGAGGGCCAGATGACTTGTATGTGTGCTTTCCGTTTCTCACTTTCAAAGAGTAAAAGATGAAAAGTAGATGAATAATTTATATTAGGATATATGATAAGGCAGGCCAAAATGAGAGGAAGTAAAAGTAAGGGCATTATTCCAGGAGGAAAACATGAACATAAAGCAATAGCAAAAGCAAGTCAGTTTTCAAAGCCAGCTGTGGTTGTTAGAAAGTTTTTTCTTGCCCTGGATTCATACCCCTCCTCCTGCAATTCTACTCCTCTGCACAGCGTCTGTCTTTTGAATGGTATATAATCCTGACAATGCTGGGAAAAAGGCATCTCTGTCCCCCTTTTACTGGTTAAGTCTTGAAGCTTGAGGGGGTCACGTGATTTGCCTGTTGACACCCAACCAAATGGGAATGAACCAGGGTGTGAACCCACGTCTGTCTGATGCTAAAGCTCTTTATCCAACTCTCTGCTGCCTTGGGTCCAATGCCTACTTCTCTCTTCCTACAAGCTCCCTTCACAATTTCTAAAACAACCTTGACTCCCCACCTCTTCCCCGCTCCGAGACTCATGCTCTGTCGCCCACCAGCCCCAGTCCCTTCATCACTCAGCATGACATGGTTTCAAATCTCTGCATCTTTCTTCCCTGAATACGTTCCAATTTGCCCAAATCCCCTTTAACATATGAGGCCCAGAGGTGGACACCAGTTTTCAGATCCAGACTGATGAGTTGACCAAAGCAAAACCTGCAGAGATTTATCTCTCGCTTTGATGAGGAATCAGAGCTGACCGGAGCATGGTTTAGGATGGATTCATGAGCTCTGCTGACAACTGCAGCACAGAGCCAGCCCGTGATGGGTGCACACTCAGCTAAAGCTCCCCAGAGCTTTGGACCCTGGCCTCTGCTAAGCCATCTCTCCTTTTCCTACACTTGAACAGCTTATTGTTTTGAACTTCAATTCAGAATTTTCTCACTACTGATGTCAATTCCATTTGACACACACCCACTGAGCTAGGCACAACGGCCAGTTGCCAGGGAGCCTGGTTAACAAGGCATTATTCTTCCTCACACTGTTTTGATTAATAAGACATTAATGATCTCCACAAAAAGACATTGCTTTGCCAACAAAGGTCCGTCCAGTCAAAGCTATGGTTTTCCAGTAGTATGGATGTGAGAGTTGAACTATAAAGAAAGCTGAGCACCAAAAAATTGGTGCTTTTGAACTGTGGTGTTGGAGAAGACTCTTGAAAGTCCCTTGGACTGCAAGGAGATCCAACCAGTCCATCCTAGAGGAGGTCAGTCCTGAGTGTTCACTGGGGGATGTTGAAGCTGAAACTCCAATACTTTGGCCACCTGATGCAAAGAACTGACTCCTTGGAAAAGACCGTGATGCTGGAAAAGATTGAAGTCAGGAGGAGAAGGGGACGACAGAGGATGAGATGATTGGATGGCATCACTGACTCAATGGACTTGAGTTTGAGTAAGCTCCAGGAGTTGGTGATGGACAGGGAAGACTGGCGTGCTGTGGTCCTTGGGGTCGCAAAAAGTCAGACACAACTAAGCAACTGAACTGAACTGAACACTGTTTTTGTTTTCCAGGCCAGGTCAGCTCCCTGCCCCCACCCACATCGCCCCTCAGGGGCCTGGGACACCTGCACTCTGTCCACTGCCCGGCCCTGCCCAAGAACAGAGCCACACCTTGCAAACCACCAAGCCTCTGGAGAGATTTCTGAGTTGACCATCACTGCGCCAGGCAGGGTGTTTTTGTTAGTGAGTGAACAGCTGCCAAGAGCATTTCAAGAGATGATTTATTCCTTCTCTGAGGGTTGTTTACATCAGAGCTCTCTGTTTCCTTCAGAGCCTGTGCCTCCCATGGAAAACCTGTCACCATTTGTGATCTGAGAGGAGCCTGCTTGCCTGAAGGAAGAAACTGCACACATATATATATATATATATATTTTTTTTTTTTTCCACACAGTGAATCATGCCATGTTTTCTCACTTGCCCAAGGGGTGTTCTCCTGGCCTGGAAATGGATGTGGAAGTACCGGGGGCATAAGCTGACCCAGGCCAGGACCCTGCCCCAGTGAAAGATTCTCCATAGTTTGAGGTGCTATTTCATGGTACCTGTACCCTCTGGCAAGCTGATAGTGCCTGGGTTGATTTCTGAAAGATTTAATTCTTTAAGGACAGGAGATCATAGTATAATTCTGTGTGTGTGTGTGCACACTCAGTAGTGTCTGACTCTTTGCAACCCTGTGGAACTGCCAGGCTCTTTTGTCCAAGAGATTTTCCAGGCAAGAATACTGGAGCAGGTTGCCGTCTCCTACTCCAGAGACTCTTCCTGACCAGGGATCGAACTCTCATCTCTTGCATCTCCTGCATTGGCAGGCAGATTCTTTACCATTGCGCCACCTGGGAAACCCACAATAATTCTAGTCCTTTCCAATTAGTCAACACAAAGCTTGAGTTTTGGCTAAAGTGACTTGAAACTTGGTTTGGTATAAAGCATGGTTACATGGGACTTCCCTGTCGATCCAGTGGTTAATACTCTGTGCTCCCAATGCAAAGGGCTCAGGTTCAATTCCTGATCAGTGAACTAAGATCCCACATGCGGCTTGGTGATGCAGCAAAAAATGAAATGAGGTAAGATAAGACAAAATAAAATAAAGCATGGCTACATGGTGGTGTGATAAGAGCTCAAAGCTGGGTTCAAACTCTAGTACTAACTGACTGACCTTGGACAAGTCGTTTATGCTTTCTGGGCCCCAGTTTCCTCATCTACTACAGTAAGA
>NW_011495061.1:7697762-7701991 GCF_000754665.1 Bison bison bison | reverse complement strand
ATTAATATACAGGCTTTCCAAAGGCATTTCAGACTGTGACATAATGTAGTATTATGAATTATAAGCCTGGCTGCAGAGCCAGAGTGCCTAGGTTTATACCCCGGCTCTGCCATTTACCAGTTGCATGACCTGAGGCAAGTGTACTTAAGTTCTCTAAGCCTCAGTTTCCTCTTTGTAAAACGGTTATAATGCTAGCACTTAGTGAGTTTGATCCCTGGGTTGGGAAGATCCCCTGGAGAAGGAATCCACTTTAGTATTCTTGCCTGGAAAATCCCATGGACAGAGGAGCCTGGGGTCGCAAAGTGTCGGACATGACTGAGCGACTTCACTTCCACTTTCAGTTGGTGATGATGCTCTTGTTGCTTTTATTTTTAATTACCACCTGAGCCTAGCCTTCACTATCAATAGTAACATAAGCTGCTTTTGAGACAGTCAAGGACATGGAGACTTTGTGTCTCCAAACATTCCTCTGGCAGAGGTTATCTGTAGGTTGAGGTCCTGCATAGCAGAAATGGGGGGTGACACCCATGTCCCCCAGCCCAAAAGAGCCAGGGACTTTGATTCAGAATGCTACTGTTAGGTCCCGAGTTTGCATGAACACCTGAAACTGTTTTACAGGCAAGACCCAAGATACCTCTCCTTCCTTCGGCACAGCCCACACTCCCAGCCCCTCTGAGTGACCCAGCAGGGCTGAGGGAACCTCCTCCACCGCTTTCCAGTCTGTACCAACCCAACGAGGAAGCTTCTGGGTGTGCAGCCACTCCTCGCTTCCTGCCCCGCCAGTTTTTCAGCCTAAGGTGAGCTGTCTCTGGAAAGGCCTTTCTTCCCCTGGAAAAGGCCCGTCGAGATGGCGGTGACAAAAAGTGAAGAACTGTCAAGCTTCTGGCATTGCTAGCCAACTGAACTTTGAACAGGAAGGGAAGAAATGAAAAGTCCTGATGGCTTTTTCCCGCGCTTTAAGTACTGCCCATCGAGGTCGTTTCAGGACAGGCCTAGATGGCGTTCTGGGCACTACTTCTTGCTCTTGCTAATTTACCTTGTACCTCAAATAGCTCAAGGGAGGCCCGTAAATGGCAATGCTCTCTTCCCGGACTGAGATCCCAATTTACTGAGTGGTCAGCCAGAAGTTGGATATTTTTTCACCGTGCTGGGTCTTTGTTGTGGCACACGAGCTCTTCTCGAGTTGCAGTGCACAGGCTCCCTGGTTGTGGTGCGCGGGCTCTCGAGCACGCAGCCTTGGTAGCTGCAGCACACAGGTTCTCTAGTTGCGACCTGCCGGCTCACTTGCCCCGTGGCATGTGGGACCTTCGCTCCCTGATCAGAGATCAAACCCACATCTCCTGCATTGGAAGGCGGATTCGTCCCTGAAGCTGGAACTTTATTACTGAAAAGGCTGATACAGGAGGATAAGGCTGAGGTATACCACAAAGGACTTCCTTATAATGAACCCAGAAGTGAATGGGCACCCCAGTCACAGAAGCCATGGACAACCATGGCTCCTCACCCTGATGCCTGCCCTGGTCACTCTGCCTGGTCACTCAGCCCTAGCAGGAAAGGGGCCGAGCTGTACGTGTCTACTTCCTTGTCCCAAACACGCCCATCAAGGAAGAAGCCAGGAGGGTTGTAGAAACTTGTCCTCTGCGTGGAAGGGAACATCAAAAGTGGGGAATAAGGGTTCCCTCCAACAGCCTTCTGTCCGCTTTGCCAAATCCACCCCAACCTTCCACTCTCAGTTCCTTGGCCTTCCTTGGTGACTCTGGTCCATGTCAGTGGCCTGTGCTCCACTGAACTGTAAGATCTTCAAGGGCCAACATAGTCATCTTCATCCACGCAGTGGCTCAGTGTGTTGGCTACGGGACTCTGCCATCTACTAGCCCTGTGGCTTTATACCAGTTATTAGCCTTTCTCTGTGGGCCTTAATTTCCTTTCTGTAAATGGTACAATAAGAGGACCTGCCTCATAGGCTGGTGTAAAGATTATTTGAGATCACTGTTGGAACAGTACCAGAGCTATAGTTTCAATGAGGAGGATGATGGTGCTGGTAAGGATGATCTGTATTGCCAATATTTGGCAAAGGCTTATTAATGGAAGGGGATAAAATGGAACCAGAGGGACTGCCCTGCTCTGTCTCTTTCACTTCAACAGCCTGGCTCCCACAGATTCTCTGGCAGCTGCCCACCCTCATCTGCCCCCTTCCCCGATGGCAGGCCTTCACCAGGACCCGTGTATCCCAGGGACCAGCAGCCACAGCAAGTAAAGATGAGAGCATCTCAAAGGATATTGCCCTTGATCTCCGGGTCAAGCTCCCCTGGATCAGAAGGTGTAACTCAAAAGAAATGAGAGGTGAGCCTTGAGAGCCCTGTTGCCTATGAGTAATGACATTGGCCAAGACACAGACCAGGGACACCTGACCCCAAGTCCCAAAGTCTGCTCCCGGAAGCCACAGGGCCCAGAATGGGAAGGCTGAAAACCAATCTCCTTACTGAGGTTGGGGGCCTTGGGGAGCCTCCTGTAGAGACAGCCGTAGTGGCAGCACAGTTTCCTGACTGAACCCGTGAAGCTGATTTCCAACAACAGGAAAGTCAGTAACCTGGGGACCAGAGTTGAAACCCAGGATGACCTGGACCAGCTCTAGGCCCAGTCCTAAACCAGCCCAGCCCTGGACCTAGCCCAAGCCCGAGCAAGGCTTCTCAATCAGGCCGAGCACTAAACTCCCTCCTTCCCAAGCTCAGGCAGACTCCTGGGCCAGAGGGGTGGGTTTGTACATCTGGGTCCCACAAGTGCAGAATCACCAAGCGATTAAACTTACCTTTTATTGTGGTCCTGAGGGTTATAAATAACCAGGCCCGACATATGGGTCATTCCTGAGATTCCCGCTTCATTGCTTTTAAGAGTCCCTTGGTGGTCAAGAATTTCAAAGCTGCTAACTCCATGCTATATTAAAGTGGAATAAATTCCTCTGAATGGTCCTCAGGTGAGACCCAGTGTTGAGGAAATGCCTCTGGGTTTCCTCTTGAAGGACCCAAGACTGACCTCTGGTGGTCTCTTAGACCAGCTAAAACACCTCCATTCCCCATGTCCTTCCTTGGACTCTTCATTGTCTGACTCTGACTCTTTCTCACTCTGTGTCTCTCTCTGTTTTGGTCTTTATTTCTGTGTATATCTATATATAGTGTATTTCTTTCTGTGTCTCCCTCCCTTCTCCCCATGAGGCTCCCACCCCTTAGAAATGGAGGTGCAATAAGATTTTAGAATGAGACTTTTGCCTTAGTTTCAACCTAGGCACCAGTATGTGAGAAAACAAACAGGGAGATACCGCATACCAAAATGACTATAAAATTGAACTCTCCAAATATGCAAACTGACTAAGGAAATAGTCCTTAAGGAATCTGTTCATTAACCTTTCAGAGCCCCTTAGTCAGTTTCCAAAGAAAGTTGTCACTAACTTTCCCAGCTTCATTTGCATCACACACCCATCCCCCCTGTGTTGTATTGCTGAAAACTTGTCATTTCTGCACCCCAGCAAGCTGGAGGCTGTCAGAACTCTACGCCTGGCTTTATCCTGACATTTCTCCTTTGAATCCCTTTCCCTATCTTGCTTTTCAAAATTCTGTTTATCCTTCAAAACTAGCCTCAAATGCCTGACCTTCCTAAAGCCATCCCTGACCCCCCAGAAGTGAACTGTACTCTCCTCTCGTCTCCCACCTGCACTTTTACCATAGCTCTCAGTTCTTTGCACCTGGTGTCAGAGAGTGTGTGAGCACACCTGTCTTCCCTCCAGCCTCTGAGATCTTTAGGGCATGAGCTGCATATGGGCGTTGCCTATCAGAGTACATGCACATTAGTAAATGCTTGGTGAACGAGCTAGTAAATGGATCCTATTGGCAGGGGTTCTACCATTATTAAAGGAGAAGGATTGATGGCTCTTAAAGATTCTCTCAAGGTTTTTGCTAAAAGCCTGCTGCTGCTACTGCTGCTAAGTCACTTCAGTCATGTCCAACTCTGTGCGACCCCATAGACGGCAGCCCACCAGGTTCCTCCGTCCCTGGGATTCTCCAGGCAAGAACACTGGAGTGGGTTGCCATTTCCTTCTCCAATGCATGAAAGTGAAAAATGAAAGGGAAGTTGCTCAGTTGTGTCTGACTCTTGTGACCCCATGGACTGCAGCCTACCAGGCTCCTCCATCCATGGGATTTTCTAGGCAAGAGTACTGGAGTGGGGTGCCATCG
>NW_011495061.1:7696930-7697662 GCF_000754665.1 Bison bison bison | reverse complement strand
AGCTAGCACATTGATATTTATATAATTTACCCATCTTATTCTAACTTCCTCAGTTTTACTTGTTCTCATTTGTGTGTGTCTGTGTGTGTGTGTGTGTGTGTAAGTTCTATTACAATTTTGTACCTGTGTAGGATCATGCTGGCTTCCCAGGTGGCGACAAGTGGTTAAAAAATAAAAAAAAAAAAAACCTAGCCTGCCAATGCAGGAAACATAAGAGACATGGGTTCAATTCCTGGGTCAGGAAGATCACATGGAGCAGGAAATGGCAGCCCACTCCAGTATTCTTGCCTGGAAAATTCCATGGACAGAAGAGTCTAGTGGGGTACAAACCATGGGGTCACAAAGAGTTGGGCACAACTGAGCTACTGAGCTACACGCATGCACACATGCGTGTAGGATCATGAATCCAGCACCTGAGTCAAAACAATGAACAATTCCAACAAGGCAAGAATCCTTCATTTACCCTTTTAAAATCACACCCACCTGCCTCCCGCATCTCTCTTCCCCGAGCCCTATCCTCTGAAAACCACAAATCTGTCCTCTCATTTCTAAAACGTTTTCATTTCAGGCATGTTTTATAGATCGAATCATACAGTATGCAACATTTTGGTATTGGCTGGCGTTTTGCTCATCAGAACTCCTTTGCAGATTTATCCAAGCCGTTGCATGTCAATGGTCTATTTCTTTCATCACTGAGCAGTATTCCGTCATATGTACGAACCACAGTTTGCT
>NW_011495061.1:7696299-7696830 GCF_000754665.1 Bison bison bison | reverse complement strand
GTGACCCCATGGACTGCAGCCTACCAGGCTCCTCCATCCATGGGATTTTCTAGGCAAGAGTACTGGAGTGGGGTGCCATCGCCTTCTCTGAAAAGCCTGTAGGCTTTGACTTTAATTTTTCGTTGAATTTTATAGATAAATGTAGAATCACATGCATTTGTAGAAATAATACAGGGAGATATTTTGTACACTTTTCCTGTTTCCCCCAGGAGTAACAAAACATTTTGTTTTTCAAAACTATAGCATGATATCAAAGCTAGCACATTGATATTTATATAATTTACCCATCTTATTCTAACTTCCTCAGTTTTACTTGTTCTCATTTGTGTGTGTCTGTGTGTGTGTCTGTGTGTCTGTGTGTCTGTGTGTCTGTGTGTGTGTGTGTCTGTGTGTGTATGTGTGTGTCTGTGTGTGTCTGTGTGTGTGTGTGTGTGTCTGTGTGTGTGTGCGTAAGTTCCATACAATTTTGTCACCTGTGTAGGATCATGCCGGCTTCCCAGGTGGCACAGTGGTTAAAAAAAAAAAAAAAAA
>NW_011495061.1:7673250-7696199 GCF_000754665.1 Bison bison bison | reverse complement strand
ACCTGCCTCCCATCTCTCTTCCCCGAGCCCTATCCTCTGAAAACCACAAATCTGTCCTCTCATTTCTAAAACGTTTTCATTTCAGGCATGTTTTATAGATCGAATCATACAGTATGCAACATTTTGGTATTGGCTGGCGTTTTGCTCATCAGAACTCCTTTGCAGATTTGTCCAAGCTGTTGCATGTCAATGGTCTATTTCTTTCACCACTGAGCAGTATTCCGTCATATGTATGAACCACAGTTTGCTTAAGCATTCATCTCTTGAAGGACATCTGAGTTGATTTTAGTTTTTGGCTTTTACAAATAAAGCTCCTATAAACGTGTGCACACTTTTGTGTGAACATTGTCTTCATTTCTCTGGATAAATGTCCAAGAGTATAATTGTTGGGTTGTACACTAGTTTTAACTTTTAAGAAACTGTCAAACTGCTTTCCAGAGTGGTTGTACCATTATTTTAGTGTTATATACTCAATCCATTTTCTAATTGGACTGTTTGACTTTCTACTGTTGAGTTTTAAGTGTTCTTTGTATACTCTGGATGCTAGTCCTTTGTCAAACATGTGGTATGCAAATATTTTCCCCCAATCTATAGTTTTCTTTTATCCTCTTCACACAGGCTTTCACAGAGAAAAAGTATAATTGTGAAAGTGTCTCATTTATCCATTTTCTTTTTTCCTTCTTTTTAAATTTATTTTATTATTATTTTATTTTATTGAAGTTTACTTGACATACAATATTATATGTTACAGGTGTAAAACATAGTGATTCACAATGTTTAAAGGTTATACTCCATTTACAGCTAATTTATCCATTTTGTGGTATTGACATCAAGTTTGGGAACCCTTTGCCTACCCCTAGATCCTCAAGATTGTCTCATATGTTTCTTTCTAAAAGCTTTATCTCCTACATTTTCCCACTTTAATTTTTCTATAAAGTATGAGACTTTGGCTGAGGTTCTTTTTTCTCTTCTTTTTTCTTTTCTTTCTTCTTTTTTTTTTTTTTTGCCTATCAATGGCCAATTGCTCCACTACTATTTGTTGAAAAGGCTATTTAGCTTTCATTTTAATCTAGGGTAAATCAAGGGTATTTGAGGTTTATAATTATTCCCCCCACTCCACATACACACACACACACACACACACACACACACACAGGAGTAAACAGCATAGAGTTTGTCAACAGTCAACACAAGTATACATATTTATAGCCAGTTACTAACCATCTAATGCTAAAGCTGAAA
Source organism: Bison bison bison (assembly GCF_000754665.1). Classification (NCBI taxonomy): domain Eukaryota; kingdom Metazoa; phylum Chordata; class Mammalia; order Artiodactyla; family Bovidae; genus Bison; species Bison bison. The sequence goes on along the minus strand of NW_011495061.1, from coordinate 7,694,957 downwards.
CTCCAGTACTTTGGCCACTTCAGGCAAAGAGTTGACTCATTGGAAAGGACTCTGATGCTGGGAGGGATTGGGGGCAGGAGGAGAAGGGGATGACAGAGGATGAGATGGCAGGATGGCATCACTGACTCGATGGACGTGAGTCTGAGTGAACTCCGGTAGTTGGTGACGGACAGGGAGGCCTGGCGTGCTTCAATTCATGGGGTTGCAAAGAGTCAGACACGACTGAGCGATTGAACTGAACTAACCATCTTTAATAGTGATATTAAACTTTTTTCAAAAAAAAATATGCAGTGCTTGTCATAGTTAAAGGTCTAATATCCATAATATATAAAGAACTCTTAAAAATTGAGGACACAGAGCCCAAACACCTGATAGACAAATGGGCAACGTTCATGAACAGACAATTTACCCCAAAAAATACTGAATGGTTCTGAAGTTTATAAGAAGTCATTCGACTCATAAAAAGAGAAATGCAATTTAAAACTACACTGAAATACCATTTATCTTCTATCAAAATAGCAAAAATTTAAAACTTGGCACCACATTGTACTGGCAAGGCTGAGGAGAAATAAACCCTTTCATCCACTGCTGATAGGAATGCAAAATTGTGCAGCCTTAGGGAGGGGAATTTGGCAGTATTTAACAAAACTATATATGCATTTACCTTTCGTTCCAGAAATCCACTTCTAGGAATTTACTTTAAAAATATACCTGCAACAATACAAAGTGATATATGCACAAGTCTATTCACTGCAGCATTATTTGTAATTGCAAAATGTTGGAAACCACTTACATGTTCATACATGGAAGAGGAGTTGAATAAACTAAATTGAATTCATACGGTGGAGTAGTGTGTGTGCAGTGGTAAAAGACAATAGACTTGCTCTCTATGAAGTGATATGGAGTGAGTTCCAGAACATATTTTGTAAGTAAAAAAGCACACAGCAAAAGGCTATATATAGTATTCTTAATTTTGTGTGAGAAGAGGAAATAAGAAATTTTCTTGTGATTGCTTACTTAATTGCAAAAGGAAATTGAGAAAAGACAAACCAGAAACTAATAAGAGTTGTCACCTACAGGGGTGGATGGGAACCACCTGGATAAGCGAGTAATACTTCAGTGAGAGTAATTTTTTACATAGTTTGGAGTTTGGAATCATGTTAATGTTTTAAACATTAAAAAAAATAAGTCAAATCAATATGGATGTCAGTTTTAAAACTCTAAAGTGGAATACAAACAGGAAAAAAAAAATGAACCTAACCATAATTTAAAAGTCACATAACCATAGTGAAGGAGAAAAACACAAGATGATAACAAATTCAAGTGAGTTTGTTTTTATTTTGAATTGGAGGATAATTGCTTAACAATGTTATGTTGATTTCTGCTGTACAACAACATAAATCAGTCATCAGTTCAGTTCAGATCAGTCACTCAGTCGTGTCCGACTCTTTGCGACCCCATGAATCGCAGCACGCCAGGCCTCCCTGTCCATCACCAACTCCCGGAGTTCACTCAGTATATGTGTATCCCCTCCCTCGTGAGCCTCCCTCCCACCACCCCATCCCAGCCCTCCAAGGAAGTTTTAAACACAGTGCTTTGACTGTGTACCTTCAATATGAAGGGGAAAAAAACCCTGTAAATAAATAATTCTACTATAGGCTTGGTTCTTGCAGTCGTATGGGTTAGCAATTCTGAAACCATTTTCTGCGAAAAATATGATTGAGCAAATGAACAAATAGATTGAAATGATGGGTACCAGGCTTCTCACTGTAAGAGACAGCTATTACAAACATGGAATGGGAGAAGTTTAGGATGAACACTATTGTGTAGGATTGGAATTAGTGGTATGGAACAGAGAGAGAAGTAGTTACGTGTGTGTGTGTACGTTTTCTAGATCTTTAAGCTGAAAGGTGCTAGAAGCAATAATGTGCCAGCAACAATGAACACATCTACTGCTCAAATCTTATAAATATTATATATTGTAATAGTATAAGGAACCAGGGTTCCTTGGAGAAATGGTTGATTCCAAGGTTGAGAGAAGAACTTAGAGCATCTTGTCACAAAGTAAAGAAATGCTCAGAAAATTATAGAAACATATCAAAAAATATAGGAACCAACTTGCAGGGGCTCCCTCTAGCTAGCTAAATCTGGGTCAATATGAGTTAGAAAAATCACCGTTTTACAATCATCATAGTAATAATAGATTCAAGTAGGAATTAGCAATGGATGCTAGAATTATCAATGGTGATATAAGATAAAGAGCCTATTATATGATAAAACTATTTATATAGTCTTAAAGTATCTTTCCACAAATTGTTGTTGTTGTTTAGTCACTAAGTCGTGTCCAACTCTTTTTGACCCCATGGACTGCAGCATGCCAGGCTTCCCTGTCCTTCACTAACTTCTGGAGTGTGGTCAGACTCATCCATTTGGTGCACTTATGTCCGTTGAGTCGGTGATGCCATCCAACCATCTGTTGTCCGCTTCTCCTCTTGCCCTCAATCTTTCCCAGCATCAGGGTCTTTTCCAAAGAGTCAGCTCTTTGCATCAGGTGGCCAAAGTACTGGAGCTTCAGCTTCAGCATCACAATTACTTAATTACAAAGGAAAATGAGAACTTACAGTGGAGAAGCCTGGAAGACACCACCTTAATCAAGAGATAAAGGCTACCATCACCAGTAATGGGAAGAAGCAACACCATGTCCCTTCCAATGCAATGTTCAGAAAATGACACAGAATCACTTCTGGGATATTCAAGCTAAAAATGCATGATCTGAGTATCATCATGAGGAAACACTATCCAAACCCAAATTGAGGGGTAATTTACAAAATAACTGACCTGTACTCTTCAAAAATGTCAGGGCCAAAAAAGACAAAAGCTGAGGAAATATTCCAAATTAAGGAGGACTGGAGAGACATGGCAACTAAATGCAATGTGTGAACCTGGATCAGATCCCAGACCAGGGAAAAAAATAGCTATAAAGACAATTGACAAAATTTGAATTTGGACTGTGATTTGGGTGACAGCATTTTGTCCATGTTAAATTTCCCAATTTTGATAATTGTACTGTAGTATAAATTCCAAATTACAAAATGTCCTCATTCTTAAAAAAATATACACCAACATACTTAGGGGTAAAGGGATATAATCAATGCCTGCTGCTGCTGCTTAGTGGCTTCAGTCGTGTCCAGCTCTGTGACGCTATGGACTGTAGCCCACCAGGTTCCTCTGTCCATGGGGATTTTCCAGGCAAGAGTACTGGAGTGGGTTCCCATGCCCTCCTCCAGGGAATCTTCCTAACCCAGGGATTGAACCCGGGTCTCCTGCATTGCCAGCAGATTCTTTACCACTGAGCCACCAGGGAAACCCATAATTAATGCCAACTTACTCTTGAGAGTCCCTTGGACTGCAAGGAGATCCAACCAGTCCATTCTAAAGGAGATCAGTCTTGGGTGTTCTTTGGAAGGAATGATACTAAAGCTGAAACTCCAATACTTTGGCCACCTCATGCAAAGAACTGACTCATTGGAAAAGACCCTGATGCTGGGAAAGATTGAAGGCAGGAGGAGAAGGGGACAACAGAGGATGAGATGGCTGGATGGCATCACCGACTTGACAGACATGAGTTTGAGTGAACTCCAGGTTTTGGTGATGGACAGGGAGGCCTGACATGCTGCAATTCATGGGGTCGCAAAGAATCGGACACAACTGAGCGACTGAACTGAACAGAACTACCCTCAAATGGTTCAGCTACGTTTGTATTTAGAAAAAGAGAACAGTGATTATGCAAATGGGTCCTTGGTATTATTACAATTTTCTGAACATTTAAAATTACATCAAAATTGAGAGTGTCAAAAAATATTTTTCAACCAGTGGAATACTTTCTTAAAGGAAATTCAATCAGAGTTATTCTGAATGAAATGTTGGATGTTAGATCCAGACATCTGGATGTTTCTCTGAGTATGTGGATTCAAGTTCAAAATTTCTGTTTGCAAGTCTACCTTGCTTTTATATCACACCCCCTACCTGTAGGTGAAGTTACAGAGCTTTTGTCTGCTCAGCTCTTCTTACCCCAACCCTTTATCAACTGAATAAACTGCCTTTATCTTGTATAGCACTAGCCTAGGATGGAAGCCCCTGAAAGCAACAGTAAAGGTGTTAAGCAAGAAGATCCTCTTCTAATTTTCCAAGGCTATGGCTGGGATGGACTGAGGTCTCCCCAGGCACTCTCATCAATAACAATCACATACGTAAATCAAAAAGGAACTGAGCCACTGTGCTCCTTGAGAATGAAAGGGGGAAAAGAACATTGGTTCATGTTTGGACTGATTCTAAAATATATGGGAATGAAAGTCTTGGGGGTGATGAATTTCCCTTTAATGCTGTCACATCTGTGGTCCTGAGGTTTAACCTCTGATTTTTGGCTGTAAAACCGACATTATTTCTGCAAACTTGACACCAGATGCTGCCAGGGAGATATAGCTGAAGTGATAAAAATCTATTTAACAGATTTAGTGAAGCAAATACAAACTAATTAACAATTTTGGAATTGGGATTAAACACTAATTCTTTTAAACCATAAAAACTGAGATGAACAAAAGAAAAAAATGCCCCATCTCTGTATAACTCAAAGAAGCCATCTGTTTGTCATTGAGAAAATGGCCCAATTGATAGATTTTGAACAAATTCCAATATATTTTTTATCTGGATTGGAATGCATATAGACAGCCATCCCAGAAAGAAGGCATATTACTTTCTGGCTAACATGTCAATCTGGGCTTCCCTGAAGCTCCAGAAAACAAGTTATTTGTTTACTGACTCAGAAATGAGGAGACAACGAATAAAGCAATCTCTTTATAAATTCTGCTTCAGACATATGGTTCCAACCATTAGGAAGGAAAGATGGCCTGAGGTTCCTTCTAACTTTATTGTGTGGCAGCCATGGATGGGACACGGCTCTTTGGCTGTGTCTTCAGTGTCCTCTTTGGAGGTGGGGTGGGTGGGTGGCTGCTGCTCATCTGCTACTGTTCTTAGGCTTTCCAAATTAAGTGAAGCCGGAGCTATGAGACTGTAGAAACAGAACTTGCTGCCCTCCCATCCCCCAACCTGGACACTCTAGGCCTCATCAAGCAGTCTAATTCTAGAACATAGGCTCTATGTTCATCCCACCCTAATCAGGGTTGGGTGACTGGGGAGAATTATGTTTGCTCTGGCCCCAAAATCAGTGGATTGCTCATAAAATTAGTCTGACCATTAACCCTAATCTGAGTGGCTCCCGAGAAGACCTCAGATCTGTTACGAGTTACTTGAGGGTGGAGAATTTGAAATCCCTGATGCCCAGCCCAAAGTCCTGCATATATTAATGCTCAATTAACAACAAGAGTAACAGGGACTTCCCTGATGATCCATTGGTTAAAACTCCATGCTTCCAATTCAGGGGGTATAGGTTCAATCCCCGATCGAGGAACTAAGATTCTACAAGCCATGAGGGGCAGCCAAAAATAGAATAACAATAATAATAAATTACAGCTTAGTGCCTACTATGTGCTGATACTGTGTTACCTCATTTAGTTCTCTCAACAGCAGTATGAAATAGGTACCCTTAGGATTCCTATTTTGGGGCTTCCCTTGTAGCTCAGTCAGTAAAGAATCCACCTGCCATGAAGGAGACACAGGTTCAATTCCTAGGTCGGGAGGATCCCCTGAAGAAGGAAATGGCAACCCATTCCAGTATTCTTGCCTAGAGGATCCCATGGACAGAGGACCCTGCAGGTTACAGTCCATGGGGTTGCAAGAGTCAGACACGACTTAGCAACTAAACCACCACCACCATGATCCCTATTTTACAAATAAGAAAACTAAGACCTAGGAAAATCGAGCAGTTTGTCTAAGGTCATAGGGCTCCTGAGTATTAAGACAAAGTTAAAATTCAAGCTGTGTGAATTCAGAACTAACTCCCATGCATATTCTCTTGTATGTGTATACAAGATCATTCAATCATTCACACCCCAATTCATTTTAAAATACATGTAAGATTATTTTGCAGAAATATAAGCAGTACCACTAAACTGAGACTATTGAGTTTTAGGGAAAATAAGGGTAGAAAGGTCAAGTTAATAAGAGCATTGGGAGTTAAAATGAAGTTGGCAGCAGCACTTAAGGAGGAGTCTAAAGTACTCCTTGAGGTTTGGTACTTGGATTCTTGGGGCAGGCAGAGCTGTGGGCAATCAGCTCTGGGAGGTAAGAGAAAACCCATCTTGGCCGTGGTTTTACTGACCACTGCTGCTGCTGCCGCCAAGTAGCTTCAGTCGTGTCCGACTCTGTGCAACCCCGTGGACTGCAGCCCACCAGGCTCCTCCGTCCATGGGATTTTCCAGGCAAGAGTACTGGAGTGAGGTGATACTGACCACTAATGGGCCATAGAAGGTGAGCTGCAGGTGAATGAAGCCTGTTAATTGGACTCTGGAGAAGGCTCCATGGATATACTGAGGTGTTATACTGCCTCAGCCCAGGCAAGTCAGTGTTTGGAGGCTGAAAAACCACGTTTCAATAACAACTCAAAATGTTTTGCTGGGTTTGGGGGTTACTACTGCCAGTCACAGAGCAGTTCAAATTCTTTTCATCTGCCCAGCTTATAAAAGGCAACTAAGCTCGTGGGTCCCTGGTAGCTGCTTGAACATTTCTTTGGTCAGAGTTCCTTCCTTACTCTGAAACATCCTTTATAACCAGAAGCTATTCCAGAAGGCAGCTTTCTTGGGCCCTCCCAATGGCGATTAGCTAAAATTCTCCTGATGATAAACATATACAATCAAACATAGAAATGGCTGAAAATTTATTCAGACCAGGGTTTCCAATCTGTGTTTCTGAACAATGAGTGGTCAGATTCCACTACATAAACCTCCCAATCTTATGCCCAGCAGTAGGCAGGAGGACAAGCCCTCCCCGGGGGAGGTCTGGCAACACAGTCAGACGCGGAATGAGAGCCGAGGATCAGAACGCACGTGAATAGATGAGCTGCTTCCGTTTCCCCAGTAAATCTGAGAGCAGGCCAGCTTTGAGGAGACAGAGATTAAAGTAGATAGAAACTCATCTGGGCAGCCTCTGACAGTTTAAGTCCCTGCTATCCCCCTCCATTTCCCATGACAGTGAGACAGTCATCCCATCGGGCTTTTCACTTTCGTGTTTCTCAAACTGCAGCCTAGGGATGTTTTCTCTGGGTTCATGAGGTTTTAACTTTTTTTAAAAAATTTTTGTGTTTTCATTTTGATGAAAATCTAAGAATCCTGTGGATCGACGGGCTGACAAGCGCAGCCACAGAATTCCCATATCCGCATGTAGGTTTGTGTTTGTGACAGCAGAGGGGACAACCAGCACCGCTTGACGTGTCTCAGGCTAATGGAAAGTGAGCAAGACGAGCCTCCACACAAACACCGCGATCACTGTTAGCTGAACAACAAACGCCCTCGCTACGTACCGTAGACACAAAGGCATCACCGTCCTAACCGGGTTGGCCGAGAAGTTCGAACCTGAATGAGCGTTTTGGTCAACTCAGTATAAGGGAGGCTATTTAGAGTAGAGGAATGCTGTTAGCTTTGTTCATTTGTTGACACTTTATAAATCTGGAAAAGGTTTATCTGAACAGTAGTGTTTGCAGTATCATTTATACTTAAACGTACGTATTTGTTTTGGTCTTTACCTGTAGGTTAATGGCTGCACATATTTAAGTTAATTATGGTAAGAAAATAATTGGCCAGCCTTTTTTCATTAAAAAGGGGTCTATGCATCATGTAAGCTTGCATGCATGCTAAGTCACTACAGTCGTGTCTGACTCTTTGCGACTCCATGGACGGTAGCCCACCAGGCTCTTCTGTCCATGGGATTCTCCAGGCAAGAATACTGGAGTGGATGCTTCTTTTACCGGTAGCACCACCTAGGAAGCCCCATTTAAGCTTGGAGCACTATTATTTTCTGAACATTACATCATCAATTTCACTAACACAGTACAGTTTTCCCTTTATTGGCCAGTGGGTGTGGCAAATATTTTTGATTGGTCAGACTGCCCTCTCTTGTGACCCCCCTGAAGAATGCTGAATGCGCCAGCAGCTTGCATGAAGAAACAGTTCATCTGAGCACTTTGTCCTAAATAGGAACAGAAAGTTCTGGAAGGTCCTCAAGGCAGGTCCTCAAGGGTTAGCATTTGGTGAGAAGGACAAAGCAGAAGCCTCACAGCAAATGGGGTAAGAAGTGGATCCAGAGAGGTGGCAGGACAGCCTTCATGCTCAACCCCACAATATCTTTCCTCCCACCAGTATCTTTCCTCCACAGTATCTTTCCTTCCCACTGAAAACAGGACCAGCCCCAGAGCCTGAAGGAAGGAGGCTGGGAGGACAAGAGCCCGAAGCTGAGACTTCATTTCCCCCAGCTGTGGAGGGGTGGCAGTGGCACCCCACCCCAGTACTCTTGCCTGGAAAATCCCATGGATGGAGGAGCCTGGTAGCCTCCAGTCCATAGGGTCGCTAAGAGTCAGACACGACTGAGCGACTTCACTTTCACTTTTCACTTTCATGCATTGGAGAAGGAAATGGCAATCCACTCCAGTATTTTTGCCTGGAGAATCCCAGGGACAGAGGAGCCTAGTGGGCTGCTGTCTATGGGGTCGCACAGAGTCGGACACAACTGAAGCGACTTAGCAGCAGCAGCAGTGGAGGGGTGATGGCTAGGAGGCAGGAGCCGGACTAGTGAACTGATAAATCAATGGCTGACTTCAAAGACAGCAAATTACTTTAGGCATAATTGTGGACAGTAGAACACCAAGGCCATCCCAATGAAACATCATCTTGCCTCTGACCTGAGTTGAACTAAAGAAGGGAAGCAGGGATCCACAACAAGAAATTGTTGAAATGTAGAGGCTTTGCCCTTAAGTCCCATGCATGGCCCTTTCAACGTGGGCAGCCTGCTCTTGGAAAGTGCAGGGATCTGGAAAGAAGGGACCACCAGGGAAGGGTGACAGTCAAGGCCAATGTTGTCTGCTCAGAGACACAGCTCAGGGTTGCTCCTGCTTATCTTGAAACAAATACTTAGAAAATCCAAGAAAATACTGTGAATGAAGAGATGGCCAAGCTCTAAGACACAGATCCACTTGGTTTATATATAAAACACATATGAATGTTTTTTAATCCCATGAAGAAATATGCTTTCCCACCATGTTGCATAAGATACTCAAAATCTTTGGGGCCTATATTTTGTTAATGTTACTGAAGACATAGGTATAGGGAAATACTTCTCTATCATAAGGAGAACAATAGTGTCAAGGTGATTCCAAAGGTAATGGATACACAGTTTAGAGTCAAGAGACGCTTGAGAATGGTGGGAACTGTGCTGAGCTGAAGAGCACTCACTCTGACTGCAGCAGGCCATGCTCACATCTGCTGAACCTACTGTTTGCTTTGCTTAGGCAAATAGATCTGCTCAGCATTAGTTCTAGCAGTCTGCAAAGGAGTGGAGGGTGATGGTTAACGGGCCATCCATCCTTCAAAAGTGAGCCAAGCACTGGCCAATTTATCCAGTTTCATGCTGAGCCTTTTTTTTCTGTAATACAATTTATCAGTTGTAGAGTTGAGGATCAGATGTGTTCTATTTATCAATTAACAACCTGTAACAGGTAATAGAGGTAGATTCCTGATGCAGAACATTATGGTGTGTCCAGCCACATGTAATGAGGCCATTCCCACATCTTGGCCAATGGCCCACACTAACACAGCTCTGCTGATGTGAGGATAATGAATTCTATTAAATGAAGAACTCAACATAATGGCAGCTATTAATACCTTCTAATATTAATAGGTGGCATTCATCTTATGTAATAGAATCTGTCCACTTAGCAGGCATTTCACTTCACAGCTCTTCCCCTGCTTCCTTTCTTAAGTCTCTTCTTACCACACTAACCACTGTCTGCTGGACATGCTCCAATTTGTCATCACCACTAGGGTGGAGACTGGAGGACACACGATAGCACAGAAGAAGTAGCCCCATTTAGGGCTGCTAGAGCTCTCCTCGCCTAGACCCTCATCCTTCAGATGTCACCATAGGTGCCACTGCCATCAAGAAGCCTGCCCTGCTTGTCGCCTGAACCTCAATAACAATGAACTGAATTCAGGGCCTCCCATCAGGGCTCCCCAGAACTATGGGTTTGTCCATCCCTACCATCACCCTCTGTAAGCTCCTTCCAAGTAGGGTTTTGGCATCCCCAGACCAAAGCATAGAAAGCATGTAAACAAATGAAAAACTTATTGAGTGGATTATGAGGTGGATGAATGGATAGATGTGTGGAAAAGTGATGGATGGATGCTATCTGCCTTTTTAGAGATGCTATGTAGAGGATGTGTTTTCCAATACGATGTTTTAAGAGAGATCTCTCCACAAGATGGCGCTCACAATTTTCTTAATTTATGGCTTTTTAAAGAAAATTTTCAAATCTCAAACTTTAAGCTGTCTTAGAATCATGATGTAGGTTTCACAGTCAATTTAACTTACTTACCATACTGTCCATGTTTCTTGTTGCGTCACATTTCGCACAATTACAAACATGTTCTTTCCCCTGGGATGTCAAGACACAACCTCGCATTTTGTTTTGACATTGGTTGGGCTGCTTTGTGGCTTGCCTGATGGCTGCAGGGTGTGAGGAACAATGTCGGTTATTCCCCGGCTAGCACAGGAAATGAAGGCAGAGTCCTTCCACGACTCCGTTCCCAACAACAGAGTCAGCAGAAAAACCAAACCTTGGCTCGAAATAGCTATTAACCTTTGGATCCATGAATTTTGCCTTAATAAAATAATAACCTCTTACATTCTACAATGCTTTATGCTGTACAAAGCAATTTCACATCACCATAATAGATTCTGAGCTCCTAAAAACTATGCCAAGCACTTTAGATGTATTATACCCTTTTAACCCTCATACCAACCCTATGAGTTAGGTCTTAATACTTCCCATTTTACAGATAATAAAATGAAGGTTTAGAGAAGGGATGTAATTTGCCAGAATGATAAGTGGCAGAGCTATAGTTGGGATGCGGGTATGTCTTTACTCCACATTTTATCTCCCATTACCCTCTGTGACTTCAGTGTCAAAAGGAGGGTGTTAGACAATAAGGGGGGAAGGGAAAGACACATATACCTCCCTGTGAGGCACCCATTACCCTCCAGCATTCATATGTGTGCACACACACACCTCAGAGCAGTTCTATAGGGGAGTAGTAATTACTAGTCTCACGTACCCACAATGCATACCCACATTGGCCAGGTATAATGCCAAATGCTTTTTCATATATCGCTTCATTTCATCTCTATCTACCTGTGAGGAAGATATTATTATCCCATTTTACAAAGGAGAAAATTACAGCTCAGAGAAATTAAATGGCTTTATCTCATGTCACAGAGGACCCCAGTGTAAGGGCTGACTCAAACTCAGCTCCATCTGACTTCAAAACTCCATGGTACCCTATGAGGTTGCCAAGGCCACCTGGGTGGGGTAACATGGGAATTCTGGGCAGGACTCCTGGAGATGCCTCTTTATCTGCTCTAATCCAAACATTCCTCTGGCCTTTCGCACATTCTATTCCTCTGCTGAAAATGCCCTTCCATACAAAGTCTGTCTGAAAAGCTTCTATTTACTGTTTAGAGACCCAGCTCAAATGTCTTTTCTCCTATGGTACCTTCTCTGGGGCCTCATTGCTAAACATACATGTGCATCCTTATGTCATGTCCTGTCCTTCTGAGTCCCACTGCTCACCATACACACACACACACACACACACACACACACACACACACACACACATGCACACGCTCAATCTGTGGCTCCCGATAGAACAACATGCATCCCACTAAATGGTGTCAAACTGTGAACTGTGAACTGCCTGCAAGCCAACAAGCTGGCCCCACTTGCTTGGATGCTAACAGAAGCCCAAGGTTCTGTCTTCTTCTCATTCTCCTCCTTATCCTTCTGTTTCTTTTTCTTTTTTTTTTCCTTATTCATAGTATCCTTTTATTTTATTTTATTTTATTTTTAAACTTTACAATATTGTATTAGTTTTGCCAAATTCTTCTTCACTGTCTTCAGCTCCTCTAACAGTGACCCGCTTATAGTAGGCACTTCAGCATGCATTCATCCCAAGTTGCTTTAGTCATGTCCAACTCTTTGTGACCCTGTGGACTGTAGCCCACCAAGCTGCTCTGTCCATGAAATTCTCCAGGCAAGATTACTGGAGTGCGTAGCCATTTCCTTCTCCAGGGGATCTTCCGTACCCAGGGACCAAACCAGTGTCTCTTACATCTGCTGCATTAGCAGCTGGATTCTATACCACCAGCGCCACCTGAGAAGCCCAGGCACTTCAGCAGTGATCACCAAATGACTGAAAGAAAGAGTTCAAAGGAAGGCTGAAGGTCCAAATTGTTGATAATATGTAGCTACGAGACACAGACTATTGGCATATCCGTATGCAAGTGAAGAAGGAAAGGGCAGTGAAGGGAAACACGTGCATGGAAAGAGCAGATGAAGTCTGTGAAGACAGGAAGGTTCCCATCAGTGGACCAGTTAGAGGATCATGTGTCTATTTGTAAGCACTAAAATCCCCAGCTAGAAAATTCAGGAATCCCTTGTATACTTTTTTTAAAAGAACCCACCTAAGAAATCTCCTATGCCAGGCCCCCGACTTGAAGAGCTTTATGTACATTAACTACGTTCATTTTCATGCCCTTTGTGACAGCCACAGGGAGCTGAGCTGAATGTGGCAGGCGTGGCCCACTGGGACCTCAGAGACCACGTGAGGAAAGATCGTGCAGCTTTGTCAGTGTCTCTGGATGCTTTGGAGCTCTCCACCAGTAAGAAGCTCAACTACCCTGAGGCCACCGTGTGCAAAGAGCACAGGGAAAGAGAGACGCCTGAAAAGCCCCTCTTGCTTCAGATACAACTGCATGTGAGTGTTCCCAGCCCCTGCCTCAGACTGAAAGGAAGCTTCTGTGTGACCTGAGCCCCCACAGCCACCAGGAGAGGCCGGGAAAGGACTGCAGAACCCTTTCTACTCTCAGATTGCAAAGCAAAATACATGTTATTGGTTTTTCTTCTAAATTATTATCATTAACATACAAAACTGTAAATATTTAATGGATACAACTTGATGAGTTTGGAAATAAATATATATCTATGAAACCATCACCACAATCTATGAATAAGTTTATCTGTCATTTCCAAAAGTTTCCTCCCACCTCCATTATTATTATCATTAATTAGTGTGTGGTAAGAATATAATATGGGCTTCCTAGGTGGCACTAGTGGTAAAGAACCTGCCTGCCAAAGCAGGAGATACAAGAGATGCGGGTTCAATCCCTGGGTTGGGAAGATCCCCTGGAGAAGGGCATGGCTGCCTACTCCAGTGTTCTTGCCTGGGAAATCCCATGGACAGAGGAGCCTGGCAGACTACAGCTTTTGATTCAGGGTATGGTTTTCAATTTTAGATTGGTCAACACCATCGGTCTTTTTCTGGTTTTGCTTTCTATCATTTGTTTAAGATAGTCCTTCTTAACCAGAAAGCCTTAAAGACATTCTTTTATATTTTCTTCCAAAAGTTTTTCAGTTTTGCTCTTCTATTTATATCTTTAGCCTATCTGGAATATATTTTGTTGCATCTGGTAAGAAGTGAGAATATAGATTTATTTTTCCATATAAATAACTAATCTGTTTATTGATAGTCTCTCCTATCTTCACTGGTTTATAATGTCACATCTGCCATGCTTCAATACTCCATGTATGGGGCTGTTCCTGGGCTCTCCTATTGGTCTATTTTTCTATCCCTCTCCCAATAACACAATTTTTAATAAAAAAAATCTGAATTATCTGGTAGAGAAATATCCTATCACCTCCTGTCCAAGCCTGCTTCTTCTCCAAAATGATCTTAGACCTACTTTTCTATGTGTATTTTGGGTTTTTGATACTCTATATCAGATCATGGCAATTTTCTTCCGTCTAATAACATTAATAATAAATGACAACCATATATTAGTAGTATATATTATAAATGACAGGTTGGAGAAGACTCTTGAGAGTCCCTTGGACTGCAAGGAGATCCAACCAGTCCATTCTGAAGGAGATCAGCCCTGGGATTTCTTTGGAAGGAATGATGCTAAAGCTGAAACTCCAGTACTTTGGCCACTTCATGCGAAGAGTTGACTCATTGGAAAAGACTCTGATGCTGGGAAGGATTGGGGGCAGGAGGAAAAGGGGACGACAGAGGATGAGATGGCTCGATGGCATCACTGACTCGATGGACGTGAGTCTGAGTGAACTCCGGGAGTTGGTGATGGACAGGGAGGCCTGGCATGCTGTGATTCATGGGGTCGCAAAGAGTCGGACACAACTGAGCGACTGATCTGATCTGATAGAACTATTTTTCTGCATTAAGAAAATCATATGAATTTTAATTTGTTAATGAGATGTATTACACGAACATAGTCTCTCATATTGAACATTCAAATTCCAAAGATAGCCATTATCAGAGAAATGCAAATCAAAACCACTATGAGGTACCATTTCACACCAGTCAGAATGGCTGCGATCCAAAAGTCTACAAATAATAAATGCTGGAGAGGGTGTGGAGAAAAGGGAACCCTCTTACACTGTTGGTGGGAATGCAAACTAGTACAGCCACTATGGAGAACAGTGTGGAGATTCCTTAAAAAACTGGAAATAGAACTGCCTTATGATCCAGCAATCCCACTGCTGGGCATACACACTGAGGAAACCAGAAGAGAAAGAGACACGTGTACCCCAATGTTCATCGCAGCACTGTTTATAATAGCCAGGACATGGAAGCAACCTAGATGTCCGTCAGCAGATGAATGGATAAGAAAGCTGTGGTACATATACACAATGGAGTATTACTCAGCCATTAAAAAGAATACATTTGAATCAGTTCTAATGAGGTGGATGAAACTGGAACCTATTATACAGAGTGAAGTAAGCCAGAAGGAAAAACATAAATACAGTATACTAACGCATATATATGGAATTTAGAAAGATGGTAACGATAACCCTGTATACAAGACAGCAAAAGAGACACTGATGTATAGAACAGTCTTATGGACTCTGTGGGAGAGGGACAGGGTGGGAAGATTTGGGAGAATGGCACTGAAACATGTGAAATGTCATGTATGAAACGAGATGCCAGTCCAGGTTCAGTGCACGATGCTGGATGCTTGGGGCTGGTGCGCTGGGACGGCCCAGGGGGATGGTATGGGGAGGGGGGAGGGAGGAGGGTTCAGGATGGGGAGCACGTGTATACCTGAAATTAAAAAAAAAAAATTTAAAATTTAAAAAAATTAAAAAAAAAAAAATTCCAAAGATAAACCCTACCTGACTGTGTTATTTTTTCTTAATACAACTGTTTTACCTAGAATTTTTGCATCTATGTTACTAAGAGAGATTACTCCATATATGTTTCTTTTTTATCCTTGTCGATTTTTCAGTTAAATAGCTCACAAATGGTAGTTTTCTCTCTTTTTGCATTATCTGCTGCTGCTGCTGCTAAGTCGCTTCAGTAGTGTCTGACTCTGTGTGACCCCATAGACGGCAGCCCACCAGGCTCCCCTGTCCCTGGGATTCTCCAGGCAAAAACACTGGAGTGGGTTGCCATTTCCTTTTCCAATGCATGAAAGTGAAAAGTGAAAGTGAAGTCACTCAGTCTAGGTTAGTTTAAATGGGATTATCCAATTTTTGAAGATTGGAACCCTTCTGTTTAAAAACCTCTATAGCTGGTAGCTTTTGAATTAGATTATTTTCTAGTTCACTTCACAGTTATAGGTCTAGTCAAGTTTTCTGATTCCTGCTGAGTCACTTCTAGTATGATACAATTTTCTTTGTATTTATTTCAAAAATTTTCAAAAGCATTTTGTAAAGGAGCTGCTCTGCCATGGTGGCACAATGACCTTGAGCATCTCCACATGGGCCATTACAGGCAAGGCTTCTCCGCGGTCTGACCTATATCTTTGCACAGAACCCTGGCGTCCTCCCAAGAACATGGCCAAGATAGGCAGGCTTGGGAGAAGCCATCCTCCTCTCTATCTTGCAGATCACTCCCTATTTTGTAAGGTTGCTATGAGACAACAACGTTTTGCTAAATGAATGAAACTCAGACCTCCTGTCTCCAAATCCAGTAGGCTTCCTTTTGTCCCATGCTACTCCCCAGTCATCACAGGAAGGACCGAGCCTACCTGGGGTAGCCTCACACTCAAGTGCTTCTGAATCTCTGTCCTTCTCCAAGGTCAGGGTCTAGCTGGGGTTTTATTACCCTGTGAAAGCTGGGACTAAAGCCATATGCATGGCTGTGTCCCTCTCTAGGCCGGGCAGGGTGTCTGGCACGGGGCCAGTTGACATCACAGGGGCTCAGAAAGCCTGGGTGATTGAGATGGATTGGCTTTTTGAATTGAGGTACCTCAGACACAGAACAGTGCTGATTCGGAACCACACTCCTGCAGTGACTCATACATCAGGACCCTTTAATGGGGAATTATGGAAATGTGCTGCCTGGAGCTGTCTTAATTAAGAACAACCTGATCTTGATTGCAGTCTCTGAAAGGACTCTCCTCCCCATCCTCTCCTCTCCTTTTCTCCTTGACATCTAGAGGCAGAATCCGGCAGCCTTCGAAAAGGCTTTCCTTCTCCCAGTAACACTGCTAACAGGCTCGGTTTGAAAACAGTCGAGCTAGTTGGGGCTGGCAGCCCTTCAGCCAGCATGAGCTCCCTGATGGGCAACCTAAATCAGTGGTTAATAGAGATCTCGCTGTATCTGTGTTGACCTAACTCTCAGGAAAGGCTGGGGCTGAGCTCAGAAACAGGCTGAAGACAATCAGGGTGTATGTTCTTCCCAGTATCCTCTTCCTACCCCTATCCAAAGCAAGTTGATCCTGGAGATGATATTCCAACCAGAGGATAAAGATAGATTCCTTGTATCCCTACCACCTCTGAGCTCCAGTCCCCATCGTGCAAGCAGGCTGAGTCTGAGTCCCCAGGGGGAGGAAGTGTGCCATCATTCTCTCTCTGTGCGCAAGGACATCCTATTAGGATGCTTGGGGGAGGTCTGGCTTCCCAAACCAAGTTCCAGACCCTAGCCCAGAACCAGACACCACCTGGCAGCTTCCTGGCAGCTCAGCTTCCCTCACTCAGCCTCTCCCAGGAGTCTCCATCACCAGGCTCCATCCACTTGTCACATCCTCATTCAGTGAACATTTATTTGCTAATGTGTGTGAGGTCTTGACAATCTGTAGTTCCACATTCTTCCTTCCCCACACCTTTTTCAAACACACACACATACACACACGCACACTATAATTTTAAAGTCGAGTATTTATTGAACTAATAAGAGTTTTCAAGGAAGCTATATCACCAAGTATGACATCTTTTAGTTGGTGGCTTTAGGTACCCAGCTTCTCTGGCACTGGCAAAGAAGACTTCTCTGGTCTCTGGCACCCAGCTTCTCTAGGGAGTAATTAATAAAGTGTAAACAAATATTTAAATCGTGTGGGAGCTCACTATGTAAAAGCTCTAGGGGTAAGTATTGTGAAATGACATGGCCAATCCTTAAATCAACTGTGGGCAAAAACTTCTTAAACAGAGAGCCCTTGAATAGAAGTCCTACTTGAATGAACAGAACCATTATATTTCACCTGGCAGGACCAAATGGGGAATACTGTATATTCACTGTCCTTGATATATTCAGTTGCCCCGACTGCTTCTCTGTTGCTCTTTACTTGCTAAGTCATGTCTGACTCTGCAACCCCATAGACTGTAGCCTGCCAGGCTCCTCTGTCCATGGAATTTCCCAGGCAAGAATACTGGAGTGGGTTGCCATTACCTTCTCCAGGGGATCTTCCTAACACAGGGATCGAACCCACGTAACCTGTGTCTCCTGATTGACTGGCAGAGTCTTTACCTCAGAGCCACCTGGGAAGCCCAACTGGTTCTCAAGGGATATCAGACCCCTAACCTCAGAAAATAGGTCCTTCTTACCTGGAGCGCTGGCTCTGCTTCTCTTATCTAATCCTTTCCAATGGCTTCTTATTACACAAATCAGGAATTCCTGGAGAGTTGTTCCTGGACCAGCAGCATTGGCATCACTTGAAACATATAAGAAATACAAATTCACAGGCTTCACCCCAGACACTAAATCTGAGGGTGATTCAGAAGGACCCTAAAGGTGGGGCCTTGCAATCTGTTTTAGAAAGTCCTCTAGGTGACTCTGGCGCACAGAGTTTGGAACCACTGCACCAGAGAAAGGTGCGTCTTTAGCAAGATCTGCATGGCCCTCCAAAGAGACACTGCTGGTCCATAGGAGCCTTTTTGTAAATTAGAAGTAGGGCTGCATCTGGAAGGATGTAGCTATAAGCACCTGTTTGCCAAGTAGAGCCAGAGCTATATTTCATCCCTTTCCCGCCTTGGCAGGTGACCTCATAAAGCGAACAGCCTGCAGTCACACATGGAGGCCCTGCCCCCTGGGCCCAGCCCCCCCAGCCTTATATTCCATCACTTGCCTGCTCACCCACTATGTTCCAGCCACTCCAGACATTTTACAATTCCCTGAACAGATTCTGGTTCTTCGTGCTTCCTTCACAACTTTGCCCAAGCTGTCCTCTCTATCTGGAATGCCTTTCCCCCGTTTTTCCACCTAGAAAATTACTACAACCTTTAAGACGCATCTCCTCACCCAGGAAATATTTGCCGATTACAGGAGAGTCCAATTCCACTCCTCTAGGCTCCCTTATCTCATTATGTTCACCTCTCACATTTCCCTTACCTTGCTGTATTTTAATTGTTGGTTGCCATGTCTCCATCCTCCTATAATACAGGATCTACATCTGAGACCAGAAAGGGAAGCTCTCATACCCTGCCATGATGGCAGAGCCCAACAACAAGAAGAAAGACTTCTTTCCTAGCAACAATGCAGCCAATGAAAAGCCATGAACTCTTGGTTTACTGTGGCACTCCCAACTTCCTTTTCTCTATAAAAGCCTTCTCCTGGACTTCCCTGGTGGTCCAGTGGTTAAGAATCCACCTACCAGTGCAGGAGACATGAGTTCGATCCCTGGTCCAGGAATATTCCACATGCTCCAGAGCAACTTAAACCCGTGCACCGTAAGTACTGAGCCTGTGCTCTAGAGGCCGGGAGCCACAACTACTCACCCCACACTCCACAACTACTGAAGCCCATGCTCCTCAACAAAAGAAGCCACTGCAATGAGAAGCCCGTGTACTGCAACCAAGAGTAGCCCCCACTTGCCGCAACTACTGAAAAGCCTGAGCAGCAACAAAGACCCACCACAATCAAAAGAAATAAAACAAACAAAAATCTAAAGAAAAACAAAGCATTCTCTTTCCTTTCCTGTGTGGGGACTTGCAAGTGGCTCTCTATGGTTGTAGACCCCAAAGTACAATTCTCTGCTGATCTCAAACAAATACATCTTTGCTGGAGAAATATCCAGCAGTCTATTTATTTGAGGTCAACGGTAGTATCAGTGAATACCTGGCACACTGATATGATGACAAAATACTGAATATTAATCCTGCACAGAGGCTCTCAGTGAAAGACATACAGTAAAGATCATATCAGACAACTCAACCGCATGAGGCTAATTCACAATTAAGGGCCAGATACAAAGGGAGGAATGGAAGGAAGGGAGAAACAAGGCTCTTGCAAAATGATGGGAGGCAACTGCTTTTCTGAATGATTTAGAATGATTCAGAATGATTCAGAAATTGCTTCAGAAGCAGATTGAAACTTTCTATAGCTCTGGGACGATGAAATCCTGTCTTTTCCAGACTTACATGTGAAAAAGCCAAGACCAGTCCTAAGCAGAAAAACATCGCTCATGGAGAGACCTGTCCTCCCATGGGGATGGTTCAGCCCCAGCCACTGAAGAGCCATCTTCTAGTCCAGAATGCTCTGTGACTTCCCCATGGAAGTGCAGCCAGAAGTGTGAACAGGGCTGAGAACGGATGAGGAATTTTGATGCCTCTTCTACTTGTAATTATGACCCTAATCACTGTGTCAAGACTTAAATCAAGTTGGCACGCCCCTTCTCAACTAGCAGCTTATCTAATTAAAGGACATGAATTGCAAGTTTCAGCTCACTGCAGTAATGCAATAATGGACTCATTTCTATACCCAATGAGGAACGGAGGAATAAAATGGGAGTTCAGTTAATACACAGAAAACATGAATTTTCTCAAGTGAAAAAATAAGGTTTGAAGATAAGAAGGGAGGAGATGCTGAAGAGGCTGTTGCCATGGTCAAGGACAGAAGTGCACAAGAGCAAGGCAATGGGGATGGGGAGATTGTTGTAAATAGAGAGTCATTGGAGATATAGAACTGAATGCAGGAGAGAGGGTGAGAAGAATCAGGAGGGGGAAAGGGGGGTCTAGTCTAAAATCTGAAGGTGGTGCAGGAATAGTTCAGACAGATGTTCTGATAAATAATTAGCATGGTCCCCAGCCTGAGCCCAGGTCTGCACAGGCACACATACACACACACACACACACACACACACACTCATGCACTCATGCACACAGCTCCACCTTCTTTATTGACATGACTGTGCTATAAAAGCCTCCCCTTTAGAAAACTCACAAAGCTCAGCTGAAGACGACTTCTTCAATTTCTCTCTGTAATGACAAATCATGATCATTTGCCCCCTGGTACCAAAGAGCCGCTCCCAGGGCAAGAAAGCAGATAGCACGGCCAACAGAAAGGAGAGAAAAGAAGCTCAATTACAGTGCTTATCCATGTGCTGGGAAAGGCCAGTTCTCATCATCCTCACTACAATTTGGAGTGAGTTCAGACATAAACAGAGATTCCCAAATACATGCATATACACTGTATATGTACACAGAGAGAGAGAGAGAAATTCCAACATACATAACACACACACAGATTCACAGATATATGCACATACATTGTATATGTACGCACACATGCACAGAGACACTCCAACATGCAACATGCACACAGAGTCTTCCTCACTCATGGATTCATCCACAGAGAAAACAAAATTGCACACGTAAACCCATCACACAGCAAACAGGAACTCTCTGATAAATGCACATAAATACACTCACTCACAACTCCAAGTTCAAGGTCAGGAGGTGCAGCAGTGAGGAAATATCCCTCATCCAAGGTAAGGAGCAACAGCTGCACTTTGCTGGAGCAGCCGTGAAGAGATACCCCATGTCCAAGGTAAGAGAAACCCAATAAGATGGTACGTGTTGCAAGAGGGCATCAGAGGGCAGACACACTGAAACCATAATCACAGAAAACTAGTCAATCTAATCACACGGACCACAGCCTTGTCTAACTCAATGAAACTAAGCCATGCCCGTGGGGCCACCCAAGGTGGGAGGGTCATGGTGGAGAGATCTGAAAGAATGTGGTCCACTGGAGAAGGGAATGGCAAACCACTTCAGTATTCTTGCCTTGAGAACCCCACGAATGGTATGAAAAGGCAAAATGATAGGATACTGAAAGAGGAACTCCCCAGGTCAGTAGGTGCCCAATATGCTACTGGAGATCAGTGGAAAATAACTCCAGAAAGAATGAAGGGATGGAGCCAAAGCAAAAACAATACCCAGCTGTGGATGTGACTGGTGATAGAAGCAAGGTCCG
>NW_011495061.1:7670836-7673100 GCF_000754665.1 Bison bison bison | reverse complement strand
GAATCCCTCAGAAGAAATGGAGTAGCCATCATGGTCAACAAAAGAGTCCGAAATGCAGTACTTGGATGCAATCTCAAAAATGACAGAATGATCTCTGTTCATTTCCAAGGCAAACCATTCAATACCACAGTAATCCAAGACTATGCCCCAACCAGTAACGCTGAAGAAGCTGAAGTTGAATGGTTCTATGAAGACCTACAAGACCTTTTAGAACTAACACCCAAAAAAGATGTCCTTTTCATTATAGGGGACTGGAATGCAAAAGTAGGAAGTCAAGAAACACCTGGAGTAACAGGCAAATTAGGCCTTGGAATATGGAATGAAGCAGGGCGAAGGCTAATAGAGTTTTGCCAAGAGAACACACTGGTCATAGCAAAGCCTCTCTTCCAACAACACAATAGAATACTCTACACGTGGACATCACCAGATGGTCAACACCAAAATCAGATTGATTATATTCTTTGCACCCAACCATGGAGAAGCTCTATACAGTCAGCAAAAACAAGACTGGGAGCCGACTGTGGCTCAGATCATGAATTCTTTACTGCCAAATTCAGACTTAAATTGAAGAAAGTAGGGAAAACCACTAGACCATTCAGGTATGATCTAAATCAAATTCCTTATGATTATACAGTGGAAGTGAGAAATGGATTTAAGGGACTAGATCTGATATATAGAGTGCCTGATGAACTATGGATGGAGGTTCCTGACATTGTATAGAAGACGGGGATCAAGACCATCCCCATGGAAAAGATGCAAAAAAACAAAATGGCTGTCTGAGGAGGCCTTACAGATAGCTGTGAAAAGAAGAGAAGCAAAAAGCAAAGGAGAAAAGGAAAGATATAAGCATCTGAATGCAGAGTTCCAAAGAATAGCAAGGAGAGATAAGAAAGCCTTCCTCAGCAACCAATGAAAAGAAATAGAGGAAAGCAACAGAATGGGAAAGACTAGAGATCTCTTCAAGAAAATTAGAGATACCAAGAGAACATTTCATGCAAAGATGGGCTCAATAAAGGACAGGAATGGTATGGATCTAACAGAAACAGAAGATATTCAGAAGAGATGGCAAGAATACACAGAAGAACTGTACAAAAAAGATCTTCACAACCAAGATAATCACGATGGTGTGATCACTGACCTAGTGCCAGACATCCTGGAATTGTGAAGTCAAGTGGGCCTTAGAAACCATCACTACAAACAAAGCTAGTGTAGGTGATGGAATTCCCACTGAGCTATTTCAAATCTTGAAAGATGATGCTGTGAAAGTGCTGCACTCAGTATGGCAGCAAATTTGGAAAACTCAGCAGTGGCCACAGGACTGGAAAAGGTCGGTTTTCATTCCAATCCCAAAGAAAGGCAATGCCAAAGAATGCTCAAACTACCGCACAATTGCACTCATCTCATACGCTAGTAAAGTAATGCTCAAAATTCTCCAAGCCAGGCTTCAGTAATATGTGAACCGTGAATTTCCAGATGTTCAAGCTGGCTTTAGAAAAGGCAGAGGAACCAGAGATCAAATTGCCAGCATCTGCTGGATCATGGAAAAAGCAAGAGAGTTCCAGAAAAACTTCTATTTCTGCTTTATTGACTATGCCAAAGCCTTTGACTGTGTGGATCACAATAAACTGTGGAAAATTCTGAAAGAGATGGGAATACGAGACCACCTGACCTGCCTCTTGAGAAAGTTGTATGCAGGTCAGGAAGCAACAGTTAGAACTGGACATGGAACAACAGACTGGTTCCAAATAGGAGAAGGAGTACATCAAGGCTGTATATTGTCACCCTGCTTATTTAACTTATATGCAGAGTACATCACGAGAAATGCTAGACTGGAAGAAACGCAAGCTGGAATCAAGATTGCCAGGAGAAATATCAATAACCTCAGATATGCAGATGATACCACCCTTAGGGCAGAAAGTGAAGAGAAACTAAAAAGCCTCTGGATGAAAGTGAAAGTGGAGAGTGAAAAAGTTGGCTTAAAGCTCAACATTCAGAAAACGAAGATCATGGCATCCGGTCCCATCACTTCATGGGAAATAGATGGGGAAACAGTGGAAACAGTGTCAGACTTTATTTTTCTGGGCTCCAAAATCACTGCAGATGGTGATTGCAGCCATGAAATTAAAAGACGCTTACTCCTTGGAAGGAAAGTTATGACCAACCTAGATAGCATATTGAAAAGCAGAGACATGACTTTGCCAACAAAGGTCCATCTAGTCAAGGCTATGGTTTTTCCAGTGGTCATTTATGGATGTGAGAGTTGG
>NW_011495061.1:7664512-7670736 GCF_000754665.1 Bison bison bison | reverse complement strand
TGAACTGTGGTGTTGGAGAAGACTCTTGAGAGTCCCTTGGACTGCAAGGAGATCCAACCAGTTCATTCTGAAGGAGATCAGTCCTGGGTGTTCTTTGGAAGGAATGATGCTAAAGCTGAAACTCCAGTACTTTGGCCACCTCATGTGAAGAATTGACTCATTGGAAAAGACTCTGATGGTGAGAGGGATTGGGGGCAGGAGGAGAAAGGGATGACAGAGGATGAGATGGCTGGATGGCATCACTGACTCGATGGACATGAGTTTGAGTGAACTCCGGGAGTTGGCGATGGACAGGGAGGCCTGGTGTGCTGCAATTCATGGGGTTGCAAAGAGTCGGACACGACTGAGAGACTGAACTGAACTGACTGACAGATAAAACAAGAGTTTGGAAATATTTATTCAGAATTTTAAAGCAAAATCAATTTAGTCTCAATTATTTGAATTGTTTTAAGTTAAAACTAAGTTGTTTCCTTGACATGTCCTGCCCACAATTCTGAACCCTACCCAACTACAAAACACTTTATATCTGCATGGTACATTTTACTTGTTTAAGTAAACTGACAGATGTGTTCTCCTTCACAGAGCTCTTTGATTTGTACATTTTTTTTGTAATTTTCAGGCGCATTTCATGCTGGTTGCTGACTCACAGCCCTCAGCACAATCCCAGCCCCTCTGAACTCTTCCTGTATCACCAGCTGCTAGAAATCAAAGAGTACATTTCCCAGATTTCCCTGCAAGCAAGGTTCTAGTTTTAATTCCACCAGTGAGAGACAGTGCCGCAAGATTTGGAAGGTGGTGGAGAAACAGAAGCCATGGTCTCTCCCCATGGTCTCATAGGCGGGAGGGTCTGCCAAGGCTTCCATACGTTCCCCTATGAATCACCCACACCAGGGCTCCAGGCTCCTGAGACCACTGGTGGTGGGGCTCTGTTAATTTTTATAACTCATTTAAAGCTCTGATTTTATAGAGTTCTAAGCAAAAATAAGGGCACACTGCTAGTGTAGCTCACAGAATTAAAGAAGTAAGCAGCTTCAGGAGCCATAAGAGCCATCATGGGCTGGGTTCCCCAGAAAGCTGACTCATAGATGGATGTTAGCATGGAGGAAGTTTTTTCAGGAGAGCTGTGGAAGGGAAGGAAGCAGGACTGGGTGGAGAGAGAACCTCAGGTGCGAACCTGCCATACCTGCCCCAGACCACCTGGGGAGAGTCCTGAATCTGCCAAGATCATTCAGTGCTGAGGAGAGACGCCAAGCCTTTATCCCTGCATGATTATCAGTGGTCCTGACTTGAGTGAAGGAAGCAAGACATTGACAAACCATAAGGCAGCTCTCTTCAGCTGAGGTGATCCCTGTTGAAAACAGGGCTTGGGGCTTTCTGCCAACAGCTCCCAGGCTACCGGAGGTAAGCAGTCTATAATTCCTGTTAGGGACTGGAAATGTGTGCACCCCAAGATTCATACGTTGAAGCCCTAATGCCCAATGAGACTGTAGTTTGATAGGGCCTGTGAGGAGGTAATTAAGGTTAAAAAGTAGGGCCTTGATCTAATAGGGCTGGTACACTAGGGGAAAGAAGAGATACCCGAGCTCTGTCTCCCGCCTGGTGCAGACAGTGAGAAGGTAGCTTCTGCAAGCCGAGGAGAGAGCCTGCGCCAGAACCTGACCACGTTGGCACCTGGATCTTGGACTTTCCAGTCTCCGGAACTGTGAGAAAGCCAATTTCTGTTGTTCAGGCCATCCAGTCTATGGTCCTGTGTCAGGACAGACCAAGCGGATTAATACAATTCCTGAAGGAGAATATGGGCCGCACAGGAGAGGATCCAGTACAGGGACTGACTCAGTTACTGTCCACTTTCTCCCTCCTCTCTCTCTCTCCCCGACTACCCACTCTCCCCACCTCTGCCCTTTTCCCCCAAGTTGTGAGAGACAACACGACCACCGTCAACCCCTCCCCCTTCTGAAATCGTGATCCAAGAAAGACGAGAGTTCTCTTTCAGGCTTTCCAGCTTGGAAAATCCCAAGATCTTCTTGGGAAGGGCTATGCTGCACCCAGCCCACACTGTATGCACCCTCTTGGACCAATCCTGGGCCAGTAGCTTTGCCTTTGGCCAAATAGGCAAGATTTGCTATCAGAAGGTAAAGGACTAAGCAAAGATGCTGAGCAGGGGGAAAAAACTACGAATGCCAGCCTTTATTTTACCACTTGGGCTTCCCTGGTGGCTCAGACGGTAAAGAAACTGCCTGCAATGTGGGAGACTGGGTTCGATCCCTGGGTTAGGAAGATCCCCTGGAGGAGGGCATGACAACCCACTCCAGTATTCTTGCCTGGAGAATCCCATGGACAGAGGAGCCTGGCAGGCTACAGTCCATGGAGTTGCAAAGAGTCAGACACAACTGAGTAACTAACAGACACACAAATTTTACCAATTATTTGCTCAGGCACATTTCTGTAACACACCAACCATGTGACATCCAGCAAGTGACTTTGCCTCTCTAAGCTTTGCTGTCCTCATCTATCTGAGGGAGATGGCAGTGTTGTTGTAAAAACAAAAGCAGGAAGGCATGTAAGAAGCCTGCCTAGCATAAGGCTGGCACACAGTATATGCCCAATAAGAGGCCTCTTCCCTGATGGTCTAAACATTGCTCTAAGAAAATCTCAAACTTCTTAGCCAATTTTCCAAACATGGGGGAAAAGCAAAATTCCGTCGAGTACAAATACATTTGCCCCACGTCCCAAAACTCTTAAAGTTATCTGGAATATGCATTCTTCAGGTAAGAAAACTGAAGCCCCAGTAAGTTAACAACTAGCTCCAGAGCTCACAAAGAGGAGAGAGAGGGTGGGGATCGAGGACCCTGAACTCTAGAAATGTTCCCTGTCCCCCGCACCAGCTGCCCCTCCACCCTGTCATTGAGTCCACGTGTCCCCTCAACCAGGCCCCCGGTACATCCCAACCCAGGCCTGCAGCCTCTCTTTTCTTCCTCGCAGACACCTGCCTGTATGGTCAAGCCCAAGGCTGCTCAGCAAGTGTGTTACTAAGATGGAATTGAAACCCACGGAAATATCTGGAAAGCAAGTGGGATATCTGGAAGTAATAAACTTCTGACTGCTTGTTCATTTGGCACCCAGTGGGGGCGGCACAGATTCTTCTCATCGCTCTTTCTTAAGAATCAATAAAAAGTTAGTGATGCATTTAGCAGAGATCAAATAAATGAAATTGGGTTTCTTTTTTAACCCTTTGTTGGACTGATACTCTGGTCTCATTCCTAAAACTCACTTTAGGTTAATCTGACCCATCTTTTGGTAATCACGTTACAAATTTTAAGGACTGAGTGTGTGTGCTGAGAAGAAAGAAGCATGTGACTGGCCAGGGGAGGTGCGAGCACCAAGGGGAAAATAGCGTCTCTGGCTGAGGTTCAAGGATGGATGACTAAGTAGGGAGTGGGCATTGGAGGCAGGAAGAACCAGCATGAGCAAAGATGTGAAAAAAAAGACACACAGAATGCGTTTGAGACCGGCAGGGCCAAGTGGGAGTTTGGGGAGCCTTTTGATGAGTTTCATGGCTGGGGTCAAAAGGGGACTGGTCACAATGGCCAGCACTGCCCACAGGCTAAGGCAGAGGTAGTGCTGCAGACAAGGGCCTTTCGAGTCAGAAATGATAGACTTGGAGGCCGAACTTGTCTTGTCTGATCCTTACAGGAGAGTGCTGGAGGAAGGCAGGCCTGAGCTCAAGTGCCACTGCGGCCATCGACTTGATGTGAGGTTTTAAACACTGGTTTTGTAATGCCTTGGTGAACCTCTGCTTCCTCAGCACCTGGAGGCGATAATAGTGCTTCCCCTTAGAGTTTGCAAACTCAGTGTCTACAGATGCCAAGACAGGGAAGATAAATGACTTCTCCTGGGTATAAAGCAGCAAGGGATTGCATTCAACTTCTAATGCTAGAAGTAGGCAAACACAAAATATTTTTAAAAAAACATTGTGCAAGCTAAACAAAACACACTTGGCCAGCGTATAACCAGCATGTAAATTCTTGATTGTCTCACAGGATTGTTGTGAGAATTAAGTGAGATAATGCATATAAAATGTTTTGCAGAGTTGAGAAGCTAAACAAAAATAGACCTTCGTGTATATGAGGTTTAAGAACAGGCTAAACTAATCTATGGTGATAGGAATCAGAACAGTGTTTACCTAGGAGAAGGAAGGGCACTGACCATGAAGGATATGCAGGGGATTTTATGGTGTCCTGGAAAATTTCTAGTTCTAGTTCAGGGTGCATACAGGTTTGTAAACATACATAAAAATTCACTGAGTAGTACACTTAAGCTTTGTAAACTTTGTTGTAGAAAGGTTACACTTCAATCAAAAAGGAAATTTTAAAAGAGGTCCTTCACAGAGTGTGTGTGAGCTCAATCACTAAGTCGTGTCCACATCTTTGCAACCCCGTGGACTGGCCTGCCAGCATTCTCTGCCCATGGGATTTCCCAGGTAAGAATACTGGAGTGGTTAGCCTCTTCCTCCTCCAGGAGATCTTCCTGACCCAGGGATCGAACCTGTGTCTCCTGCATTGGCAGGAGGATTCTTTACCACTAAGCCACCTAATAAATGGTTATTATAACTGTTATTATCATTACTACTTTTACCATTATTATGATGACTATATTACGAGGTTAGTAAACCAACCAAAGAGCAACAAACGTTCACTCATATGTATGTATGTAAGTCCTGTGTCCTCCCCTGGCAGAGAAACAGCGCAGGTGTCTCTTCCTCCTCTCATAAGGGCACCGGCCCTACAGATGAGGGCCCCACCCCATGAGCTCATTTTACCTTTATCATCTCCACACAAGACTCATCTCCAAACACGGTCACATTGTGGCAGGGGGAGGTGGGGAAGGGGGGTGGGTAGGGCTTCAACACATGAATGTGGAGGGACATAAGCATTCAGCCCACAACACAGAGTCAGGGAAACTTTAACAACACTGTCTTCTATGGTAAAAAAAAAAAAAAAAAAGGAAAACAGAAAATGTACCAAATGAATTAGACAATCTAGCAAAGGCAATTTCCAGGCAGAATATCAAAAGTGTCACCTGGCTTCTTCTGGCTGCTTATAATCAAATGTGAAAAGGGAGAAAGCATGTTAAAGAAAGAACCATTGAGCACAAAGGAGTCAGGACTTGCTGGGTTTGAAAACTGAAATGTCTTATTCTTAGATTCTCCAGACAGGAAACGATGCTAAAATTTTCAAATGACCTCTAGGCAAAGATCAAATCTAGGCTACTCTCAGGATGATATGCTCTGAAGATGCCCCTCAAGGAGTGAACATAGAACTCTTTCTTAAGACCTTTGAAATATGTAAGCTGGTGATTCAAACAGAAAAAGAAGTTCCTCATAGAGCCTCACCAACACACAGTAGGGCTTCTGATATAATTTCTTTAATTTTCTTGAGATATAGTTGATTTATAATGTAGTGTTTATTCCTGCTGTACAGCAAAATGATTCAGTTATACATGTATATACATATACTTATGTGTATACGTGTGTATTCTTTTTCATGTTCTTTCCCAGTATGGTTTATCAGAGAATGTTGTATATAGTTCCCCGTGCTATACAGAAGGACCTTGTTGTTTGTCCATCCTATATATAGGAGTTTGCATTTGCTAATCCCAAACTTCTAATCCTTCCCTTCCCCACCCTCCAAGGACTACTGATAATCTTAAGTGTGGTGTTCCCTAGCAGCCTTACAGGGAACTCAAGATAGAAAAAGGCTTATCTCATTGATATTTGTGGTAGTGAGTTTTATCTAATGGAAGGAACAGCAATGAAATTCATAGAGAGCTGACAATGATATTAAGGTGATTTCTCTGCCTGTTTGGATGAAGCGGTACAGAGACAGTGATACGAAAACTGTTCTTTG
The DNA here is from genome assembly GCF_000754665.1 of Bison bison bison. NCBI lineage: Eukaryota > Metazoa > Chordata > Mammalia > Artiodactyla > Bovidae > Bison > Bison bison. The sequence continues at coordinate 7,664,830 of NW_011495061.1, read as the reverse complement.
ACCCTCCAAACTATGAAAGAGGACTGAGAAAATGATGTAGCTGCAAACAATAACCATTTCTTATGGAAAAGAAAGGATGACTCCAAGAGCTGATGCCTCTGAGCACAGGGTGTGGAGCCAAGAGCTATGGAAAACCATTCCCAAGCAGCAGGGCTGAGTTCTAATCTGAAAACTACCCATGTGCCCAGGCTTCCCTCATGGCTCAGTTGGTAAAGAATCCACCTGCCCACTGTTTATAATAGCCAGGACATGGAAGCAACCTAGATGTCCATCAGCAGATGAATGGATAAGAAAGCTGTGGTACATATACACAATGAG
>NW_011495061.1:7658767-7664141 GCF_000754665.1 Bison bison bison | reverse complement strand
CAGTCCAGGTTCGATGCATGATACTGGATGCTTGGGGCTGGTGCACTGGGACGACCCAAAGGGATGGTATGGGGAGGAAGGAGAGAGGAGGGTTCAGGATGGGGAACACATGTATACCTGTGGCGGATTCATTTTGATATATGGCAAAACCAATACAATATTGTAAAGTTAAAAAATAAAATAAAATTTAAAAAAAAATAAAAAGAATCCACCTGCCATGCAAGAGACCCTGGTTTGATTCCTGGGTCAAGAAGATCCCCTGGAGAAGGGATAGGCTACCCACTCCAGTATTCTTGGGCTTCCCTTGTGGCTCAGCTGGTAAAGAATCTGCCTGCAATATGGGAGACCTGTTGGGAAGATGCCCTGGAGAAGGGAAAGGCTACCCACTCCAGTATTCAGGCCTAGAGAATTCCATGGACTGTATAGTCCATGGAGTCGCAAAGAGGCAGACGTGACTGAGTGACTTTCACTTTTACTCTCACTTTCACCCATGTGCCCAGGAGAATTTCAGAATTGCTAAGGATCCCCATGTAGCTCCCATTTTCCTTTTTCTGTTTCATTTTTAATGAGACTCAGTTTCAATCCCTGGGTTGGGAAGATCCCCTGGAGGAGGAAGTGGCAACCTCTGCAATATTCTTGCCTGGAAAACCCCAAGGACAGAGGAGCCTGGCGGGCTACAGTCCATGGGGCCACAAAGAGTCTGACATGACTGAGCGACTGAGCACACGCCTGTCCCACCATTGTATATTAGGTGGTGTGAAGGCATAGTGTTTCTTCAATTCACAGGCATAGAGATCAAGAACTGTACAGGAGGAACTGTATTTTGAGAAAGCCACCCAGTGAGCCTCATCTGAACCTGGGCCAGATTGGATGACAAGGCCCAGGACTTCAAGTGGATGCTTCAGTGGAATGAGACTTTGGGAGATCTTGGAAAGAAGTGAGTGTATTTTTATGGGAGACATGTCTGGGTCGCAGGAGCCAGAAGGTAGACTGAGTAGCCAACCTCCAAGGAGCCTCCTGGGATTCTTGCCTGCCTGGAATCCCCTCTCACACTGCATCAGGGCTGGTCCTGTGTATACAGTACAGAGAAGATGAGGCTAGGTCATAAAGGGCCTGACAGCTTCTTCCTTGGACTCAGATCTGCTCTGAGCAAAGCTTCTGACATGATGTGAGGACACTCACACTGCCCTAGGAAAAGGAGCTGAGGCCCTGCCAATACCAGCAGCAATGCGCCAGCCGTGTGAGTGAATCCACTTGAGAGCAGGTCCTCCAGGGCCAGTCAGGCCATGAGATGAGGGCAGTCCCAGATGACATCTGCCCACAGCCTCATGAGAGTCCCTGAGCCAGAACCTTCCGGCTATGCTACTCCAGAAGTTCTGCCCCAAAGAAAGCAGGAGCAAGAAAAGAAAGGTTACTGTTGTTCTAAGCCACAGATTTTGGAGTGATTTGTTACCCATAGATGACAAACACAACTCTACTGGGTATAAAAAAGAGAATCCAGTGTAATCACCATGAGAGTAAAAAGAAAATGTGTATTCACGGGACAACACGTAGCATCGGGCAGCCTGATAAAGGGCAACTTCTCTCCCCTGGTGGGCATTGCCAACGGGGATCAGGACGTGAGATGCTGGGGCTGGTGAGACTTGGGGATATGGTTTCAAGAGGGGACCTGGCCGTCTTAGACGGGAGCCTTTCCTGTCCACACTAAACCCTCTCAGGTCCAGGCTTGTTGCTGCCAACGAGGCCTTTCCGCCTTCAGGGCTCCTTTGCAGCCGTCTGTCATCATTGACAGAAACAGGTCAGGGATTACCAGTCCCGTGTTGCAGAGGACAGAATTGAGGGTCCCACTGCATGATTGACTTGTCCAGGTTCTGGGCACCTTCTGCTCCCAGGACAGTTCAAAGCTGCCTTCAGCTTCCAAAGGAATCAAAGACCCCAAAGAACCTCAAGGCTGAGCCAGAAAGGGATACGCAGGCACAACATGCAGAGGCAATGCAGGCCATCTACTCTGACGGGGACGCTCCACAAGTAATAACTGACCATGGCTACCTTAAAGCAGTCTTGCAGGCATACTGAAATCTAGGCCTCTGGACACTGAAGCTGGGCTAGTACCACTGCCCTGACTGTGTCTCCTTCACCAGGCAGGCTCAGGCCTTTCAGAGTCCCTGAGGCACTTCCCTACGATGTGGGGTTCAACTGGTGGTCTCAAGGCTCTGTGTGGCTCTGACACTGTAGGACTCATGAGCAGTTGGTGAGACCTTCAACAGTGATGTTGGCACACTAACACCAGACTCCCACTTCGAGTCTCCAGTCTACAAAATCAATGCCAAACAGGAAACTGCAAGCACTAATTTATTCTGCGTTTTTTTTCCACCATGGGACTTGCTTTATACACATTGCAATATGCACTCTAATAAGATATTAGGCAGACAAAGAAGGTTTCTGCCAGCTTCCCAGCCCCCTGACATATGCTCCCATTTCTGCCTGTCCCCTAGAGAGGGGACCACCCTGGGACTGTGATCAAGAATGACTGCAGAGAGCCAGGCAGAAGGCTGGTTGTGAAAACAACCAAGCTCGTAAAATCAAATGGAACAACATAAAACCAAATGATGAAATGAAATAACAAGATGACCAAGCTAGATTAATGTCAGAGGGCCCTCTGCCCCACACCCACTCTTGGTGGGTCTGTGAGTTTTGGTGGTCTTTATATCTAAGAGGAAGGAGATAAGCTTGCATATCTTTCTGTCCAGCCCTACCCAGTTGACTTGGCCTGCCAAGGCCCTGGGGCAGTGGAATCATCCTGACAAAACAAGAAGGTGAAGTGGGGTCTGCATCGAGCACAGTGCACGCTGGCACCTGATCTGCTGGGCTTGGCCCTGGGGGCCCAAGCGAGCACTGGGCTGACACTAGGCACCAGCCGGCATGCCTGCACTTGGGGGAAGGGCAAACCTCCAGGCCTTCCCCGTTACAGCCATCTCTGCAGTCGTGCATGGGACCGGGACTGTCTAGACGCCCAGAAACACAGTCATGAAAACTCAGCCATTTGAAGGCTAAATTTTGAGCAGGAGTGACTGACAGCTCTGAGTGAGTGAGGCCTGTGTAGAGCTGTGCGGGTCATGAACTGGAGTACGAAGCAGAAGTGGGCTGGCAGGACACTCACAATCGGGACAAGGCAGGCAGCAGGGGACCTGGGTGGTGCTTAAGTCGCCGGTGTCTAAAGAGGCCAATGTGGCCCTGGGGAGCTGGGCAGGCAGTTAGTACTCGGCCCCTCTGAAGTGCAGCCTCATATAGTGTGTGGCTGTCACTGCACTCGTGAGCACATTGACCGAGTCATCCATATGCAGGGGGCTTACTTCTTAGCTGAGCTGTTTGTGGTCTTTACAAACTCTTAAATAAAGGAGGCTTGTTGATACCTTTGAGGGCACAGGTGAGGTGTGCAGTACCCCCCCCCACCATGATTCTTAACAGGGTTAGACTCAGGAAGGAGGTCCCCTGAATCTCCCCTGCAGAGGACAGAGAGCCAGCCTCTTCCTGCTCAGGTGCACGAGCCTCTCCTTACCCTTTAATTTCCCTCCTCTCTCCGTGAGAGGCAGACCCAAGACAAGATCTCCTGTTCTTTCCACTGGGTGAAGAAGAAGAACTCAGAGCCTGGGATCAGAAACTAACACCACATCTCTATCAAGTGAAAGTGGAACAAAGAGACGAATAAGGAATCCCTCAGAAGAAATGGAGTAGCCATCATGGTCAACAAAAGAGTCCGAAATGCAGTACTTGGATGCAATCTCAAAAATGACAGAATGATCTCTGTTCATTTCCAAGGCAAACCATTCAATATCACAGTAATCCAAGTCTATGCCCCAACCAGCAACACTGAAGAAGCTGAAGTTGAACGGTTCTATGAAGACCTACAAGACCTTTTAGAACTAACACCCAAAAAAGATGGCCTTTTCATTATCAGGGACTGGAATGCAAAAGTAGGAAGTCAAGAAACACCTGGAGTAACAGGCAAATTAGGCCTTGGAATATGGAATGAAGCAGGGCAAAGGCTAATAGAGTTTTGCCAAGAAAATGCACTGGTCATAGCAAGCACCTTCTTCCAACAACACAAGAGAAGACTCTACACATGGACATCACCAGATGGTCAACACCAAAATCAGATTGATTATATTCTTTGCACCCAACCATGGAGAAGCTCTATACAGTCAACCAAAACAAGACCAGGAGCTGACTGTGGCTCAGACCATGAACTCCTTATTGCCAAATTCAGACTTAAATTGAAGAAAATGGGGAAAACCACTAGACCTGATTTAGGTATGACCTATATCAAATCCCTTATGATTATACAGTGGAAGTGAGAAATAGATTTAAGGGCCTAGATCTGATAGATAGAGTGCCTGATGAACTATGGAATGAGGTTCATGACATTGTACAGGAGACAGGGATCAAGACCATCCCCATGGAAAAGAAATGCAAAAAAGCAAAATGGCTATCTGGGGAGGCCTTACAAATAGCTGTGAAAAGAAGAGAAGCAAAAAGCAAAGGAGAAAAGGAAAGATATAAGCATCTGAATGCAGAGTTCCAAAGAATAGCAAGAAGAGATAAGAAAGCCTTCTTCAGCGATCAATGCAAAGAAATAGAGGAAAACAACAGAATGGGAAAGACTAGAGATCTCTTTAAGAAAATTAGAGATCCCAAGGGGACATTTCATGCAAAGATGGGCTTGATAAAGGACAGAAATGGTACGGACCTAGCAAAAGCAGAAGATATTAAGAAGAGGTGGCAAGAATACACAGAAGAACTGTACAAAAAAGATCTTCATGTCCCAGATAATCACGATGGTGTGATCACTCACCTAGAGCCAGACATCCTGGAATGTGAAGTCAAGTGGGCCTTAGAAAGCATCACTACGAACAAAGCTAGTGGAGGTGATGGAATTCCAGTTGAGCTATTCCAAATCCTGAAAGATGATGCTGTGAAAGTGCTGCACTCAATATGCCAGCAAATTTGGAAAACTCAGCAGTGGCCACAAGGACTGGAAAAGGGCAGTTTTCATTCCAATCCCAAAGAAAGGCAATGCCAAAGAATGCTCAAACTCTGTACAATTGCACTCATCTCACACGCTAGTAAAGTAATGCTCAAAATTCTCCAAGCCAGGCTTCAGCAATATGTGAACCATGAACTTCCTGATGCTCAAGCTGGTTTTAGAAAAGTCAGAGGAACCAGAGATCAAATTGCCAACATCTGCTGGATCATCAAAAAAGAAAGAGAGTTCCAGAAAAACATCTATTTCTGCTTTATTGACTATGCCAAAGCCTTTGACTGTGTGGATCACAATAAACTGTGGAAAATTCTTCAAGAGATGGGAATACCAGAC
>NW_011495061.1:7649995-7658667 GCF_000754665.1 Bison bison bison | reverse complement strand
CTTGAGAAATGTGTATGCAGGTCAGGAAGCAACAGTTAGAACTGGACATGGAACAACAGACTGGTTCCAAATAGGAAAAGGAGTACATCAAGGCTGTATATCGTCACCCTGCTTATTTAACTTATATGCAGAGTACATCATGAGAAATGCTGGACTGGAAGAAACACAAGCTGGAATCAAGATTGCCAGGAGAAATATCAATAACCTCAGATATGCTGATGACACCACCCTTATGGCAGAAAGTGAAGAGGAACTAAAAAGCCTCTTGATGAAAGTGAAAGTGGAGAGTGACAAAGTTGGCTTAAAGCTCAACATTCAGAAAACGAAGATCATGGCATCCGATCCCATCACTTCATGGGAAATAGATGGGGAAACAGTGGAAACAGTATCAGACTTTATTTTTCTGGGCTCCAAAATCACTGCAGATGGTGACTGCAGCCATAAAATTAAAAGACACTTACTCCTTGGAAGAAAAGTTATGACCAACCTAGATAGCATATTCAAAAGCAGAGACGTTACTTTGCCAACAAAGGTTCATCTAGTCAAGGCTATGGTTTTTCCTGTGGTCATGTATGGATGTGAGAGTTGGACTGTGAAGAAGGCTGAGCACTGAAGAATTGATGCTTTTGAACTATGATGTTGGAGAAGACTCTTGAGCATCCCTTGGACTGCAAGGAGATCCAACCAGTCCATTCTGAAGGAGATCAGCCCTGGGATTTTTTTTTGGAGGCAATGATGCTAAAGCTGAAACTCCAGTACTTTGACCACCTCATGCGAAGAGTTGACTCATTGGAAAAGACTCTGATGCTGGGAAGGATTGGGGGCAGGAGGAGAAGGGGACGACAGAGGATGAGATGGCTGGATGGCATCACTGACTCGATGGAGTGAGTCTGAGTGAACTCCGAGAGTTGGTGATGGACAGGGAGGCCTGGCGTGCTGGGATTCATGGGGTCGCGAAGAGTCAGACACGACTGAGCGACTGAACTGAACTGAACTGAATCCCATTTCCTGTCTCATATCCGCATGCTTTCCAATTCCTTCCACTCCTGCGGGTGGTGAGAGCATTACCCACACTTGCCTGTACACACAAGCCTGCCCACTGCTAGGCATCAGCATCTGATGTGGATTGTGGGGTGAAAATGTGAGAACAGAGCTATGGATTAGCTCAGTTTCCCAGGAAATGCAGAGGCTGTACAGCCTGGGGCCTGACCTGTAGCAGAATGGCAGAGTAAGCAAGACTCTTGCCTTCTCCCAGTGATGCGGAAGCACACCCATGCACACACCATTCCCCACCTGCCCATAATTGCTGTGTGGACACCACTGCCTTTACTCACCATCAACCTGCCTCCACTCGGACCTCAACCCTTTCACCACCCCCACCCCGATTCCAGCCTTGGAGATACTACTTTTTGTACAAGGACTGTGACATCAGAGCCTTACTTTTCCCATGTGAACCATGACTTAGCTCATCCTGAAGACCTCATGGCACCTAGTAGTCCCTTTCAGCTGCAGCCCTGAAGACATCAGCTCAAATCGTAGCCCCTTGGCCAGTGCCTCTGCAGGCCCAGCTGCCCAGTGCCCAGCTGCAGAGTGAAGACAGACAACAGGACACTTGCTCTATTCCCTGCACCCAGAGGGAACAGAGCCTCCTCTTCCTGCAGCCAAAATAGACATTGCTCCAAAAGAGACATACCTGTGACCAAGAAGCACAGTAAGATGGTCAACATCATTAGTCATCAGGAATCACAAAGAGACACCGTTTTATGACCATCAGGATGACTACTATCATTACTACAGAAAATAGCAAGTGTTGGGGAGGATGTGGAGAGGTTAAAATTGTCGTACACTGCTGGTGGTATTGTGAAACAGTGCAGTCACTATGGAAAACAGTTTGAAAATTCCTTAAAAAATTAAACAAAAAGTTATCATGCTGCTGCTGCTGCTGCCAAGTCATTTCAGTCGTGTCCGACTCTGTGCGACCCCATAGACGGCAGCCCAACAGGCTGCACCGTCCCTGGGATTCTCCAGGCAAGAATACTGGAGTGGGTTGCCATTTCCTTCTCCAATACATGAAAGTGAAAAGTGAAAGTGAAGTCGCTTAGTCATGTCCATATCCCCCCCAAAATAAAGATTAGTATAGGCTGCATTGAGGATGTGTATTTGAGTGCTGAAGACTTGAAGGAGGTCAGCTATTTCAAGCCATAGAAATATCTGGATGAAAAAAAAAATAAAAATAAAATAAAATAAAATAAAAAGAAATATCTGGATGAGGAGCAATCAGGACAAAGGAAACAGAGCCAAGGCTCTGAGCAGAGAGGGTGCCCACTGTGTTAGGGAAATAGCAAGGGGCCGGCATGTGTGCCTTGCAGTGAGGAAGTCACAACAGAGAGAGGGGAGGTGTGGCCAGGAAGATCACAGAGGGCCTGAGAAACCACTGTAAGTTCTCTCTGTTCTGTAAATTTGCTTTGAGGCCCCAAGGCTCCCAGCCCCAGCAGCCTCTCTTGACTTAGTTGGGCCCCTGATGGGAAGGAACATCAGGGCTGGGATGCCAGCCCAGCCTGTTTTGCCAGATGCAAGCCATGACACTGTCTCAGGAATGGCTGCCATGTGTCTTGGCACTGAACTTGGCAGCCTAGACCCAGGCTTGCAGTGCGGCTTTCACACAGGCCGTGTGCCCAGGCCTTCTCCTGCCGGATTCCATCCCTTAGTGGGGCTCACCCTCCCTCTCGCACAGCCTATCTCCCCATTGCTGGGCACAGAGGAGGTAGGAAGGAAGGCCCTGGCCATGTTCTGGGTTGTTGATGCTTTTTTGCCAGCCGATGTCTTTACTGCTAATTGACCTTTATTACACCCTCCATCACTTGGAAACCCATTTCAGCCCCCATTGCTCTGAGTGCCTCTTGAAAGTAAAAAATCACAGACTTCTAACTGAACCATCATTATCTTGACATTGCAACGCGAACCAGGTCCCTCACCCTAGCCCATTATCTCTCTCCTCTTTCCAACTTGGAAAAAAATATATGATCAATGTAAGAAAGTCATTTATTCTCCACTTTCTAGGCTGCACACCAAATAGTTTGTCAAGGCCCTTTAAAAGCCACTCACCTCACTCACATTCTGCTCAGAAGGTTGCTTTGTCTTTTTCTCAGCCATTGATTTTTGCATCTTGTTAGGATTGTTCTGTGCTCTTAAGGAATTATTAACAAATTAGCCAAAGTCTATGAGCTGCAACTCAGCCAGCAAGGCTCACCTAGACAGACAGTCTGGGCTCTCTTCCTTTCTACCTGGCACCAGGCGAATGGGACGGTGGGGGAGGGGGGGGGAGGCGGGGCAGGGGGAGATGGTGCCTGGTCAGGAGTACAGCCCTCAGGGAGGGCACCCTGCAGTGCCCAGGAGGAGCAGGTGGACTGCTCCAGGCTCGACAGAGTCCTGAGGATGAAGTGTGGACTTCTGGAGATAACAGGGAATCCACAGAGAGTGGTAAAAGGGTGTGGTTTTTGAACCAGAAAGACTTGAGTTTGAATCCAAATTTAACTAGTTACTTGCTGTGTGGCCTGGGCAGTTGTCCTGGTGTTTTGGGCTACAGGGGTCCAAGAGTGTTATAACCAATAAGGATCCAGCTGCAGCTCTCACCGAGTCTCAGCAACAGAAGGACAAAGGAAGGTGATAAGGGTGCTAAGGAAGAGCAAGTCTGGAGTCAGGGGCAAAGTCTGGGTTCTACAGAGCAGAGCCCTGCGTGGGAAACCCAGGAAACCAGATCTCAGTGTCCAGACTGGGGTCACTGAACACTCATACCTAGTCCAAGCTGGCCTCAGCATCCGAGAAGTCCTCCATCGGCCCTTGGTTTCAGAGAAACACTCTAACTAAAACCCTGTACTACATGCAAGACAAAATAGCACAGTAGCTAAGAGCATGAACTGGGAGCCAGAATTCCTGGGTCCAAACCCAGGAAGTCTTTTAACCTTTGGTGCCTGTTTCCTCATCTGTAAAATGGGTCTAATCATTGTACCTCCCATGGAGTTCTTATTAAGAGTAACGAGTTAATATGTATAAAGGGCTTAGAAAAGTGCCTGGCCCCTAGTAAGTGCTATAGAGTTAACTTTAAAAGAAAAAAAGCAGAGGGGCTTGCATATCACAGAAAATGTTATCCCAATTTCCCCTTCCTAGTATGAGTAAGTATGAGTAAAAACTATGGATAATGGCTTTACAAACCCAGGCTTCGTCGCTAGGGCTTCCTTCTCCCCCACCATCAGCCCAACCAATTACCAAGTCTTCTCACCCCTTCCACCACCCGACCAGGCACACTGCCACCATCCCCTTCTGGACTGTTGCAGCAAATCCCCTCCTAACTTCTCTATGGTCTCCTTATCTCTGGTCTCATGTCCCCCAACTCACTCGTCACACTTGCAGCAAAGTGATCTTTATAAATCACAAGTCTGGTCCTATTGCTCCTATTGTCTCTAGGAGTCACTAACTCTTTGGAACACAAGGCCCTACGTGGTCCTCAACAAAATCCTGTAACTTCATTTACTGCCCTCATCCTCGCTGTTTATAGCCAGCAACATTCAATGGCCTGTTGTCATCCACACCACGCACACACGCACGCATACACACACACACACACACACTGTGTTCCTTTTGTTCTATTCTCTCTGCCTGAAGTATCCCTGAGGCTTCCTCCACCTCCCTCCACCAACCTTTCATCTCAACACTGCCACCACCGCCACAACTGAACCCAGCTAGCACTGAGGACCCCGGTCTCATTTCTTCCTGGAATCCTCCCCTGAAGCCAGCAGTTGGATTTGACATCTGCGGACATTAGAATAATCCTAGATAACATAAATTTCTAACTGTAAGTGACTTAACCCAATCAAAGTTTATTTCTCAGCCCCAGGTTAGTTTAGTGTAGCTGCCCCTGGTTAACAAGCAACTTTTCCTCACATAGAAATTTAGGGGTGAATCTTCTGGCTCCATAACCCCTAGGATCTCAGGGTCTTCTGCATTCAGCAGATTGGAGGGGTGAAAGGAGCTGGAAGAGGCAGATTTGCTTCTTAAAAATCCCTGGTCACAAGTAGTGCACCTCACTCCACCATTTCCTTGTGAGGACTAGTCTCCAGGTCACTCCACAGTGGAACATGTCCCCCTGCCACCCAGGGGACAGCTGGATCTTGCTACCTCAGGGCCACTGCTAGGCTCTCCCCTGGCACTCTGTCCCTCCATCCACCTCAGAGTTGTCCAAATGCATCGCTGAGATCTGCATCCAGGCCTAGCCCCCCAGCAGACGGTGATCCCCTGAGGGTAAGGGCCCCATCCCTTTTCCCTGTCGCCAGCACCTGGCCCTAGTGCCTCGCACTGTGTAGGGTGAATGGCCAAGCTGAGTCAGAACCAGCTCCATGACCAGATAGGTGTGACCCTGGTGGCAGAAAGTCCTGGCTGGGAGCAGCTGAGCCAGACTGGGGAGGGGAGAGGCCAGGATACAGACTGAAGGGAGATCTTCCCAGGAAAGATAAAATACAGAGAGAAAGATTTGGTCCTTTGGAGAGGTTTGCATCTTGATCTTCATGGCATCTCTTAGGCTGGAAAGGGCTCAAACTCTGAGAGGTCTGAAACACATACTCTTCGTAGCTAACACAGGTAGCCCATGTCCTGTGCCAAGCACTGTTCTAGGTACTACGCATGCATTAATTCACGCATGCATGCTAAGTCACTTCAGTTGTGTCCGACTCTTTGCGACCCTATGAACCACAGCCTGCCAGGCCCCTCTGTCCATGGGATCCTCCAGGCAAGAGTACTGGAGTCGGTTGCTATTCCCTCCTTCTGGAGATCTTCCCAACCCAGGGATCGAACCCACATCTCTTATGTCTCCTGCATTGGTAGATGGGTTCTTTACCACTAGCACCACCTGGGAAGCCCACATTAATTCATAAATCCTCACAATTACTTCATATTGCAAATGGGGAAATGGACGCTCAGCTCAGAAAGGTTCAATGACAATGATGTTCTTTCTACCTGTGACTTTATTTTCCTCCTTTGCAGCCCCTAGAAGCCCTAGGACAAGGAAGATTTCAACCTATTTTCCAGCATTTCTTTCAGTGGGAATTAGATTTGGGGGAACACCAGAGATGTGACATCCTGGAGGCCAAAGCAGACCTTTTGGAGTTTTCTTGCCCCAATCTGAAACTTAGGGCTCAGGTAAGAGGCCAGAAAATGAATTTCCAAAATTATTCTTCACTTTGAATGCTAAACATTTTGCAAACTAAGAAAGACTGGACTTTCCACTGATGTTTATGTCTTATAATGTCCCTTGGTCAAATTAATGAATAGTAGAGGTTGGAGCCAAATAATAAATTGCAATTCTCCAAGGCCATCTCAACATGACACTTCTGTAGAAATAACAATGATCATGTTACAACAGGAGGACAGTCTCTCTGCATACAACATCAGGGCTGACTACCCAGAGGCCAGCAGGGCAGAAACCCCACCCCGCTCCAGCCAGGCTTCCCATCCCCAACACTGGGCATTTCTATAGTCTTAGCTGGATAACAACCACCACCTCTCCTAGAAAATCACTGCTGCAGAAATGTTTGACACTGAAGACAAGGGAGGCAGCTATAATTTGTCATTATAGAATTACCCAGTGACTATAGCCACCTGTCCTCGCTGCCATCAGTCTGAACTCTGAGCTCCACTCTTGTCACAGCCAGGGCCTGCCAGGTGACAGCCACGGAAGAGCTGCTTCTTTCCCCATCACCTCAGGAAGGTCCAGCAGCCTCCACTTCTGATAAAATAGGTGCCTCCGAGGTCTCCCCCTGACTCTTGCAAGAAGAGTAGATGATGAGCAACCACACCTGCTGACCTGCCACCCCCTCCATCACGGCCTGGGAAGTCACTCTTCCTCCTCACTTTCCCACAAGTGGATGGAGTGGCCAGTGACAAGCTAAGGCGCTTGGACTTCGAAGCCAGGCAGGCCCAGATTCAATCTATGTCTCCAGGACATCCTAGCTATATGTGAGCCATACCAGGGAGAGGACCCTCCATTGATGGAATGTCCCAAGGCAGAAGCAAATGGATGAAAAGCAGCTGAATGAGTACAATAGTAATAAGCCAACACTTACAGGTATTAACTGTTTTACATGTACTAACTCATTTCCGTGAGGGCGCAGGAGGGCCCAGAGGAGTTATCCCATGTTGAAGGTCAGGAAGGGCAGTGGTGAGGAGATATCCCTCATCCAAGGTAAGGAGCAGCGGCTGCGCTTTGCTGGAGCAGCTGTGAAGAGATACCACATGCCCAAGGTAAGAGAAACCCAAGTAAGACGGTAGGTGTTGCAAGAGGGCATCAGAGGGCAAACACACTGAAACCATACTCACAGAAAACTAGTCGATCTAATCACACTAGGACCACAACCTTATCTAACTCAATGAAACTAAGCCATGCCCAAGGGGCAACCCAAGATGGGAGGGTCATGGTGGAGAGATCTGACAGAATGTGGTCCACTGGAGAAGGGAATGGCAAACCACTTCAGTATTCTTGCCTTGAGAACCCCATGAACAGTATGAAAAGGCAAAATGATAGGATACTGAAAGAGGAACTCCCCAGGTCAGTAGGCACCCAATATGCTACTGGAGATCAGTGAAGAAATAACTCCAGAAAGAATGAAGGGATGGAGCCAAAGCAAAAACAATACCCAGCTGTGGATGTGACTGGTGATAGAAGCAAGATCCGATGCTGTAAAGAGCAATATTGCATAGGAACCTGGAATGTCAGGTCCATGAATCAAGGCAAATTGGAAGTGGTCAAACAAGAGATGGCAAGAGTGGATGTCAACATTCTAGGAATCAGCAAACTAAAATGGACTGGAATGGGTGAATTTAACTTAGATGACCATTATATCTACTACAGTGGGCAGGAATCCCTCAGAAGAAATTGAGTAGCCATCATGGTCAACAAAAGAGTCCAAACTGCAGTACTTGGATGCAATCTCAAAAACGACAGAATGATCTCTGTTCATTTCCAAGGCAAACCATTCAATATCACAGTAATCCAAGTCTATGCTCCAACAAGTAACGCTGAAGAAGCTGAAGTTGAATGGTTCTATGAAGACCTACAAGACCTTTTAGAACTAACACCCAAAAAAGATGTCCTTTTCATTATAGGGGACTGGAATGCAAAAGTAGGAAGTCAAGAAACACCTGGAGTAACAGGCAAATTTGGCCTTGGAATACAGAATGAAGCAGGGCAAAGGCTAATAGAGTTCTTCCAAGAGAATGCACTAGTCATAGCAAACACCCTCTTCCAACAACACAAGAGAAGACTCTACACATGGACATCACCAGATGGTCAACACCAAAATCAGATTGATTATATTCTTTGCAGCCAAAGATGGAGAAGCTCTATACAGTCAACCAAAACAAGACCAGGAGCTGACTGTGGCTCAGACCATGAACTCCTTATTGCCAAATTCAGACTTAAATTGAAGAAAGTAGGGAAAACCACTAGACCATTCAGGTATGACCTAAATCAAATCCCTTATGATTACACAGTGGAAGTGAGAAATAGATTTAAGGGCCTAGATCTGATAGATAGAGTGCCTGATGAACTATGGACTGAGGTTCATGACATTGTACAGGAGACAGGGATCAAGACCATCCCCATGGAAAAGAAATGCAAAAAA
>NW_011495061.1:7635774-7649895 GCF_000754665.1 Bison bison bison | reverse complement strand
TTGTACAGGAGACAGGGATCAAGACCATCCCCATGGAAAAGAAATGCAAAAAAGCAGAATGGCTATCTGGGGAGGCCTTACAAATAGCTGTGAAAAGAAGAGAAGCAAAAAGCAAAGGAGAAAAGGAAAGATATAAGCATCTGAATGCAGAGTTCCAAAGAATAGCAAGAAGAGATAAGAAAGCCTTCCTCAGCGATCAATGCAAAGAAATAGAGGAAAACAACAGAATGGGAAAAACTAGAGATCTCTTCAAGAAAATCAGAGATACCAAAGGAATATTTCATGCAAAGATGGGCTCGATAAAGGACAGAAATGGTATAGACCTAACAGAAGCAGAAGATATTAAAAAGAGATGGCAAGAATACACAGAAGAACTGTACAAAAAAGATCTTCATGACCAAGATAATCACGATGGTGTGATCACTGACCTAGAGCCAGACATCCTGGAATGTGAAGTGGGCCTTAGAAAGAATCACTACAAACAAAGCTAGTGGAGGTGATGGAATTCCAGTTGAGCTCTTCCAAATCCTGAAAGATGATGCTGTGAAAGTGCTGCACTCAGTATGCCAGAAAATTTGGAAAACTCAGCAGTGGCCACAGGACTGGAAAAGGTCAGTTTTCATTCCAATCCCAAAGAAAGGCAATGCCAAAGAATGCTCCAACTACCGCACAATTGCACTCATCTCACATGCTAGTAAAGTAATGCTCAAAATTCTCCAAGCCAGGCTTCAGCAATATGTGAACCGTGAACTTCCTGATGTTCAAGCTGGTTTTAGAAAAGTCAGAGGAACCAGAGATCAAATTGCCAACATCTGCTGGATCATCAAAAAAGAAAGAGAGTTCCAGAGAAACATCTATTTCTGCTTTATTGACTATGCCAAAGCCTTTGACTGTGTGGATCACAATAAACTGTGGAAAATTCTTCAAGAGATGGGAATATCAGACCACCTGATCTGCCTCTTGAGAAATGTGTATGCAGGTCAGGAAGCAACAGTTAGAACTGGACATGGAACAACAGACTGGTTCCAAATAGGAAAAGGAATATGTCAAGGCTGTATATTGTCACCCTGCTTATTTAACTTATATTCAGAGTACATCATGAGAAATGCTAGACTGGAAGAAACACAAGCTGGCATCAAGATTGCTGGGAGAAATATCGATAACCTCAGATATGCAGATGACACCACCCTTATGGCAGAAAGTGAAGAGGAACTCAAAAGCCTCTTGATGAAAGTGAAAGAGGAGAGTGAAAAAATTGGCTTAAAGCTCAGCATTCAGAAAACGAAGATCATGGCATCTGGTCCCATCACTTCATGGGAAATAGATGGGGAAACAGTGGAAACAGTGTCAGACTTTATTTTTCTGGGCTCCAAAATCACTGCAGATGGTGACTGCAGCCAGGAAATTAAAAGATGCTTACTCCTTGGAAGGAAAGTTATGACCAACCTAGATAGTATATTCAAAAGCAGAGACATTACTTTGCCAACAAAGGTTCATCTAGTCAAGGCTATGGTTTTTCCTGTGGTCATGTATGGATGTGAGAGTTGGACTGTGAAGAAGGCTGAACACCAAAGAACTGATGCTTTTGAACTGTGGTGTTGGAGAAGACTCTTGAGCATCCCTTGGACTGCAAGGAGATGCAGCCAGTCCATTCTGAAGGAGATCAGCCCTGGGATTTCTTTGGAAGGAATGATGCTAAAGCTGAAACTCCAGTACTTTGGCCACCTCATGTGAAGAGTTGATTCATTGGAAAGGACTCTGATGCTGGGAGGGACTGGGGGCAAGAGGAGAAGGGGACGACAGAGGATGAGATGGCTGGATGGCATCACTGACTCGATGGATGTGAGTCTGAGTGAACTCCGGGAGTTGGTGATGGACAGGGAGGCCTGGAGTGCTGTGATTCATCGGGTCACAAAGAGTCGGACACGACTGAGCGACTGATCTGATCTGAACTCATTTCCACAACAGCCCTACATAGTAAGTGCTATTATTATGTCTATTTTGTAGTTGAGGAATCTGTGGCAAAGGAAGGTTAAGGGACTTAACCAAGGGCACCGAGCTGTGAAAGGCAGACTTGGGATTCACCCCTAGCTGTCTGGTTCAGGAGTTGTGCTCCTAATGTTCTATATTCCTCTTAACAGCTATGACTGGTATCTGTGTCCCAGACTCTATGTGAAGTTCTTTATACATATACGTCTTTTAGTCCCCACAAGACATTACCACCAGTGGACAGAGTATTAGACTGAAGCACAGAAAACTTCAGTAAATTACCCACATCCACACAGGTGCTAGTAGCAGAGCCAGGACTCAAATCCAGGGTTTCTGGAACCATCTGTGTGCCAAGCCATTGTCTATACAGACCATGCTTTGATGCCTTGATTATTTAATTAATCTTCACAACAGCTCTGGAAGAAGGTACTACTATTAAATCCATTATATAAATTGGGAAGGTGAGAATTATAAAATCCATGCAAATTACAGTCAGTACCTGAGGATCCAGAACTCAAATCCAAATGTTGTCTGGAACACTCTATTTAAACCCCTAGACTGCAGTAACTTCCTACCCTAACCCAGCACCTGCTCATGTGAATTCACAGAACATGTGGATTTGAATTCATTTGACCTAAAGTGTGAATGATCTGCTCAACACCTGGTTCAGATGCCACCTCCTCTGAGATGGCCTCTCTCAATCCCCAGCAGAAGTCATCTTTCTTCCTCTGTTGTCTCTTGGTTGTTTTTTGTTGTTTTTTCCCTGACTTTTACACTCAAACTCACTCTTGATCACTCCCGTTGTGACTGAGAGCAATTTTCTGTGCAGAGGAGTTTGGTGTGCTGTGGCCTGACCGAGACCTCACTGTTGCGACCCTGGAGAACAGGGTCAGTGAAAACAGGGAAGGGAGCCATGGGTGAGCATGGTCTACAGCCGAGGAGCAGAAGCCTTGTGAAAAACAAGAACCATGGAAATGTGAAAAATAGACAAGAGACCACAAGAGCAAGCTGTGGAGAAATGGTAAGTGGTCACTGACTTGGCAGATCTGAGGGAGCTAAACCCTAAATTGACAGTGGAGAAAACTAAGAGTTAGCACAATAATAAGAGGCACAGACACTGGTGCATCTGGGATATGGAGGGAGGAAGTAAAGCAAGTTGGATTGCTTGAGATTACTTTGGAAGCAGTTAGAGGACTTCCCTGGTGGTCCAGTGGTTAAGAGTCTGCCTACCAATGTGGGGACATTCAATCCCTGGTCTGGGAGGATCCCACATGTCACAGGGAACCTACGCCCTTACACCACAACTACTGAGCCTGTGTCTAGAGCCCTTGAGCAACTACTGAAGTCCATGCAACCTAGAGCCTGTGCTCTGCAGCAAGAGAAGCCACCACAATGAGAAGCCATGCAGCACAACTAAAGAATTGCATCTAGAGAGTAGCCCTCACTTGTCACAACTGGAGAAAGCCTGCATGCAGCAATGAAGACCCAGCACAGCCAAAAATAAGTTAATTAGTTTTTAATCAGTTAAAAAAAAAAAAGAAACAGAAACCTTGATTCCTTCCCCAACTCTACGCCCCCTAGGTGGCTGCCCTGCCCCAGTCTGGAGAAAACTGGAGCCTTATTGTCTGCAGAGGACAAAGCAAAGGGTATCTGGGTAAGAGACAACAGAATCATCTGAAGGCCAAGACACTGTATTGACTGAAGTGAACACACAGAATGTTCAGGCTCCCATCTCGCTTCCTGCCCTGGGCTCCCAGAATTCAGCAAGCAGGACTTTGCCCTCCAGGCTGGAGAGTGGAAGAGTCTATAAGAGGAATCTGGGTGGTTCAAGAGGAAGGACTTTTAAATAGACATTGAGGTTTTCCCCCAACAAATGGCACAGCTGGGTTACCCTACAGAAAGTTCCCAGTTAACAAGCACCACCTACAGGGACTTTAGTTCCCCTCCTCCTAAGCATGAGTGGATATCAGGGGCTTACCAGGAAGCTCAGGAAGGTTCCCAACATGAAGGACAGAGACCAAGAGACCCAAATCTGTGGGCTGGGTCTCCAGATCGAAACGAACACTGAGCGCCCAGAAAAAAAATGGATACAAATGCCCAAAACAAAGGCTCATTAATGTGAAATTTCAAAATGCAAGGAACAAAGAGAAGAGGCTACAACTTTCAGGGAGATTGCAGGGGAGGCACAGAATAAAGAACCAGTTTGCATATGTAGAATTAGGAGTTAGAGATTTCAGACTTCTCAAAATAATTCCAGCAGCTAGAAGGCAGTAGAATAATGCCTTCAAAATGCTGAGGGAAAATAATAAAGCTGGGTAAGGTCTCAAAAAATTTATATCCCATACCCCATTTCTCAGGACTCTGCTGACAATGTCTCCACCCAAATTTGAGTATAAACCCAAAAACTGAAAGAATATAATATCAGAAACAGGAGACCCGACCCAAGAGAGAGGCCAAAGGAATTCCTATGGATGCTGCTGAGAGGTCTCCGGATGACAGCTGTGCACTGCCAGGCAGGGCAGCCTGCACCAGCAGTTCCGAGGCCACGGAAGAGCCTTCAGGAAGATGAATTGATGGAATATCTGATGTGAATGAAGAGGAATATGGACAACCTTTGAAGAGTTTAGGAGCATGGGAAGATGGAAAGGTGCATATGTTTGGAGGCACAAGAGAAAGAAAGGGAGCTAAATCTTCATTTTTTTTTTTTTTAGAGTGAGAAATCAATAGATGCTTTCGAACTGTGGTGCTGGAGAGTCCCTTGGACAGCAAGGAGATCAAACCAGTCAATCCTAAAGAAAATCAACCCCAAATATTCATTGGAAGGACTGATGCTGTAACTGAAGCTCCAATATTTTGTCCACCTGATGAGAAGAGCCAACTCATTGGAAAAGACCCTGATGCTGGGAAAGACTGAGGACAGAAGGAGAGGGGGTGACAGAGGATAAGATAGTTGTATGGCATCATCGACTCAAGGGACATAACTTTGAGCAAACCATGGGGGATAATGAAAGACAACGAAGCCTGGGGCACTGCACTGCATGGGGCTGCAAAGAGTTGAACACAACCTCACAACTGAAGAACAACAAAAACCAACCCTCTCCCAAATCAAGAAACAGCCATACACATAGATTGTTGGATATAAGGTGATAATGACCAACAGACATCTAGAAAAGATGAACACAGTCGCCTCTATGGAGGGGAAAATGGAGGAGGTGACTAGGGGCTGTTCTTTGCCTTAACAAACGCTATAGCAGCCATTGAATGTGTGTGCAGGTATAATCCTAACAAAAATTAAAACTTAAAAATAAAGTTTTCCCTGGATTTGGAGTGGCAACTGAAGAGAACAGGAAGGTGATCTCTGAAAGAACCTGAGCCCTTTCATGCTTTGACAATGAAATAAATAGCTATAATCAGACTGCTGCACTTTTGCACCACCTTAAAGTTTATTCGTTCATTTATTCAACAAATATTGACCAAGGTCCCACTGTGCAAAAGCTATTTCACATCCATTACTTCTGATGATTTGGCTTTAGAAATTAGATGGAAGTAGCGTGGCTAATGACTCCCTCTCTCACCAAGTTTACACAGAGGCCCCCAACTCCCCTGGGAGGGAGAGGGTGGGTTCTGATCCAGTGATGCCAGGGGGTAAAAGAAGCAGAGGCAGGTCAGTTCCTCTGAGCTGCAGTGGAAGCTCCTGTGGTGTGTCTAAAATGAGACATCTCGCCACCCAAGGCTCAGTTTCCTCCCAAACGAATGCTTGCTCACAACATAAACTCATATTTGCTGTATTAATGGGATGCATGAGAGAACAGTGTGGGATGGGGAAATAGGTGTCTGTTCTCCTGTTTGTGGACTATTTGTGAACTAGAAAAGGGATGTTGTTGAAGTTCAACACATTCCCTGATAAATAGAGAGGAATCTATATAGCCTAGTGTTTGGTTCTATGAAACATGCCCTCCTTGAGCATGTTTTGCCCATTGTAAGTCACCAGAAATTCTCAACAGCCTGTCCATTCACAGGGAGCTCGCATCGCCTCCTCTAATTGGCAAGCCATTTTTACTTTCTTGGCAATGTCCTCATCCACAGAAGTGTCTGAGCTTTTTGTGACTGAGATTGCCTTAGGATCAAGGTGCTCAAAGGCGAAACCAATGACTCCTCATGCAAGGAAGAGTCACCAGGCACTTGCCTACTCATCAGGGTAGCTACTCTACCATGGAGGAAGAGAGGAAAAGAGGGAGAGAGGTAGGTTCAAAGTGAAGATGCTTAGGCAGTTTCCCTCTACAGTCTGTTTAATATCGCACTTGACTATCACTCACTCCTTTCATTACAGACTCCCCGAATCACAGCCAAGACAGAGGGGGGACTAGTCAACACTGAGATTATTTGTTGCATTTGCCTGTTGTAAAAGCTACATTTCAGAGCCAAAAGATGAGCTAATATTCTTCTTCAATGTCAGTAGCAGAAAGCAAATAACTTAGGGCATGAGAACCAAGAATAAGAAGGGAGCTTAATGCTTCCATAGAGAAGCAAATATTTGCACTTATTAATATCCTGAAACCCATGTTGCCATGAATAGTTCCTTCTCCTTTTATCCCCCGCCTTTTGTCTAACACAGTGATATATTGCCACTCTTTCAAAACCCTGACACAGATGACATTGAAGCAAATTATGTACCTTGGCCAGATTTCTCAGTTGAAATGGAGATAGCTGATGTGTACTTTTTTCCATCTAATTAACATTCCACAGTCTGAATAGCTGTTATCATGCCCTGGGTCCCATATGAATGGGTGAATAGATAGAAAGATCCATAACAGCTTGGCTTGCATAGAATGAGATTTCTCTTCAGACAAAGAGAAAATGGAATGAATCACTGTCATCTGGATGGTAGCAGTCATCAGAGACTAGCACACAAGCCCTCTCTCCCATGTGTGCAGAATACAAGTATGTTGCCTGGCACCAGCAGCCATCTCTACAGAATCTTTGCCCACTCCCTGTTTCTGCAGTTGGCCAAATAATTGTTTTCACCCAGGTCTTTGTTTACACTGTGTGGTAGTTTTCAAAATTATGTTTCCTAGGTTTTTTGCTACTCCTCCACTCAGATTAATTCTCCTCCCCTTGAACTTAATGATTAGCTTCCAAATGAATAGAATATGGCAGAAGTGATGGTATGGAACTTCTAAGACTAGATCAAAAAGCACATTGCCCTCTTCTTCTCTCCAAACCCTCGCTCTGGGGAAAACCAGTTGCCATTATGAGAGGCAGTCCTATATAAGATGCATGCCATCCTATAGAGAGAAACCAAGGCCTCCTGCCAATATTCATGGGAGCAAAACGTCTGGAAGTGGATCCCCAGCCCCAGAAAAGCCTTCAGATGAGACCACAACCCTAGCTGACATCACGACTATAACCCCATGAGAGACCCTGAGCCAGAACCACACTGCTAAGCTGCTCCTGAATTCCTGACTCAAAAAAACTATGTGATATATTAAATGTTTGTTGCTTTAAGATGCTAAATTTGGGAGCGATCTTCCATGTAGCAATAGCAAACTAATACACACTGTGACTTCTCTTGACTGTCATCACCATATTTACGGAAAAAATTTTCTCCCAAATATTCAAAGACCAGAGTGACTACAGCCTTCATAGCAAGACCCTAAAGACATTGCAGAGTGAACATGAGGGGATCAGAAGCTTGATCAGATCTTCTATAAACTAGTCAAGCCCAATCATTGGGAACTACAGAGACTGCTGGAGAATGAAAAAGAGAGAACAAAGGGAAATGTCAAGGGCATGCCATGGGCCCCTAATCTCTCCCTTCCTCCTTCTTCTGTGAATCCTCCAAGCCTTGTCTCACCTCTCACAGAACTCACTGTGTTCTTCAGCCTTTTTCATCAGTGGTGTGTATACTTTGGCCCCTAACTAACTCCCTGTATACTGGTCTTCCCCCAGAAACCTGTAGCTGGCCACACTGGTGCTCACACCTGCAGACTCCAGTCCATGGCAAGTCCTGAGCCAAGCCCAGCCAGGACAGACGGTGTCAGAGATCCTTCAGTGCTGTCAAAGCAAGCTGGATATAGAAATCCCCATAAATAGAGTAACTAAAAACTAGTAGAGGCTAATGGTCTTTGTTTCAGAGCTAGACAGAAATGGGTTTGATTCCAGAATCCACTCTTGACTACCTGATTGATTTTGGAGAAGATCAGTAATCCTTGGGTTCCTCTATAAAATGAGAACATAATACTACCTATCTTTAATAAGATTATATTAAATCTATATAACCTCTTAGCAAAGGGTCTGACACTTTGCTTAGTAAATATTGCTGTTAAGATCAGGAGTGGAAGGGTTGTTATCACAGCTTAGAATCCACTCCTAGCCTTCTGCTGTAACTTCATTCCATCTCATAAATGCTGGTGATTCCTCATATCCAAAGTGGGTGGTTAGTTTGGGGGAATTTCCCCTGCTATTTTCCTCATTCTTCTGCAGTTTCTATCAGCCCTAGTCATGGCTCCTCCACTAACCCCCAGCCCATTCCTAGGCTCCTGTCATCTTCTGCTATTGTTCGTATCTGCCCACACGCACCTTTGAACACCCTGTCTCACCCTGGCCAGCCCAGCTAGTCGGCAGGGGACAAAGAGGAGCTTACCACCTGGACAACAGTGTGTTTCTACACATCTTTAAAAGATTTCCTGTTTTGTCTTCAGCAGGAAAGATGGAACCTAGGCACCTCCCTTCATGCAGGCCAACTGCCTATTCCATGGAACATCAGCTGAGGTAATTTAAATTCCCTGCTTAATTACTTCACTACCAGACTCCCAGCTAAACTGCCCTAGCAACACCTAGCAACCGGCTGCTGCCCTCAGCAGCTTCTGTAAGAGGGTTCTTCTAATTGCTTTATAAGCAGTCATTATTGGTAGCCTTGGTACAGAAATGAGTAAGTTAAAGTAAGACCGGGAGTGATATGTAAGCCAGTTCCATGCTACCCCCTTTACTTGATTTTGCCTCCACTTTCCTGTGTAGGCCCAATGTCATTCCTCCCAGGGCTGAGCTTGCCTTTTCAGAGATGGGTAGAGGCAGTCATGGATGTGTTTCAAGCACATCTTTAGAATCAGATGGACACTCTAGCTATGTGACATTAGGAATATTATTTAACGTTGATGCCCTTCAGTTTCTTCATCTGTAAAATGGGAGTGGTAACATACAGGGCCTGGCATTTAGTACATATTCACTGTTGGCCACTATGATTATCAATAATCTAAGATGAAGAAACAGCAGCCAGTTTTCCAAACAATACTGCCGCAGAGCCAGCCAGCCTGGATACCCATGAGATTGTGAACTGCAGACAGTCTATACTTGGCTGGCCCCTCACCCTCCTGCTTGGTCCCCTGGCTGTCCCCTACCCCTTGTGTCCCATCCCCCCTCCCTCCGTGACGTAAGGTCCATAAGAGCAAGAATTGTTGTCAATATTTTGTTCACTACTATATGCCAACACAGTGCTTGACATGTAATAGGTGATCAATAAATATTTGTTGGATAAATGTTTGCAGACTACTGCCTTATGCATATGGGTTCCCTTGGGAATTTCAAGTGCTAGGACATGGGAATTCCTGGATCCCTAACTTTATACATCTTTATAACATACCAACCCCTAACAGCTGCTATATCTTGTCTTTGTATATGGCCAGATCTAACCAAAACCCCAAAATGTAATATCTAAGACTATCCTAAGTGTTCGTTTCATTGCCAAGACTGTCCTATGTGGATACAGATCACAAATGAGAGTGAAGGTATTGGTCGCTCAGTCGTGTCCGACTCTTGGTGATTCTGTGGGCTCCTCTGTCCGTGGGATTCTCCAGGCAAGAATACTGGAGTGGGTTGCCATGCCCTTCTCCAGGGAATCTTCCTGACCCAGGGATTGAACCCGAGTGCCCTCCATTGCAGGCAGATTCTTTACCGTCTGAGCCACCAGGAAAGCCTAAGTCACAAACTCTTTGCTAAAATTAAAGGTATGAACACAAGGGGGAAACTAATAAAATGAAATCCAGATTCCCAAGACCCAGAGTGGAAGGAGGGTGTTACCAGTGTACCATTCTCAGCTTGTGTCTCTAACCCAGCGGATCCATCCTAAAGCAAAGAGTCTAGTGGGCAAGAGAAAAGGAAAGTCCGAACCAAGCAGAGAGAGCTTGTCAGGTTGTGAAGAGGAGGCAGGGCTGGAGCCAGAACCAGCCCACACCTGGGGTAGAGAAAGCAGAAATTTAAAGGAGGTCAGAGAATCTAAGCCATGCATTTGTAGGAAGAAGAGGGGAAAGCCACAAGTGAGGGTAACAACAGATTCATTGCCAATGTGATCTGGAAAGTGTGAGAGGCTACCTCCTGCAGATTTTAGGATCTTCCCAAACAGGCACCTTTGGAAGGCCCAGGCTTCATCTCCCCATTCTGGGTCTTCTGTTACATCAATAAATCAGAAGAGTTTTATGAATCCAGAGGAAGCATATGTTCCCACCAGGGCCAATCTCTTGTGATCCAGCTCATGTCCTTCCAAATTTTCATATTTTGGAAGCAAAGTTGAGAGGATCCCAGAACGAAACATCAGTTAGCAGGACTGCCAGGGTCCCTGCACAGACTGATGGTGGCCCTCCCCAACCTCTCCTAAGGGTCACTAATAGGAGTTTTCTCTGTCATTCCCAGTGCTTGGTTCCCTTGGACGTAGGTGGTCCAGGAAGCAGCCTCTCCCTGCTGAAGGCAGAATGAAGACCCTGCCACCAGGGTTCCAAAGCAGACGTGGATCAAGCTACACCAAATATCAAAGACCCAGCAGCCAACTGCCCCCTAGCATCTATGCCCATCTCTCTGGCCAACCTCTTTAGAGCCCAGGCCTTGACCCTTAGAGGCACAACCTGTGAGACCATCCAGTGAAAATCTTTATTTATAAAACTGTGAAACTGAGATTTAGAAAGGAGCCTGGGACTTCCCTTGTGGTCCAGTGGTAAAAACTCCACTTCCTTCCAACGCATGGGGTACAAGTTCAGTCTCCACTTCCTTCCAACGCATGGGGTACGAGTTCAGTCCCTGGTTGGAGAATTAAGATTCCGCCATGCCACACAGTGCGGCCAAAAAATACAAAATAAATTAATTTTTTCAAAAGAAGACAAGGAAAGCCTTCCTCTGTCTCCTGTAAAAGAGGGTCAGAAGTTAATTTTTAAAAAAGAAAGAAAGGAGCCGTGATTTCCTTGACACACATCAAATCCATGGGCAAGCGGAGTCCCGGACCCAAGGCTCCTGATTCCTGTGTGTGTGCTTAATCACTCAGTCATGTCCATTTCTTTGCAGCCTCATGGACTGTAGCCCTCCAAGCTCCTCCATCCACAGAATTTTCCCGGCAAGAAATACTGGAGTGGGTTGCTACTCCAAGGGAACTTCCTGACTCAGGGATCAAACTCATGTCTTTGCATCTCCTGCACTGGCAGACAGATTCTTTACCGCTGTGCTGTCCGGGAAGCCTGGTTCCAGTTTCTCTTTCCAGCACTTCTGGACTCTGCATTAAGTCTCTGGGACTGGCAATGCTCTGAGTGACCAGGAATATATTAGGTGCACTTCCCCTGGGGAAAGCATGAGATTAACTATCAAAAGACCTGATTTAGTGCTCAGCACCACCTCTCAGCAGCTGTGTGATGTAGGCAACTCATATAACCTTTTTGATCTGCATCAAGAATAACTGCGAAGCTGGGCAACACTAAAGGCGATACGTCATGAACTCATCTGGAGGACTCAATCAAAAATGTATTAAAAAGCTCTATTTTCAAAAGTAATATACATGTAATTATCCTTATTTCTTCCCCACATTTTTCAGTGTTTTCCAAATTATCTACAATATTAATTTTAAAAGAAAGATTATACAGAACTTTTAAAGAAATGGTACCTTTTACCTATCGAATCGGCAAAGCTTTCATTTC
The DNA here is from genome assembly GCF_000754665.1 of Bison bison bison. Classification (NCBI taxonomy): domain Eukaryota; kingdom Metazoa; phylum Chordata; class Mammalia; order Artiodactyla; family Bovidae; genus Bison; species Bison bison. The sequence continues at coordinate 7,637,956 of NW_011495061.1, read as the reverse complement.
TTACTCCAGCACTAAAGGGTACACAGAGATTAGCATTGTCAGGCACTGGCAGTAGAAGTATGAATTAGAACTAACTTTCTGAAAAATTATTTGGCAACAGGCATCAAGAGGCTTAAAAACAGTCTACATCTCTTGTCCCAGTAAATCCACTTCTCAGAAATTATGTAAAAGAATCATTAGCTCTGCAGTTAAGAATAATTAATAAGGCACTTTGTAGCAGAATTTTACTTAACTATTCCTGAAAACTAGAAACAACTAAATGTTGTCCGATGAGAAATGGTTAAATAGCTTACAGTACTGCTTACAATAAAATGTCATAAAGGCCCTTAAAATCAACTTTTCAAAGAATACTTAATGAACTGAGCAAATATTTGTAGTATAATATAAAGTAAATCAAATAGAATATTACACTGAATAGGTAATAAAATTCCATTTTCTAAACACAGATAGACACACAGAGAAAGAAAAACTCACAAAACCATTAACCGCATTCCCTCTGGATGATGGGATATAAATATTCTTTATAATTTTTTCTGCATTTTAAAATTAATTACAATGAGATTACTTTCTTTTACCACCTGAAAATGCTGTTGCAAATAAAAAAGTAAGTAAATATTTAAAGTTGTAGGTTTTTACAGTCCACTTTGTCACCGTGGTAGCAATTATTTACACATACCTGTATCAAACCCTCTCTCGTTAGTGGTTTGAAGCTTTTATTAGCTTTACATTTCTTTAACTGGTTTTTGTGCTTTCTGCAGCATCTTTCCAATCCTAAATTCCCATTCTTACATTTTTCCTTTGATTCATTTTCACATAATTTGGAGGCGAAATTGAGTCATTTTATAGAAAAAGTACTTGGGCGATACCTTTCTTAGCCTTTGGAGATGAGAGAATGTTGTCATCGATTGATGACAACGTGGCTAGGTGTCTTGGTTCATTCAGGCTGCTGCAACAAAATACCATAGACTAGGTGGCTTATAAACAACAGAAACTTTATTTCTCACAGTTCTAGAGGCTGGGAGTCCAAGATTCCATGTCTGGTGAGGGCTTACTTCTTTGTTCACATAACCTCACATGGTGCACGGCAGGAGGGAACTTTCTGGAGTCTCCTTGAAATTGTTATTTGCTAAGTTGTGTCCAACTCTTTGTGACCCCATGGACTGTAACCCACCAAGTTCCTCTGTCCATGGGATTTCCCAGGCAAGAATACTGGAGTGGGTTGCCATTTCCTTCTCCAGGGGATCTTCCCAACCCAGGGATCAAACCCAGGTCTCCTGCATTGCAGGAAGATTCTTTATCATCTGAGCCACCAGGGATTTAAGGGCACTAATCTCATTCCTGAGAGCTTCATTCTCATGACCTAAGTGCCATCCAAAGGCCCCACCTCCAAATAATACCACCACATTGGGCATTAGATCTCAGTATATGAATTGGGGGTTAGTTAGTTAGTTCAGTCACTCAGTCGTGTCTGACTCTCTTGCGACTCCATGAATCGCAGCACGCCAGGCCTCCCTGTCCATCACCAACTCCCGGAGTTCACTCAAACTCACGTCCGTCAAATCTGTGATGCCATCCGGCCATCTCATCCTCTGTCGTCCCCTTTTCCTCCTGCTCCCAATCCCTCCCAGCATCAGAGTCTTTTCCAATGAGTCAACTCTTTGCATGAGGTGGCCAAAGTACTGGAGTTTCAGCTTTAGCATCATTCCTTCCAAAGAACACCCAGGACTCCTGTAGAATGGACTGGTTGGATTTCCTCGCAATCCAAAGGACTCTCAAGAGTCTTCCCCAACACCACAATTCAAAAGCATCAATTCTTCAGTGCTCAGCTTTCTTCACAGTCCAACTCTCACATCCGAACATGACCACTGGAAAAACCATAGCCTTGACTAGACGGACCTTTGTTGGCAAAGTAATGTCTCTGCTTTTCAATACGCTATCTAGGTCATAACTTTCCTTCCAAGGAGTAAGCGTCTTTTAATTTCATGGCTGCAATCACCATCTGAAGTGATCCTGGAGTCCAAAAAAATAAAGTCTGACACTGTTTCCACTGTTTCCCCATCTATTTCCCATGAAGTGATGGGACCGGATGCCATGATCTTCATTTTCTGAATGTTGAGCTTTAAGCCAACTTTTTCACTCTCCTCTTTCACTTTCATCAAGAGGCTTTTGAGGTCCTCTTCAC
>NW_011495061.1:7614197-7635674 GCF_000754665.1 Bison bison bison | reverse complement strand
CTCTTTCACTTTCATCAAGAGGCTTTTGAGGTCCTCTTCACTTTCTGCCATAAGGGTGATGTCATCTGCATATCTGAGGTTATTGATATTTATCCCAGCAATCTTGATTCCAGCTTGTGCTTCTTCCAGCCCAGCGTTTCTCATGATGTACTCTGCATATAGGGGATGCACAAACATTCAATTTATAGCATTAGTTAAGAGATCTCTATTTCTATAGGCATTTGTACAATTGACTTCTCAGATTTATTATTTCAGAGAAGAAGTCTAACATTAGTTAGATTCCTCTAAAATTATCCTTAGTTTTTCAGCTTATTTGCTTCTGGGACTCCTACATCCTTGAAATTGAATTATAGTATGACTCTAGTGACCCTGGAAACCAAGTGCCAGAAATCAGAGCAACAGCCAAAGCCCAGATCAAATGAGTAAGCTTTCACTGAAGGTTTCTCCACTATACAATCATCTACATTCTACTCAGAGTTCAGACTCACCTCTTTACCACCTCTTCACTTTTGTTGCAATAAATACAATTGCAGACAAAACCTTATTTCTTGGTCTTTTAATTTCTGCAGGATGAACCCCTAGAAATGAAACTGCTGCATCATGAGCATGTTTCCCACCCACCTTCAGTAAGTGCCTTTAACAAGTATTTCTACGAGTAATACGAGAAAGTCCTTTCCCCAGCAAAAACCTCTATGAATTATTACCCCTATTTAATTTTCCCCAGCAGGGTGTGTGAGAGGTCTTATCTCATTGTCCTGCTGATTTGCACTTCCCTAACATCTTTCACATTGTATCTGGATTTCCTCTTGGATGAATTGACTATTCATATCCTTTGTTTATTTTCCAGCTGGGATGTTTTTCTTTATCAGTTTGTAGAGATGTTTAACAGAGAAGGCAATGGCACCCCACTTCAGTGCTCTTGCCTGGAGAATCCCATGGATGGAGGAGCCTGGTGGGCTGCAGTCCATGGGGTCGCTAAGAGTCGGACACGACTGAGCGACTTCACTTTCACTTTTCACTTTCATGCATTGGAGAGGGGAATGGCAACCCACTCCAGTGTTCTTGCCTGGAGAATCCTGGGGACGGGGGAGCCTCGTGGGCTGCGGTCTATGGGGTTGCACAGAATCGGACACGACTGAAGCGACTTAGCAGCAGCAGCAGCAAAGGTGTTAAAATATTTTGAACATTAATCCTTTATCTGTTTTATAGGTTGCAACTTTTTCCCAGTCTATCATTTGTCAAGTAGATATGACTATCTTTCCATTATACTATCTACATTTATTGTCTTGGTTTAAAGATCTCCCAAGCCACCAAGCCATAAATGCACTCTCTTAAATTTTGCTCTTGTATTATTTTGTCCATATTTTACATTTAAATACTTGATCCATCTGAAATTTATTTTAATATGTAGAGTTTTCTTCCATTTTCTTTTGGATGGATAAGGTCAGTTGGAGAACATGATATAATACACAAGCCAATCTTTTTCTTCTCACCAGGGCTGGTGTCACAGATGTGTTTTTTACTTGTGCAGTCATATGGGGCCTCACTATGTGTCTGGTTTAATGCTCTGACCTTGAAATTCTTAATAATTTGATCTTTCAGTTTGTGTTTTGTAAGTGAATTCCAATGGCGCGCTCAGTAGGGGACTTGGATCCTCAGCACAGTTCCATCCCTCTCTGCCTCTCTGCCTCCTTGGGATGGTTCTGGGCCTCCACCTTGCCTGGTGCCTGGTGCCCTGGCCCTGCTCAGCTTCCCCCTTGCCACCTCTGCTCTTCTTCAGACCTTTGCAGACACACAACGTCTCAAAGAATTTAGCTATCTGCACCCTTTCTGAAAAAGAAACTGGGAGATATACTCCAGCAAAACAAGAGTAAAACAAGATAGAGGAAAATATGAGTTCTAGAAATAAAAACCCAGCGTGGTAATGAGAAAGAGGAATTCAATAAAGATTCAGCTGGTCCTGAAGCTAGACAACAACTAGTCCAAACCACGTCAAGAGGATAGAAGATGTACCAAGGGAAAGAAAGGAAACTGCTAGATTCCCTAGTGTGCTTGCTTGACCTTACTCTGAAGAGCTTTATAGCTCTGTGGAAGAGATGGGGCAAAAGGGGAAAATGTTCACCAAAAAATCCCTGGAAACTGAAAAAATAAGACAAATTATTAACTCCAAGGAAAACTAAATGCCTTGAAAGTACTCATAGATTACCTATTGACTGCTGCTGCTGCTAAGTCGCTTCAGTGGTGTCCGACTCTGTGTGACCCCATAGACGGCAGCCCACCAGGCTCCCCTGTCCCTGGGATTCTCCAGGCAAGAACACTGGAGTGGGTACCTGTGGTATAATTATGTGGTCATAAGCTGGTAAATACTGAATGTTGATCTAAGAATTATGGTGTGGTAACTCTTTGGAGAGAAGTTTGCGTGGGAGGGAGAAAAGGAGTACGAGAACTGGAAGATTACTTCATCTCCATTGTGGGATGTTAATAGGGAATGTCTAAAGTTGAAAGCCTGACAAAGACATGACAGAATAAGCCTGTTATTTAAAAATAAGGATATACGTGCCTGTAGAAACAGCTAGAGTTAAATGTGTCTCTGGGAAGCAGAAATCAGGCCTGAGTTTCTGGGAGCAGGCAAAAGTGGTTGTTTTTCTTTAAAATCTGTATAGTATTCTTTGCCTTTTTAAACTATATAGTCATATTGCTTTCTTAAAATAAAAATTAATTTTTTTTAAGTAATAGGCATGTAAATCCAGGATGTGGCTCCCTTCATATAAATGAGAGCAGCTCTAGTCATTCATTACTCTTGCCTGGCAAATCCCATGGATGGAGGAGCCTGGTGGGCTGCTGTCCACGGGGTCGCTGGGAGTCGGACACGACTGAGTGACTTCACTTTCACTTTTTACTTTCATGCATTGGAGAAGGAGATGGCAACCTACTCCATTGTTCTTGTCTGGAGAATCCCAGGAACGGGGGAGCCTGGTGGGCTGCCGTCTCTAGGGTCGCACAGAGTTGGACATGACTGAAGCGAATTAGCAGCAGCAGCAGCTAGTCATTCATTGAAGGCTTTTAATGTCCAGACCAATCTCTGTCCAGTTTGATTGCCAGCACTTAGGTGTTGATCAGTTTTATTGATTAGCTTTATTTACTTCAATTCTGTGAAACTATTCAAGAATTGGGCTTCCCTTGTGGCTCAGCTGGGGTTGGGAAGATTCTCTGGAAAAGGGAAAGGCTACCCACTCCAGTATTCTGGCCTAAACAATTTCATGGACTGTATAGTTCATGGGGTCCAAACAGCTGGACAAGACTGAGCAAGTTTCACTTCACTTCACTTCATCCAAGAACTGCATGACCCAAAGACAGTTAATCTTTAATTTCAGCATTTTTAAAAATTAGTCAATCATTTTTCATGTAATTTTCATAACAGTCTCTGATCTGCTTATTAGTGTCTCAGTTCCCACACCTGTTATCATCTTTTCCATTTCTTTCAACTCCTATTTTCTTTAAATCCCAAGATTGCTTTTCCAAATTCGACCTCTGCTACAAAGGCAGAACTTGCCTCCCAACTTTCAGAACTTGATCCATTTTTCATAAATGGCCTAGGACATTTTAACACCAAGACAGAGAGAAAGATCAAGGTTCTTCCTTAAAGAATAATAAAGAAAACCATAATTACAGAGAGCAACCATCGCTAGCAATTGAAACCTAGCATGAGAGTCTCTATGTTGTACTTAACATAGTTATATTTATTTCTGAATTATCATTTCATGTATGTTTAGTAACAATTCAATTATTTTAACACAGGATTTTGATGGGAGAAGAGTGACTAGACCAGTGCCTCTCAATCACCTGGGAAGCTTTTAAAAGTACTAATACCAGAGAGGGTTTCACCCTGAGAGATGCTGATTTAACTGGTCTGGGTACAGCATGGTCATAGGAATTTTTTTCATTCCCATTGTTATTCTAACATGCAAAAAAATTGGGGTACCACCATACGGGATCATGTCCCAAGTGTTCTCTCTCAGTTAAAACATCTAAGAATAATCTAATTCAATAACCATAATTCAGGCACTGAATTCACCTGGTAGCATGTGCCCTTATGGCATATGAATTCCTGGAGGAAATAACCAGCTGCTGCTGCTGCTGCTGACAAGTCACTTCAGTCATGTCTGACTCTGTGTGACCCCATAGATGGCAGCCCACCAGGCTCCTCTGTCCCTGGGATTCTCCAGGCAAGAACACTGGAGTGGGTTGCCATTTCCTTCTCCAGAAATAACCAGAGGGTCTTGCAAAACTAAACCTTAAAGTTGCAGGAACTGTCAAACCACCACCCCTGGGCCTCCTCCTCCTTTGCAATAGGTTCCCAAAATGGCGGGCCAAGGAGAGCATAGACAGGCTCGTAATGCCCCCCTATTATGTCTCTGCACAGACACTGTTCATTTCCAGACAAGCAGTTTATTCAAATTACAACATTGCCCATTTTAGAGCCACCCTGACTGCCCAAACAACCAGCTCTTAGCTCCCCAGCCAGGGATCAAAACCAAGACCCCTACACTGGAAGCACAGTCTTAACCATGGGACTGCCAGGAAGTCCCTTCCCTGCATTTTTTAATCAAAGAATTGGATTGTCCAATTCTGGTTAATTCTAAGTCTTTTGGTTGTGGTCCCTAGCACATTCAATGAACAAAGGTTTTATGGAGCCCATTTCCTATGTGGAATTAGAGGACATTTTGTAAGCATATGCGACATGGCTCTTCAACAACTACAATATTGTCTGCCCCCTCAAAAAGCATGTGTTTGGAGAGGATGAATCAAGTCCCACAGCTGAGACCCGAGATTGGTGACTGCTGTCAGCAGTTGGAGCCTATTAGTGAAGCAGACAAGGGGGCTGTTAAAAGGAGGGCTTACTGAACAGACTAGGCCAGGGAGAGCATGTCTGAACTGCAGCAGGCAAGGGGTAGGTGCCACTGGGATCTGGAGCCCAGGTAGAAGGAGCCAGGCTAACATGGGGCCATACTGGCCTGACTTCCAGAATAGAATCACTACTAGACTCTTAGAAATGCAGAAATAGATTCAGGGAACATAAAAGGGGGCAAGAGAAAAAAGAATGTTGTGATTATCTTCCTGGAGATCATCAGCAGTCCCGTCAACTTGCTGAAGCAGTAGGGTGAGGAGAAAGGACCCAGGGAGCATCTCTGGGGCCACAGCATCTCAGAGCCAGAGGCCTCCAAGAGCAGGAAGAGAGCCCTCACGAAAGGAGCCCTAAGGAAAGCCATCTACCCAAGCCACAGTCTGCAGCCCCTGCTCATACCTGGATGGTATGTCCCCAGTTTCTCCATAACCAGTGTGAATGTAGTCAGGCCATTGTTCAGGAGCTCAGCTCAGACCTGAGTGAAGGGGAGCACACTCAGAGTGCCCCCGAGCCTGGGCCAGGCAGGGGCAGGAAACCATCACTAAGTAATGACTGCAACCATACTTAAATGGAAACAGAAGGCCACAGCCGGTCAGCCCTTGGAAGGCTGGACCAATTTCTAATTTTCCTTGTTGTACTAAAGAACCAACATCTTTGAGCTAATGCATAAGATGAAATATCATCCAAAATCCATCCCAGTTATTATGAAAACTGAGAATTGTTATCCTCCTCCATACACGTTTAAAATAATCTTGATCTCTAAATATTGGAAAGTCAGACCCAATCCTAAGCCAGCCCCTTTAGTTCCTAAACCCTTTGAAAGCTGAGAGTTCCAGAAAAATGCTGGCCTTTCTTCCTAGGTTCTAAGTATTGGAAAATCTCTACAAATTTGCCAAAGATATTAAACAGAATCACAGAGTTATGGTCTGTAATATCTCAGTTATCAACTATTTACTGAGCACCTATTTTAAATGAGGGACTGAGGATACAGAAATAAATCAGTCTGAACAGCTGCCTCCAGAGGCCCTCAGTGAGGGGGAGATGCAGAAATAGATTATCTCAGTACAATAACACTCATGTAAACCACAGACATACGAGTAAGTGACAGGGAGTTAGACCCTGCATGAGGAAAGGCTTCCTTGAGGAAAGGGTCCTGGAGCCTAACAATGAAGAAAGAGTAAAATAAAAGTTGAAACGCTAGCTGTGATATTTCATAAACCACAAAGTTCACACAAGGAGTGAGGGGCGTTGTGGAGGTTGGGGAATAATGCAGTGTTCATGACAGAAGGTCTAAGCAAAGGGTGGCCAGAAGGCCAAGAGCTGGTTCTAGAAGAGCAGAGCTCAAGTTAATAGCCAGGGCTCAACCCCCTGAAGCCTCAGAGAAACTGGAAGTCCCCACTGTCACTCCCACCCACCTAACTCGAGACCCAAACAGCCCACTACATGGAGATGCAGCTGGGTCAACAAAATTTTCCCCTGGGAGGCAAACAGTGTGAATCTATCAGCCACCTTGAGTTTCATCATTTCCATCCTAAGAGCTCAGGCTCCAAGGGTTGGAACTTAGATTGGGAGGGAGATGGAGAAAGGAAAGGAAAGAGAAGAGGAGGGAAGGAGGACATTCACACAGGCCAATCTCACCACCTCTTCTCCCAGCCCCCACACACAGCCTCCCTCTCTAATGGCATCAAAGCCACGACAGGCTGTCCCCACTGACGAGGGCTCTAAGCCTCAGTGTCAGGGACATGCAGAGCAGGGATTCATTATCTTGGACCCTGCGCTGGTTCCCGAGAGAGGCTGTAACAAAGGATCACAAACAGGGTGGCTTAAAACAACAGAAAATTATTCTGTCACAGCTCTGGAGGCTCAAAGTCCAAAATGAAGATGTCTGTAGGGCTACACTTCCTCTGAGACTCTGGACAGAATCCTTCCTCGCCTCTTCCAGCTTCTGGTGGTGCTCAGCAATCGTTGGCATGACTTGGCTTGCAAGCACATCACCGCAGTCTCCGCCTCTGGCATCATGTGGTGTTCTCCCTGAGACTCTGGCTCCACACAGGATTCTCCTTTTCTCATAAGGACACCAGTCACGTTGGATGAGAGCCCACCCTAATGATCTCATCTGAACTTGATTACATCTGCAAAGACTCTATCTCCAAATAAGGTCACATTCCCAAGTACCAGAGCACTGTGGACTTCAACATACCATTTAGGATGACACAGTTCTACCCGTAGCTGCCCCTTTATTCCTTCCCCCTCCGGGACTTGTGGCAATAACTAAGGAGCAACTGCACATCTTTCCCAGAAAAGATAAGCATGTCATTCCCAAGCTAGTCACCCTCAGTGAATCTGGAAGGCAAAGCAAGGGGATACCCTGTCTTCTGGTCCTTCTAGAATATATAATAACATGCTGACTCACCGGTGGCTGTGGGATTGGGAATTTCTCTGTTAAATCGTCCTGTGCTCACCCTGACTGACAGCTTCGCAACCCAGGGAATCCTATGGAAGCTGCAGTCAGGCCCTGGTTACATAAGCCCCCTCCCCTCAGAGCCCAGATTTCCTCATCTGTAAAGTCTAAAGAGACTCCTGGTGTCTGATGGTGACTATAAAGGGGGTACATCTGGCCCACATCAACTCCACATCTGAATCCCCAATTAATACACAGCCATTCAGCAAGTGTCGCTTGAGATCTACAGGAAGGCTCATTAGAGTGCCTGAAGCACCTCCCTGGGGACAGCGCGTATCTCAGGATGCAGATTCTGAATTGAGATCATAACGAAGCTCCTGCTCTGCTCCTCCCAGGAGCCCGTGCTTTGTATTCACACAGAATATCTGGACACCCACGCAGACACCACTAACATACATACGCATGAGAAATCGTGGCGGGTGAGAGCCAAATGCGGCACAGTGTCTGAATTACAGAAGAGGTGGCATCACTCAGCAACCAGTGTCCTCTTGGCTTCAGTCTGGCAACTGCATAGGAGCTAAATAGCTTCCCCTACAGAAGGAAGGGAAAGAATCTATAGCCCAGCAGGACAGAGATGGGAACAACACACAGTTAGGGGCCCTTGAGGGTCAGCAGGGCCATCCAAGAACCACAGCCACAGGCCACAGCATATCGAGCAGTCAGCCATGAGCCAGTTCAGCAGGGCCCTGCTGGGGGCTGGGGGGTGAGAGGATGAGTCCAAACTCTCCAAGGAATTATGTGCCCCAACCCCCGAGAGGACTAGGCAGAGAATCAGGACCCAATCACGCGGCTCAGTCATGCTAGGGCAGGACTCCCGGCCCAGCCTGGAAGCCCATACCCTGCAAAGGATCTGATGGGGAAGACGTTGACTGAATGAGAGGGTCGGGAGGACAGACAGGAAGTGAGAGAAGTGGGAATTCAGTGACCAAGGACAAGCCATGTGATGGGTGAGACAGTATTTGACTTGGGGGGCTCTGGAGACTCAGGGTTCCCCCTGGCAGGTGAACCATCAGGCCCCTGAGTAGCAACTACAACCCCGCCCCCACTGCCATTCCTCACCTGGGTCAAGCAGGCTGGACCCCACAGGGCTGGAGGGCAGATAGACTACACTGTGCATACGACACAGTGTGCACGGGTCCCCTGCTCTCCTCTGCCCCACCTGTCTTCCCCTTACCCCATCTGTTGGTGAAAAGGCAGTGTCATCAGAGAACAAGATCTGGGCTCAGCCTTTACTGGGCAAATAATACTGAGCAAATTATTTAACCAGACTAAGTTGCTATATCTTCATCTGTAAAATGGGAAAGTAATAGTATCTGCTTCCCAGAACCGCTGGGAAGACTAAGTGAGATAATGCATGTAAGTAACATAAGGGTGGACATGGTACCTGACATACAATAAGCCCTAATAGATACATATCCCATAGCCCTTATAGAAAATGAGAATAAAGGGAACACTGTCTGCAGGACAGAACCCAGAGTCAGTCTTGAAATCCCTCAACCTGGCAGATTCCATGCCCCAACAGCACTTGGAGCCCCCGAAGGCACTGCTTTGTGTCTAGAAATGAAACAGCAAACAGAGGCCTCTTTTTCCAGCTCAGAGGAGCCTGCTCATCCTCATACTAGTAGCTCTGGAAAAGGTGCTCTCTCACTGCCTCACGAAACGTGTCCCCAACTAATTAACAGTCTGGCTGCTGAATAATACAAATGAATTTACTTACAAAACAGAGACCCTCAGAAAACAAATTTATTATGGTTGCCAAGGGGAAGAATGAGGGGAAGCGATGGTTAGGGAGTTTGCGATGGACATGTACACACTGCTATATGTAAAATGAATACCCCAAAGGATCTACCTTATAGCACATGGAACTCTGCTTAATGTTATGTGGCAGCCTGGATTGGAGGGGAGTTTAGGGGAAAATGATACATGTATATGTACGTCTGAGTTCCTTTGCGGTTCACCTGAAACTATCACATTGTTTGTTAATTGGCTATACCCCAATACAAAAAAGGTTTTTTAAAAATGTGATGCATATGTATATTACCATATGTGAACTAGATCACCAGTCCAGGTCTGATGCATGAGACAGGGTGTTCAGGGCCAGAGCACTGGAATGACCCTGAGGGATGGGATGGGAAGGGAGGTGGGAGGGGGGTTCAGGATGGGGAACACATGTATACCCATGGATGATTCATGTCAATGTATGGCAAAAACCACTAAAATATTGTAAAGTAATTAGCCTCCAATTTAAATTAATTAATTTTTAAAATGTGATATATATAAACATGGAATATATATGTATATGTATACAAAAATATGTGTGTATATATGTATACATAAATATATATGTATATTAAAATGGAATATTATTTAGCCTTTAAAATAATAATAATATATTTTTTAAAAAACAGTCTGGCTGCTGCCCTGGGTGACTGATGGCTGCCCCTCCTCTCCCTGGGAGGCTGGGGATGTCTCAGGAAGATTGCCCACACCCCCTCCACCACCCACTTCTCTCATTGAAAACACAAGATGCTGAAGGGTGTGCGTCTCCCTTACAGAGCTCAGACAGCTCAGAGGCATGGCCTGGCCTCACTGTGGTCTGACGAAAGAACATCCATTGGTATAAGGCAGACCCTCATGACTGTCCTGATAAACTCAGAACCACTCAACTGGCTTCCCCCGAGATAACTTTGCCAACTCTGCTAGGAAGAGAGCAGAGAAGCAAGGAGAGATTAACAGCCTTTTCTTCTTAAATGAAGATGCCTAACTAAAACCTTTGTCTTTGCCATCAGCCCATCCCAGCTTTCCCCAGGGGCTGGAATCTTTTCACAGGTTCCCCATCCATTTGTCTTGATCAGTGCTGCTGTTGAGCTGTCTCCCTTCCTCCACAGCCCTCTTCCTAGGGATTGCAGGGTGCTATCCAGGGAAGCGACTTGAACATAAGAGCATTTTCCAAGGTGGCCTCTGCTCCCCAGCCTCCAACATCTTTATGTGTATGTGTGTGTGTGTGTGTGTGCTAAGTTGCTTCAGTCGTGTCTAACTCTTTGCGACCCCATGGACTGTAGCCCCCCAGACTCCTCTGTCCAAGGGATTCTCCAGGCAAGAATACTGGAATGGCTTGCCATGCCCTCCTCCAGAGGATCCTCCCTACCCAGGGATCAAACCTGCGGCTCCTGCACAGCAGGCAGATTCTTTACCGCTGAGCCACCAGGGAAGTCCCAGTGTCTTTATAGTAAATGACTATCCATAGCAACAAATTCTGAAATCTTAAAACAGTTGATAAACGGACACACTTAAAAAGCTGAGTGTGAATTTTATAAACTGCCTGCAATTACTAAAAGGGGTGGGTCTTTTTTATTTAAGAGAAACATTAGTCATGGAATTGTAGCATTTTAAGGCTGCAAACTTTGAGTGCCTACTGCTTGGTTTTATTTACATATTATATTTGGAGGCCCTACCATATTTCAGAAAGGTTTAACATATTCACATCGCAAATGCCTGTCTAAGCAGGGCTGTTTTGTGGATCAGAGGTGGGGCTGTGGGTGTGGAGGGAAGAGCCCTCCAAAGGGAGAGAGAAATCTGGGACTCCAGTTCTCAGCTCTGTAGCTAACTTGAGTGTGACCTGGTTCACTCAGCTCCCTCCATGCTGGTATAGTGAGTGACAGTACAGAGGAGAGGTTGAGTCAGAGATCTTGGCTGCAAGCAACAGAAGGGACTCCAAGCAACAGAAAGGACTCTGGCTGAATTAAGCAGAAGGGAATTTACTGCTCCGATTGCAGGATCAGAATCAGGGGATGTTGGAACACCTGGCTTGGACTAGACTTGCTAGGACCTAAGGTAGCCAAGCCACCAAAACCTAGGCAACACACGTGATACTGATGGCCCAATCAGCAGGAGGCTGCTGTTGCCCCTAACAACCTCCCACCAATCCAACTTAGCCTTGCCAGACATTTGCTCTGGGACTCACTGAAAAAAAATCAGCCCCGAAGGCTGAGCAAAGGTCACAACCCACCGACGCTTAAGGTAGGCACTCCGTGGGAAAAAATTAAGCTCTTTGGCCTTTGACTTTTAAAATGAGAGAGTACAGTGACAGACCATGTGAGGAAAGTCATTCTTTGGTGGTGGTTTTACTTCTGGTGGTGGTTCTCCAAGGGTGGTCTCGGACCAGCAACATCAGCATCATCTGAGAATTTTTTAGAAACTGCATTCTCAAGCCCCACCCCAGATCTACTAAATTGGAAACTCTGGGCCGAGGGGCCCAACAATCTGTTTCAACAAGCCCTCCAGGTGACAGTAATACACACCAGTCTGAGTGTAATACACCTCCACCCAACTGCCCTACAAAAAATCCGAAGGCTACTTAAAAGGTTGAATGTCTGCCATCATGTTAAAATAACAGTTGGCCAGTTTTAATGGGTGAAAAGCCAGAATTTGCAACCAACTGGCAGGTAAACAAAAATAAAATATTGGGGTAAGGGTTTTCTTTAGACAACATTTTTTTCCTACTGATGTGTGACAGTGAGCTTGCTGTGCAAACACAGCTTCGAAACAAATTCGACCGTTCCTTCCAACCACACTGCCACCTCTTCACCTTCCTACAAAAACCCTGGGCCCACCTGTTTCTCAGGCCCCACTCCAACCCCCTCCTGCCTTCCCTCCAATTACAAGACCCAGGAAACAGCCCTTCTAGCATGCAAATCTAAAACCTTCCTGTTCCCTTTCTTCAGACAATGCTAATGAACTGTCAATATCAGAACTGTACATTGAGATACTCAGAAGCAAACAAACTGCCATCCCCTGGCCTTCTGTCACCTCTGCCCTTCAGGCCATAGTGCCTTTCCTGCTCCAGCAGCTGGAAGCTGGCTTAATGGCTTAGAGTCCTCTCAGCTCCAACTAGCCCTTGCCTCTCAGCCAGGTGGAAACTGCGTCTGAAGTCTGAAAGGTTTAGACTGAGCTGGAGGGACACCATGTGGCCATACTTGGTATGACACCCCAAGCCAGGGGCTTCTGTTTTTTCTTTTTTGGCCGGGCCACAGGGCCTTGGGGATCTTAATGAACTTGGGTCCTCAGCAGTAGGAGCGTGAAGGCCTGTCCACTGGACTAGCAGGGGGTTCCCAGGCTTCTGTTCTTTAGATGATCTTTTTGTAAAGACTACAAAACAATGACCTGAGGATATGTGGTGAAAGTTAAAAAAAAAAAAAACTGAACCCACAATCATGTTAATGGGATTATTTTTATTTGTTCTTACTCTTAAATATTTTCTGACAGTTACAACCACACCACCCTCTCCATGAAGCATCCCTTTCTTTTCCATGGCTCTCTGATCATCAGTATTTTCCACGCTAATTTGAGGTTTTAGCCACTGTTCTCTTCAGTGACAGTCACTAACATGTTAGTGCAATGAAGTGGAACGAAAAGGCGTTCGACCGCTCAGCAGGTGTGTGGCTAAGCGCCCCATTTCGGGAATGACACGGGCAGGGTTTCAAAACCCAGCTCTGTTACTTACTTAGCTGTGTGATCCTGGGCATGTTTCTTAACTTTTCTGTATCTCACGTTCCTCATCTGTGAAATGGGAAGAGGGAAGACTATGACCTACTGAATAGGGCTGCTATGAGAATGAAATAATAATATGTGAGGAGACTCTCAACACAAGACCAGGCCATACCCCCGCTACCAGCATCATTCTTTCTAAATGAGTCCTCATGGGAACCATCACACACAGCTGATGCCCACTGAGGACCTCTCTTGGATGGGAGCCCTGAAACTGCAAGTCTAAGCATGTTTCATAGCTGGAAAAACGTAAAATGAGGCAGCTGAGATTTCAGAGACTAGGACCTTGGGACAGGCAAACGGGATTCGGGGGCAGGTCCCCTGTCCCCACTCCTCAGCATCACTATCAAGCAGTGTGTCCCTGGTCCCCGCTCTTGCCAGTTGCAGCAGGCCCCAGATTCCTCACCTACAAGCCAAAAAAGGAGCTTACCTACAACTGCTTTCTTCTAAAACACAACGTGCTCAAAAATGTGGCTACAAACTTAGGATTCTCTCCAGGACACAGTACCTCACGAGGTCCTTGAGATGCAGTCAAGGTCAGCTTGACTTGTAACTGCCTAAAATCTGCCGTGTACTCTGCCAGAAGTTTCTCTACAGGAAACCATCTTGCTGCCAAGTGAGGCCCAATGAACAAAAGAAAACAGGGAAGAAAAACTCAGAGACCCCCTAGAAGAGGATGTAAGGGAACTCTCCCTCAATGATACCCTCCAGAGAGCCAGACACCCACCTGGAGAACGAGTCTTCATGAGACCCTCTGCTGTGTCAGTTCAGGGGACAGAAGATAAATGGGGCCGTTCCTCTGTCCTCAAGGCCTCAACTTTTTGTCAGAGGCAGGCTTAGGGAGAGACATAGACACATAGAGCAACAACTCTGATAGTTTCATAAGTTATAACACAGGGCTGTTCAAGGTGCAGTGGAAACAGAAGTGAGCCATTAATTCTGCCCTGAGCAGTCAGGGAAGGCTTCACTAAGAAGACCTCTTTTTTTTTTAATTGGAGGCTAATTACTTTACAATATTGTAGTAGTTTTTGCCATACATTGACATGAATCCACCACGGGTGTACATGTGTTCCCCATCCTGAACCCCCCTCCCACCTCCCTCCCCATCCCATTGCTCAGGGTCATCCCAGTGCACCAGCCGTGAGCACCCTGTCTCATGCATCGAACCTGGACTGGCAATCTGTTTCACATATGATAATATACATGTTTCAATGCCATTCTCCCAAATCATCCACCCTCACCTTCTCCCACAGAAGACTTCTTTTAAAGGAGGATCAGATTACAGGTGAGACTCCAACAGGGCTGGATCCACTAGAAAGCTGTTTATTGTAAATCACACAATTACCCCTGAACTAGGACAGGGCCTTGGGCTAGTGTGGAGGGAAGGGATGCACCAGAACTAGCCGAGGATGCAGGGAGGTGGGGAGCAAGCTAAAACATAGATTTCCAAGCCCTTCCCCGAAGACCCAGACCCAGTAGGCTTAAAGAGGGGCCCAAGACTGAATATTTAGCGAGCCCCTCCCCCAGGATAACGCTACTGCAGGTGAGTCACTTTCCCACCACTCTCGTTAGCCCCACAGCCATCCGGGTCACATCCTGGTCACCCTTCCTTCTTGGGAATCTGTGGCTTCTGCCTGGGAGGTTCCTCCCCTTCTGCTCCCCCTTGACTGTCTTCTCTTTCAAGACCCAACAGCTCAAAAACACGGATAAGGGGACTTCCCTATGGTCCAGTGATTAAGAATCTGCCTACCAATGCAGGGGACACAAGTTTGATCCCTAGTCCAGGAAGATTTCACATGCCGTGGGGCAACTAAGCCAGTGAGCCACAACTACTGAAGCCTGCGTGCCTAGAACCCAAGCTCCGTAACAAAGGAAACCACTGCAATGAGAAGCCTCCACACTGCAACCAGAGAAAAGCCCCCAACCCAGCACAACTAGAGAAAGCCCAAGGGCGGCAATGAAGACTCAGCACAGCCAAAAATGAAATAAATAAATAAAATTTTTAAATATATATATATACTGATAGGTAAACCCTTTCAAATTTCAGAGTATAATCTTGTGCCAGGCACCAAGTTAGTTCTTTACATAGATGATTTCATTCAATCCTCAAAACAACCCTATAGAATAGGTCTCCTAATAAACCCCATTTTCCAGATGAGGAAACTGAGGCACAGAGCAGTTAAGTAACTGGACCCTGGTTGTACTGCTGGGGCTTGTGCTTCATCTGTATCCCCCACTAGACTGCTCACAAGATGTGGCTGAGGCTGTGTCTCTGAAGGCCTAGAGCCTGGGGCAGTGCCCAGCACAGTTGCTCAGTAAATGTTTGTCGAGCAAATAAAAGAATAAACAAACACCGCCTCCTTCCATCTGTGACCCTCAGCCAGCACCCAGGCAATGAATCTGCCCGCTCCCACTGCCACCTCCAGGAAGTACTCAGCAATCAGGGCATAATCCGCCCTGTTGTTGACCAAGTGACTCCGCAGACCAAGGAACATGACTTCCTGGACTGCTGAGCCTTTTTATTTGGCGATACCGGAGAGGGAGCAGAGAAGGCAATGGCCCCCCACTCCAGTACTCTTGCCTGGAAAATCCCATGGACCGAGGAGCCTGGTAAGCTGCAGTCCATGGGGTCACTGAGGGTCAGGCACGACTGAGCGACTTCACTTTCACTTTTTTCTTTCATGCATTGGAGAAGGCAATGGCAACCCACTCTAGTGTTCTTGCCTGGAGAATCCCAGGGACGGGGGAGCCGGGTGGGCTGCTGTCTATGGGGTCGCACAGAGTCGGACACGACTAGAGTGACTTAGCAGAGAGGGAGTGCTCTCTGTCTCAACTGCAGACAGGCCTCCTCAAAGTCTCCTCCTCCTCCTCCTCAGGGCTGCCTGCCAAGCCTCTGCCTCGCAGCTGCCTCCCCTCCCGCTCTGGCTCGGTCTCTTCACCGCACCTGCCTTTCTGCTCCCCTCCCAGCATTCTTCCCCCTCCCTTCCCCCTTTATCCTCCTCCGACTTCTCTCTAGGTTTTCTTGCCTCTTTCCTTCTCTCCCTTCCCCACCTCACTCCCTCTCTGCAGCTAGCTCTCTTTCTGTTGATTTGTGTGTGCTGTGCGTGCGTGCGTGCATGTGTGTGTCTGCTGGTCTCTCTCTGTTTCCCTGTCTTTCTGTTTCTCTCTCTGTCTCCGTCTCTCTGCCTTTCTCTCTCTCCTCTCTTCTCCCCACTTCTTCCGTTCTTCTTCTTCTCCCCAGCCTTCACTGTCGCTCTCCCTCCCGGAACCCAGCATCACTTCCTCTCTGGCCTCTCCCCAACTCCCGGAAGGAGGTCAGTTGGCTGCCCTGGTTCCCTCCTCTCTGGGTCAGAGCCTCAAGGCCTGGGGGCCTCCTGGCCCTTCCCGCCAGCCTCCCCGCTTGTATCCCTTAGGCTTCTTTCTCCTCTGAGTCCTCATTAAAGGCTTCTCCCGCCAAATCCTGCCCCACCTCCCTCCTGAGGGCTGCCTCCTCAGGTTGCTGGGGACTGTTCTCCCCGACCTGCCCAGCAGCTCTGTCTCCCCAGCTCCCTGCAGTGGTAGGAGGATCTTATTCCTCAGGCTGGGCCTCAGGTCCTGCCAGTGTAGGCCCAGGGGCCTCCACTGGCCCCCTCTGCTGCCTTCAGACAAACTGCAGAAATCCTGGAGCAGAGCCAAAGGGGCCGGTCCCTGCTTGGAGGCCACCCAACTGAGAAGCCAAGGGGCCTCCATATGGAGTGCAGCCACCCTACCAGCTCTGCCGTCAACTCCAGCACTTTGAGCCACAGCCTTAGGCCCTCCCCGGGCCTATAGGGCCTAACTGGCTCCACAGGGGCTGGGCCATCCGAGAAGGCCAGGAGCTGCAGGGAGTTCAGGACTGCTCTGCCCTCACCAGATGCCTGCAGAAGCCTTTGTTTCCAGGGCAGAAGCTTTCAGAAGACTCCAAACAGGCTCATGGGTGATAGTGGGGTCCTCTGGGGGCTTAGCCAGTAAGCATAAAGCTAGGGCTGCAGGGGAAGAGGAGAGCTCAAGGAGCCCCTACCCCAGATCTCCAGGCAGCTCACTCCATTCCTGTCTTCAGTAAACATTTAACTTAGAGCCCAGTGTGTGCCAGGTACTGGGTGCCAGAGATAGCAGAACGGTTGTCCCTGCCCTATATGGGCTGGTGAGAGAGAAAAACAACTAAACGGCAAATACAATGTGATAAATGAACTCATAAAAATGGATAATTAGGAAAGGAAACATTGAGCACGTTATGAGCAATGACCAAATGCTGTAAATTGGCAAAAGCATTTTATGGTATCTTATTTCAATCCTCATCTGCACAAAAGGTTTCATCTCCATTTCGCAGATGAGGAAACTGAGGCTCAGTTAGATAACTTAACTGCACAGCTAACAAATAGCAAAGCTGCCTAACTGACCCCAAAGTACTGCTCCCTTCTGATATAAAACACTAAGGACAAATAGAGAGGTGAGGGGGGTTGGGGTATAAGTGGACAGAGTGGGTACGAAGGCTTCACAGAGAAGGTGAAGCCTGCTGGGTGTTTGAAAGGTGAATAGGAGCTCCCCTGGCAGCCAAAGAACACAAGGGCAACGCAGACCAACAAATGCTGTGTCCAATCTCCTTTGATTTCTTGCAAATTTTTTCTCTAATGAATTTTTTCCCAAGCTATTCAAACTCCAACAACATTTGTTTACTAAGTACCTATAATGTAGCAAGCACTTTTTAAAATTTAAGTATAGTTGATTTACAATATTATATTAGTTTCAGGTGTACAACACAGTGGTTTCGTATTTTTGTAAATTATACTCAATTTAAAGTTATTATAAAATAGTGATTGTTTTCCCTGAGTAGTACAATATATCCTGGTAGCTTATTTATTGTATATACAGTAGTTTGCACCTTTTAATCCCCTACCCTTACCTAACCCCTCTCCTCTTCCCCTCCCTATTGATAGCCACCAGTTTATTTTCTGTGAGTCTGTTTTTGTTATGTTATATTCATTCTCTGTTTTTTAGACTCCACATGTAAGTGATAACATCCAGTATGTCTTTCAGCATAATCCCCTATGGGCAGAATTTCTTTTTATGGCTGAGTAGTATTCCATTGTATATGTACAGCACATCTTTGTTCGTTCATCTGTTGATGAACACTTAGGTTGCTTTCGCATTTTTGCTGCTGTATATCATGCTGCTATGAACATTAGGGTGCATGTGTCTTTTCAAATTAGTATTTTTGTTTTCTTCAGATAAATACCCAGCAGTGAATTGCTGGATCATACGACAGTTCTATTTTTAGGTTTTTAAAGAACGTCCATAATGTTTTCCGTAGTGGCTGTAGCAATTTACATTTCTACCAACAGTATACAAATGTTCCTTTTTCTCTACAACCTTGCTAACACTTGGTATTTGTATACTTTTTTCATGATAGCTCCTTCTGACCAATGTGAAGTGATATCTAATTCTGGTTTTGAGTTATATTTCTCTGGGGATTAGTGGCGTTGAGCATCTTTTCATGTGGCTATTGGCCATCTGTATATCTTCTTTCAAAAAATGTCTATCACGTCTTCTGCTCATTTTTAAATTGGGTTGTTTGGTTTTTTGATATTGAGTTGTATAAACTGTTTCTATATTTTGGAAATTAACTCCTTATCAGTTACTTTATTTGCAAATGTTTTCTCCCAAGCAGTAGGTTGTCTTTATTTTGTTGATGATTTGCTCTGCTGTGCTAAAGCTTTTAAGTTTAATCAAGTCACACTTGTTTATTTTTATTTTTGCTTCCTTTGCCTTAGGAAACAGATCCAAAAGAGTTGTTGCTACAATTTATGTCAGAGAGTGTTCTGCCCCATATTGTCTTACAGGAATTTTATGATGTCCATTCTTATGTTTACATCTTTAATTCATTTTGAATTTATTTTTGTATATGGTGTGAGAAAATGTTCTCATTTCACTCCATTACATATAGCTGTCTAGATTTCCCAGCACCACTTATTTAAGAGACAGTCTTTTCTCCTTTGTATAATCTCTCCTCTTTTGTCAAAGATTAATTGACCCTAAGCGTGTAGATTTCTCTATGGGCTCTCTGTTCTGTCCCGTTGATCTCTGTGTCTTTTTTGTGCCCGTACCATAATGTTTTGATGACTGTAGTTTTGTTAGCATAATCTGAAGTCAGGGAGTGTGTGATATGTCCAGCTTTGTTCTTTTTTCTCAAGATTTTTTTGGCTATTCAGGGTCTTCTGTGGGTCCATACAAATTTTAGGATTATTTATTGGTTTGAGTTCTGTGAAAATTGTCATGGATATTTTGATAGGGGTAGCATTAAATCTGTGTATTGCTTTGGGTGGTATGCCCATTCTAACAATATTAATCCTTCCAGACCATTTAATGAACTTTTAAAATCTAAATTTCTGGCCACTAAAATTTGCAAAAAACGTAATTTTCAATTCAGAAATTTCCTTAGGATCCTAACATGACTGAGCTCATTAAAAAAAAAAAAAGCAATTAGCATTTAGCAGTAATTTTAAAGTCAAGTTTAAAGAGGAAAAGAAAATCACTCATAAAGCCACCATCCTAACACAGCTTTTTCAGTCATTCTGTTTGCTTCCAATTCTTATTCATAAATGTGTAACCATTTAACATGAGCAGTATGGAAGACAGCTTATTAATTTTCTTCATTAGTATGGCCAAGCACATGTGAGTCTTTGATGAGATTTACAAATATCCTCTAAGTGGCTGCTTGTTTATTAGCAGAGTTTCTTAAACTATCTGAGTCAGCATTTTTGTGTAGAAGAAACAATTTATTATCTCTGTAGAAGTTATTCATTTCTTGTTTTACAAAGAAGACATAGCCAGTACATGTGCACCTGCTTAAGGGAACTCTCTTCACAGAGGAGACTGAGTCCTTAGCTGGTGACCCAGCTTCCTTCTTGCTCCCCAAAGCTTATGCTACTGTCAGGCAACCATGCCTCCCAGTGTTCTTAGAACACACCAAGCACACTCCCATCTCTAGGGCTTTGCTCTTACCCTTCCCCCTGCCTCCATTATTTTTCTTCTTCTCCCTGCCTTCTCCAAATCTTTTCATTCTTTAGGATCCAAATGAAGTCCCCGTTTGTCAATAAAGCTTTTTCAGAACCCTCAGGGATTTTTCCTACCTCTGAGCCCTTCCACTTTTAACAATCAACACCACTTATTGCTTTATACTGTTGTATCATTTACAGACACGCTCCATCTTCTAAATTTGACGACTATAAAGGCAAGAACTAAATCTGATTTCTCCTCCCCTGCCTTCTGCCCACAGCTGACAGTTTGCAAATGTGTGTGGATTATAATGATGCTGTTCATATGTGTTACAAAACTCTAGCTTTCTAGCCAGAAAAAAACAGTGTGAATTTGAAGTCAGAATGAGCCAGATTCAAATCCTTAGTATATCTATTTACTAATGATAGGACCTTGAAAAATCTTCTAAACCTCTCTGAGCTGTAGTTTTTTCATCTGTAAAATGGGGGCAATAATAGAGGTATTGGCTGCGATTCATGGGATCGCAGAGAGTCGGATACAACTGAGCGACTGAACTGAACTGAGTGAGGTAATGGTTAACACAGTATACAAAGTGCTTAGTATATCACCAGCATTCAGTAAACACTGAATGCATAGTTGACACTATTCTTTTCTCCTACTAATAGTAATGAAAAATAACAATAAGACTAGAGTTTGCAAACAAATTCCAAAGAGCATTAGTTTAATCAAAGTCATTATCTACCAATATCATGAAATTGTCCATCAAAGAATTTCACATTAAAAACTCCTGACAACTGAGTGGTTTTAGGGACTTTGCACTTGAGTTGAGTTCTGTATCTCTGAGATTTTACTGCTGCTGCTGCTGCTTATAAGTCGCTTTAGTCGTGTCCGACTCTGTGTGACCCCATGGACGGCAGCCTACCAGGCTCCCCCGTCCCTGGGATTCTCCAGGCAAGAACACTGGAGTGGGTTGCCATTTCCTTCTCCAATGCATGAAAGTGAAGTAAAAGTGAGATTTTACTATCCAGTGCCAAATGTCTGTGACCACCACCCCCAGAGTTACCAAAAATACTCTAATTTGAACAGTTGTTACATTGTTTCCATATTTTTAAAAGACTGTGCAGTTCAGTTCAGTTCAGTCACTCAGTCGTGTCTGACTCTTTGCGACCCCATGAATCCCAGCATGCCAGGGCTCCCTGTCCATTACCAACTCCCGGAGTTCACTCAGACTCACGTCCATCGAGTCAGTGATGCCATCCAGCCATCTCATCCTCTGTCGTCCCCTTCTCCTCCTGCCCCCAATCCCTGCAGCATCAGAGTCTTTTCCAATGAGTCAACTCTTCACATGAGGTGGCCAAAGTACTGGAGTTTCAGCTTTAGCATCATTCCTTCCAAAGAACACACAGGACTGATCTCCTTTAGAATGGACTGGTTGGACAGTCAACATCCAAACATGACCACTGGAAAAACCATAGCCTTGACTAGATGGACCTTTGTTGGCAAAGTCATGTCTCTGCTTTTGAATATGCTATCTAGGTTGGTCATAACT
>NW_011495061.1:7592127-7614097 GCF_000754665.1 Bison bison bison | reverse complement strand
ACTTTCCTTCCAAGGAGTAAGTGTCTTTTAATTTCATGGCTGCAATCACCATCTGCAGTGATTTTGGAACCCCAAAAAATAAAGTCTGACACTGTTTCCACTGTTTCCCCATCTATTTCCCATGAAGTGATGGGACCAGATGCCATGATCTTAGTTTTCTGAATGTTGAGCTTTAAGCCAACTTTTTCACTCTTCTCTTTCACTTTCATCAAGAGGCTTTTTAGTTCCTCTTCACTTTCTGCCATAAGGGTGGTGTCATCTGCATATCTGAGGTTATTGACATTTCTCCCGGCAATCTTGATTCCAGCTTGTGCTTCTTCCAGCCCAGCGTTTCTCATGATGTACTCTGTATATAAGTTAAATAAGCAGGGTGACAATATACAGTCTTGATGTACTCCTTTTCCTAAGACTCTGCAAACTAACTCCATTTCCTAGAATGTTAGAACTTAGAGTCATCCTAGGGACTGCCCCTTATTCTACAGACAAGGAAACAGTACTCCTCACAGAGTCCCTTGGCAGGTAGGTGACAGAGCCAGAATTTTGAACCCCAATATCCCAATCTCTAATTCAAAACTCAGCATTCACCATGTCATTCTGACTCCTTGGAGAAAGAGAAACTCCAAGAGACTTGTACCCCATACACAGGGACATTGGGATTTGATCTCAAAGTGTATTTATTTGCATGAGCTCCACTAAGTGGGTGGAGCTCCTCTAAGCTACAGTGGGTGGTTTTAATTATTCCATTTTCTGATAGAATCGTTCATGCACAAAGATGCTAAACACTTGCTATAATACACATCTTCTCTCAAGTGTTCCTGCTTGGCATTTAAATCCAGCCTCTATGCTGGAGTTTTGAGTAACCTCACTGCTTTAAAAGGTAGGTCTGGGAATACTAAAGAGTCACCAACCCTCCTGGGATTCATATGTACAGTCACTTCTGTGTATGGACGCAAGCAGGAGGAAAAAGTCTGCATAGAATCATGCCATGCTCCTGGCATATTGTGAGTCCAAATAAGTGGTCTTTCATTGCTACAGTTTCACCGAGGAGGAAAGCAAGGAAGGAAAATGGTGTTTGTTGAGTGAATGACTGATTACCAATGGCGTAACTCAGCAATCACTCACAGCACCATCACTCACGCCTAAGCAATTAAAATTTCACAGACACAAACATCACCCTGACAGGGCAGAGCTTGGCTCTTATATCAGTGTTCTGGGGCTCTCTCAAGTGACAGATTGTAGAAGTTCCTGGCATGGAGATCTCACAATAAAATTTACCCAGTGGTGCATCTTGCTGGAATCAAGTTTAACAGTCATCATGGCCCTATAAAAATGCTGGACAGGGAGGGGCCATCCATGAGCAGACACATGTCTTGATTCATGAGGAAGCCCCATTAAAGCTGAAAGTGAAAGTTGTTCAGTCATGACCGACTCTTTGTGACCCCAGGGACTATACAGTCCACGGAATTCTCCACTGGAGTGGGTAGCCTTTCCCTTCTCTAGGGGATCTTCCCAACTCAGGGATTGAATCCAAGTCTCCTGCATTGCGGGCGGCTTCTTTACCAGCTGAGCCACCAGGGAAGCCCAAGAATACTGGAGTGGGTAGCCTATCCTTTCTCCAGGGGATCTTCCCGACCCAGGAATAAAACCAGGGTCTCCTGCATTGCAGGTGGACTCTTTACCAACTGAGCTATCAGGGAAGCCCAAAGCTGAGGCCCGAGCTAAATCCAGCTATAGCTCCCTTTTGCTCTTCATCTCCTATGAAATCAGTTATAACTCTTATCCAGGGAATCAAGCAGATCTGCTTCTGGCTCGGTGTGACTCCATCAAGTCTAACCCTGGCCTCATCCCCATACATATGGCCTCAGAGCCTTTCACTCATGATTTGTGGTCTACACACATGATGATAATCCTGAGTGCCCTGCTCTAGACTGGCTGACACCACAGGGTCCAGAACCCACCATGTCATCCCCTCTAGAAACAGTGACGTGTGCCATCTCCCCCACCCGCCAGGCTAACTCTCCAGGTCTATAAGCATTGCATCTGCAAATGCAGAGAATTCCAGATGGGCCCACTGAGCACTTCTTGTGTACCAGGGACTTAGCTGACTGTTTGATGGGCATTATCTTATTTTACTCTCCTAAGCCAAATGAGGAATACTTTATTATATCAATTCTCTATGTGAGGAAATGGAAGTCAACAATCAAGTAACTAGTCTGAGGTCACATAGCAAACCAGGGACAGAGTTAGGATTAGGACCCAAATCCTACGCTCATAGCCTCTGTACTCTATAGCAGCCTCTGTCACCTCATCCTTCATTGCTGAAGGAAAGCGCTGCACACATATGCGTGAAGACCAGACAAGCAGGATGGCTAGGACTGCCCCTAGCCTAGCCTCACTCATGCATCCATTCATCCCTCCAGCAGATGTTGGTAACTACTGTGGGCCAGGTGCTGTGGCAGGAATAAAGAGCACAGCAGTCCTCTCCTTAGCAAGAGGACCTCAAAGACAAACACGGACTTATTTTGGAGACTGCTCAGTCTGCAGCCCATGAGTGTCCACTTTTCCCTCCAGGAGCCATCTTTACGGGGAACTTTAGGACTGGACCTTGTTGACTCTTGAGACCCAGATCCCACAGAGTCCTGAGGGCAAGGCCAAGTGCCACTGCTGTTGATCCCAGGCTAGCTATTTATCCCAGGGGAACCTCAAACCGCACAGTGACCGAAAGCCTCTCCTTCCCACCTGTCTGGAATTGCTCTTTGACTACATCCTTGCATGACTCACCAGGAGCAATATTTTTGGAGCGCTTCCAATTCAAGTGAAAGTAGTTGGTGTTTCTTCAGTTACCAGCTTAACCTGACATAAGAGGGCTGGAAGGTCCTGAACAAGTTCTGCTTGATGGACGCAACACCTGCTAACACTCCTCATGTAGTTAATGATAATGTCTTCCTTCTCATGGGAAACCATCACACCAAGTCAGTGGGCATACTTTCAGAAGACTATACTTCTTGTAACCAGTGGAACTTGAAATGGGTACAAGATTGCTGCAATAATTTCTCTGTGTCCAAAAATTATATTCACTTCTCCTTTAAATATTCTTCTTAAAGGTAGAGAAAGCCTCCCCTCTGAGGCTGCCTACATCAAACAGAGGAACACTCCAGTTTGTTCCCCAGGGGTGGTAAATAGTACCATCACGTAATAGCCTGATAGTGTTCAGAGGACTCGGGCAAGAGCTGCCGGCAAATGACTTCTGTCTTCACTCCCTAAGACCAGGTGGGCCATTCCAGCCAGGGAAGTCCTAGAATACAAAAACTGCCGGAACAACCCCATTCTGGGTAAAAAGATGCAAACCAACACAGGTCACATCTGAATGCTGCTCGGCAATGCTTTTCATAGAGAATAAAGTAAACAAAGAATATTCCTTTCTCTAGTCTCCAGTTCTTGATGTCCTAAAATAGTCATCTCATTCCTTAATAAAAAGAATGTAGGTCAGCCTAGCCCATAGAAGGTACATTGCTGATACTGGCCCCACTCTGAAAAGAGGCCTCTTAGGAGGGTAAACTGTTGGTCAAAAAAGCATTATGTTCACTAATGGGAAAATAGCTTAAGTTTTGCATTTTATTCCTTTTGTGTACCTGTGGTTTTATATTATGCTGATTTATGGCAAAGTGCTCCAGATGGCCTTTGTCCCCACAAAGTGATACAATCTACTCCTCTTTGGCTTACTTGATTCTACCGAAATTCAGTTCCCCACTCAAGACTTGCCGCCTCCAGGAAGTCTGCTCCGACTTGCATCCTGAGAATTTTCCCAGTCTTTGTAGGTTGCTCCCTCTAAATGTTGGTCATAAAGCATTAATGGCCTCATATGATTCCAAATCAGGAAAGGAATAGTCATCTAAGGAAAACATGCCCTTTGCCCACTGAATGAGAAAGCAGATGGAAAATCAAAACTGCCAAATGACTTTTCAAGGACAACTCAACTGTCAATCAGGAGACCTTTCCCAGGAAATTACTAAATGTATACAACTGCACAGAATAGGGTTCTTGTACAAAGTAGCAACAAAATACTGATATTTCTTTTACTTTTCTGCCGGCTATGAAAAAAATTGCTTATGAAAATGTATGTGGTGGTACAGCTTTCCTGGGGAACACATCCACTTCTAAAATTTATCCTAAGGAATTAACTGCAGCTGTACACAGCAGGTGTCCTTTGCTATATTTATGATGAAGCTGAAGCTCCAATGCTTTGGCCACCTGATGCAAAGAACTGACTTACTGGAAAAGACCCTGATACTGGGAAAGACTGAAGCCAGGAGAAGGGGACGACAGAGGATGAGATGGTTGGATGGCATCACCAACTCGATGGACATGAATTTGAGCAAGTTCCGGGAGTCGGGAAGCCTGGCATGCTGCAGTCCATGGGGTCGCAGAGTCGGACACAACCGAGCCACTGAACTGAACTGAACTGATATTTATGTAATATGGAAAAAATGCTGGGACACATTTGTAAGTAAATTGTGATACATCTATTGGGGAATACTAAGCAATCATTTAAAATCATATATGTATGCTAACTTGTGCCCAACTCTTTGTGAGTCCATGCACTGTAGACAACCAAGCTCCTCTATCCATGGAATTTTCCAGGCAAGAATACTAAAGTGGATCACCATTTCCTTCTCCGAAAATTATGTACAATAACATCTAAAAATACGACAAAATACAATATATTGCTAAATTAAAATTTTTACATAGTATGCATGGTATTATCCCAATTTTGCACATGAAAGAACTTTATGTCATAAACACAAGGAAAAAAAGAAAAATTATTATCCAGGTTTTTTCCCTATATTCTTCAATTTTTCTGCAAGAATGTATTTTTAAAGTAAAGAGAGAAGTTATTTTTTAAAAATATGAGATAGGGGGCACTCTCGGTCCCCCTGCTGATGTCTATGTCAGAAGCTTTCTCTGTCCTTTTTTATACTTTAATAAAACTCTGCTTCACCGAAGGTCTGAAGTGATCAAGCCTGGTCTCTGGTCCCAAAGCTAAATCTTTGGAGATCACAAATCTGATATCGTACACCATAAGGTATCATCTTGAGGGCTCATCTGGGATCTTCAGGACAAGCCCAGGCCTGATCCCTCTGGACTACAATGCCCCTAATGGAAGATGGGTCCTACTCAAGTGTAAAGAATCAGACAAAGGGTTAACTGGACTTAGAGTGGATACCAAACTACTTTTTCTTTTTTAAGTTTGATAGAAGCAAACAAAATGTTGAAAGAATTAGAAGATATTTGCTGCGTTGAGAACTTGATTTGTATGTGCTTTCAGCACTGAATCATCCTAGCATGGTATAAGAGAAAGGTGTTGGATTAAAAATAAAATTGACAAGAT
Organism: Bison bison bison; assembly: GCF_000754665.1. Classification (NCBI taxonomy): domain Eukaryota; kingdom Metazoa; phylum Chordata; class Mammalia; order Artiodactyla; family Bovidae; genus Bison; species Bison bison. The sequence continues at coordinate 7,608,708 of NW_011495061.1, read as the reverse complement.
AAACAATTGTAGTAAGAATTTGGGAAAAGAAAGTCTCTGTCATTGAATACTAATAAAGCTTTAAGCTTTCTGACAGCTGAAAGAAAATATAGTTTTCATGTTTCATAGTGATTATTGGATAAATGTTTATCTTCTAAAGGACACTTGTCTTTATCCTTGAAGTAAACTTGTGAGTTAAGCTCAATGTAACACAAAACGCTTTTTATACTGTAGACTATTCTAAGGGGTTGGAAAGGGGGTGGATGATTTTAAAGTTCTGTTTGTCCTGGGCATCAGTTGTTTTCACTATGCAGCATGCGTATAACTGTCTTTTCTGTGCCCCTATTTTCCTCTCTGGAACCCACCCTCACGCTCATGAAGTCCCTGTACAAAGGGCAAGGTGACTAATCCCTAATTCCAGGGATGGGCATGAACTCGGGCCTGATCAATTATAGCATCAGAGTCCCTGGCCCATACTAATTGCTTACAGGATAAACTTTGACCTAAACACAGTCAGTGAAATACAACAAACCTTTTGAGGGACTTCTGAAAGAGAAACACATACTCTTTTCTGCTGCTGCTGCTGCTGTGTCACTTCAGTCGTGTCCGACTCTGTGCGACCCCATAGATGGCAGCCCACCAGGCCTCCCGTCCCTGGGATTCTCCAGGCAAGAACACTGGAGTGGGTTGCCATTTCCTTCTCCAATGCATGAAAGGGAAAAGTGAAAGTGAAGTCGCTCAGTCGTGTCCGACCCTAGCAACCCCATGGACTGCAGCCTACCAGGGTCCTCCGTCCATGGGATTTTCTACTGAACTTAAATGCAGGACAAAAGGCTGCTCAAAACCTTCTTTTCCACTGCTTAGAGTCTGAAGATAAACCCAGTATAGGGACAACCAGTACCAATATATAGAGTGAGATTTGGTTCTAGTATTAAGCCTCTGGATCAAACTATACCCAAAGATCTGTCTATCCTTGAACTTATTAGTTGCATAAGCCAATAAATTCCCTTTTTATTGCTTAAGCAAGGATAAGTTGAGTTTTTTTTATTTGCAACCAAGAGAGTCCTAAATGATACACTCTCAATCAATTTCCAAATATTCATTTCCAATTCTACAGGGATGGTCAAACACACCCTTTAGAAATTATAAATATACTGCAAAGGGTGAAAAACTCCCCATGAGAGTAATTAAGGGATAAAGAAAGTGTTATTATTCCTATTCAGATATCTGAGACCAAATGTTTTTTTCTTTTTTACTTTAATCATCTTCTTTGATTAGAGTTTAGTTTTGATTCAGGAGTTATACTTCTGAATAATAACCCCTTTCTCAGAATGTTGTTATGAAGAATAAATGAGAATAAAAGTTTATGAAAATGCTTAGAACAGTTCCTGACACCCAATGAGTTCCCAAGAAATTTTAGTTTCCTTCCCCTAGAACATTATTGTCAAGAAACAAAATAGACAGACAAGCTATTTGTAAATTATCAAGACCTCCAAGGTCATGCAAAACAATGTTCTTCAAATTTCTTTTGAATTGAAATATGACCAGAGGATATTTGCAAGAAAACATCCATAAAGCAGTGATACTGCTATATATACAAATGATGGGCCAAAGCGCATGCCTTAGGAAGAAGACACCACAGTGGGCACTTTGGCAGAACTGTGGATGCACAGAACTGACTCTGAGCAGAGTTTGTCAGAAGTGAAGCAGGAAAGCCTATGAAGGACTCGGAGCAGGGACATGTTTGATGTGCCAATTCAGATAGCAAGGAGCATGAAAACAGCTCCAGGTATGACTCCAAGGAGAGATATGCCCCCAAACCTGGGCTTCTTTTTGGAAATGTTGCAGGTGATCCTAGGAGACTAATGTGGTACAAAGAGCATGTGTTTTAAGTCATAAGAACCTAAACCACAACCTCAGCACCGCCACTTACTTGCTAGTGACCATGAGCTATTTCTTTAACTCTCAGGGGTTTTTTTTATCTGTGACATTAGAATAATAGTATGTACTGGTCGTGGCTCCTTTTCTCCAAGATGTGCCAGGCATTAGGGAAGCTCACAGATAACCCGGTTCTCCTGCTTGGTGTATGATGGGTTTGTACTTCTCTATCCCCTTGGAACTTGGATGTGTTCTTGTGGTTTGTTTTGGGAAATTAAATGTGACCCAAAGTGCCTTGTATCTAGTGAGGTGGAAGCTTCAAGAGCCAGAGCATGATTTCCTAGGTCTGCTTCTACCAGATGAGGTGATTCTAGACACAAGATTGGATCTTCTTGCCTGGAGAATCTCAGGGACGGGGGAGCCTGGTGGGCTGCCATCTATGGGGTCGCACAGAGTTGGACACGACTGAAGTGACTTAGCAGCAGCAGCAGCAGCAACAGTATAGAAGGATTCTCTTTCCTCCACACATTCTCCAGCATGTTATTCGTAGACTTTATCATGATGACTGTTCTGATTGGTGTGAGGTGGTACCTCATCATAGTTTTGATTTGTATTTCTCTAATAGTTAACAATGATGAATATCTTTTCATGTTCTTATTGGTCATCTGTATGTGAGAAGAGTTATGTTTAAAGTGGGTGTAATCAAAGGATTGTTGTTTAGTCACTACGTCGTATCTGGCTCTTTTCCAACCCAATGGACTGTAGCTCACCAAGCTCCTCTGTCCACAGGATTTTCCGGGCAAGAACACTGGAGTGGATTGCCATTTCTTTCTTCAAGGGATCTTCCCAACTCAGGGATCGAACCAGTGTCTCCTGCATTGGCAGACAGATGCTTTACCACCTAGCCTCCAGAGCAGCTGATAATCCAATGATACCAAAAGCTAATCAGCTATATTCAGCCCTGAGAAAAGACATTTTTTAAAGATTGTTCAGCATGGAGTGTAGGGAAAAAGTCCAGTAGCCAAAATGTGTCACTGTGTCCAGAGCTGCTCTATCCAATAAGACAGCTACTAGTCCCACAGCTATTGAGTATCTGGAATGAGGTTAATCCACATTCATGAGATGTGCTGTAAGTGAAACATATTCACTGGACTTCAAAGACTTAGTATGGGGAAAAAAGAACATAAGCTGTCTCAAGAATTTTAACATAGACTATGTGTTGAAATGACATTTCAGATATATTGGGTTAGATAAAATACATTATTTAGATTAATTTCACCTGCTACATTTTACTTTTCTAATATTGTTGGGCTAGAAAACTTTAAACTCCACACATGGCCCACATTTTATTTCCAGTGGATGGTGCTGGTCTAATTATTGTCCAGAGGAAAGAGTGTCAGTTCTTGGTTAAATTACCTAAACTAACTCATCTAGAATTTAAATTTACAATATTTCATGTCTGATAGAATGGTTTCCAGTGCTTTTTTAAAAGACTGACTTTTTTTTTCTATTTTCCCATTTTTGAGTACTTTCAATATATTTCAGATAGTTTATCTAAAGCTTCTTGTCTCATTTTTAAGCTTAAATACTAATCAGAAGGTGAGAATATTTGAAGAAAATTCAACACATTCAGAAAACAGGGAGGTTATTCCCTATCACTAGGAAAACCAATGTAGAATTTCACACCAATTCCGTTACCACTCTCCTTTCTTTTCAGTGAACAGAGAAAAGGTAGATGGCGCAGTGCAAAGAGCTCAGAAAGTGCAAATCAGGCCCCTCCTGTGGGTAACATTTAGCAAGTAGTGAGATCCTCTCCATAGATTTCATGCCAACATAAATTCCAGATGGATTAAGGAAACACTTTTAAAAACCATAAGAAAAACAAGAAGAATATTAAATGTACTACACAGTTAACCATTGGGACAGGAGGATTTTAAACATAATAAAAGTATATTTTAATTCACTGATATAAAAATAACAATATTTACTAAAAAAAGAGGGGATTTGTGTAGATAGAAACTGATTCACTTTGCTGTACAGCAGAAACTAACATATTGTCATAAAGAAACAATACTCCAATAGAATTTTTTTTTTTAATTACAAAAAAATAACCCAATATTTAAAGGAAGGCTTGACTCTGTTTTCAGATGCTCAACCCAGGACACATTTTACTTTCCTTCCTTCACGTATAGAGTCAGGCCACCAATTTATAGATTGGCGTTTAGGCTCAAATTAGAGGTTGACCTGGGGCTTCCTTGGTGGCTCAGTGGTAAAGAATCTGTCTGTCAGTGCAGGAGACAAGAGTTGATCAGAAGGATCCCACATGCCGCAGAGCAACTAAGCCCATGTACTACAACTATTGAGCCTGTGCTCTAGAGCCCAGGAGCTGCAACTACTGAGCCCATGTCCACAATCACTGAAGCCTGCAGGCCTGGAGCCAGTGCTCTGCGACAAGAGAAGCCACCACAACGAGAAGCCCACACATTGCAACTAAGAGTAGCCCCAGCTCACCGCGACTAGAGAAAAGCCCAGGCAGGAGCAAATTAATTAATTTTAAAAATTAGAGGTCGACCTGACTGGCCCTTGCCAGTCTCTTAGAATAATCTAGTCTAGTTTTCTTTTTTTTTAATTGAAGTATATTTGATTTACAATATCATGTCAGTTTGTTATATAGCACATTCAGTTTACACATATTTAAATATTCTTTTTCAGATTCTTTTCCCTTATAGGTTGTTACAAAGTATTGAGTATAGTTCTTTGTGCTATACAGTAGGTCCTTATTTTTTATCTCTTTTATATTTAGTAGTATGTATCTGTTAATCCTATACTCCTAATTTATCCTCCCCCACCTTTCCCCTTTGATGACCGTAAGTTTGTTTTCTATGTATGTGAGTCTCTTTCTATTTTGTAAATAAGTTCATTTGTATCTTTTTAAATTCCACATATAAGTGATAGCCTATGATATTCGTCTTTCTCTGTCTGACTTACTTCACTTAGTCTGGTAATTTCTAGGGTCCATCCATGTTGCTGCAGGAACAGGAGGATTTTTAAAGTAGCAAAGAAAAAGAGGGGAGAAAAGATGGATAGATTAGACAATGTACACATTTTAAACTTCTAGACATAAAAGATATAAATGAGAGACAAGAGAAAATATTATAGCAAATATCACAAATACTAAATAAACTTTTAAAATGTATAGCTATTAGATAGACAAATTAAGTTAAAAACTATTTTGACTCCCAAATGTAAAAGGCATGAATCAATAATTCATCAAAGAACTATAACTAGCAAATGATCCCATGAGAAAATGTTCACTTTCGCTTGTAAACAAATGAATGCAAATTAAAACCAAAAGAAATTATCTATTCTACCTACCTGATTGGCAAAGTTATTTTTGTGATTGCTGTTTTATTTGGTGCTGGTGAGAATGTAGTAAAATGGGTACTAACATATATCTTGATGGTTCTGAAAATTTATATAAACTCTTGGAAAAACATTTGCTGTAAAAAGACTTTGATAAAGTAAGTCCATGTCTGGACTCTATCCCTAAGGGAAAATATAAGCAAAAAATCTTTAAAGCAAAAACACTTGTCACAGAGATATTTATAATATTAAAAAATTAAAAACAACTTAAAATTAAAACAATAAGAAAAGGCATAGGCTAACTGGAGCCTATTATACAGAGTGAAGTAAGCCAGAAAGAAAAACACCAATACAGTATACTAATGCATATATATGGAATTTAGAAAGATGGTAATAATAACCCTGTGTACGAGATAGCAAAAGAGACACTGACATATAGAACAGTCTTATGGATTCTGTGGGAGAGGGAGAGGGTGGGAAGATTTGGGAGAATGGCATTGAAACATGTATAATATCATGTATGAAACGAGTCGCCAGTCCAGGTTCCATGCATGATACTGGATGCTTGGGGCTGGTGCACTGGGACGACCCAGAGGGATGGTATGGGGAAGGAGGAGGGAGGAGGGTTCAGGATGGGGAACACACGTATACCTGTGGCGGATTCATTTCGATATTTGGCAAAACTAATACAATATTTTAAAATTTAAAAATAAAATAAAATTTTAAAAAATAAAATAAAAAAAATAATAATAGCTACTAAAAAAAAATGTTCATAGTGCCTAGGTTTATTCTAAGTTAAAAATTGCTATATTGTTATATCTGTCACAAGCTTGTCAACAAGAAAGTACCTCTAAACAACAACAACAAAACTAAAAAATGTAAATGTGATATGAGCTTTTAGATAAACTATTAACAATAATTATACTCTAAAATATCTGCCTATAATAGTCTTGATTGAAGGCAGAGGAGAAGGGGATGACAGAGGATAAGATGGTTGGATGGCATCACTGACTCGATGGACATGAGTTTGAACAAGCCTCTGGAGTTGGTGATGGACACGGAAGCCTGGCGTCCTGCAGTCCACGGGGTCCCAGAGAGTCAGACACGACTGAGCAACTGAACTGAACTGAACTTACAATCGTTTCTCCGGGTGTTTTGGTTACCTGAGTTTCTATCCTTGTGCTAAACTAAGTGACGACAGTGTATTGAATAGCTAGGTCATTTCCAAATAAGTTAAAGTTCTGAAACATTCAAAAAAAAAAAAAAAGAATCTTATAGGACTTCTATGGTGGCTCAGTGGTTAAGAATCTACCTGACAATGCAGGAGATAGGAGTTCAACCCCTGGTCTGGAAAGATTCCACATGCTGTGGAGCAACTAAACCATGTACCACAACTACTGAGCCCACATGCCAAACTATGGAAGCCCAAGAGCCCTGGAAGCCATGCTCTGCAACAAAGAAGCCACTAAAGCGAGAGGCCTGCATACCACAACTAGAGAGTTGCCCTTGCTCTCCGCAAGTAGAAAGAAGCCTGGGCAGCAACGAAGGCCAAGAACAGCCAATAAAATTTTTAATAAAAATTAAAAAGAATCCTGTAAACATCTTCCTCAGTAGTGATGGGGTTTGTCTTCCTGGGAAAAGGATGTTCACTTGGTATAAAATCAATGGATACGGTGAATGTATATACTTTATTTTATTTTTATACACATAAACATTCATGGTACATTGTGATGGGAAATATTTTGGGGCTGACACCACTAACAGTGACGTTTAGGGTGACAGATATTTTGGAATACACAACCCAAAAATTCAAACACACAAAGAATCACACTATTCATTATACATAAAAACACACCCAGTCCCATGGACACAAACCTACACTATTAACCATAATACAGCTTCTTCCTGGAACTACAGTAATCATCCACATTGATCTCTTGTAAATTACTTTCTATCACCAGGGCCCCTATACTCATTCCCAGCAGGAATTTGGAATCAGTTTGGCCTCTACACTAAAACCAGCGAGAAAGCCCCAACTTTCTCATCTACAAAGTTTTTTCTTCCAAAGGGAATGATTCTAAAATACATACCACTTTCACATCCTGAAAGGGCCACCTGCAAGTACAGAAGAGAAGACGCTATGAGGGTAAGATCACATAGATGCACAGTCTTTGGTTCATTTGGTGACAGTAGAAAACCTGATGAGGAGCAGTGTGGAGTCCAGGGAACCCAGCAAGATCAGCACACACATACTCAGGATGAAAGGCAAGACCTGTGCCTGGAGGATGGAACTCCAAGTCCATTTAGGCTGGAAATTCCACAATTCTTTTCCTAGAAGAAATGTTGCTGCAGGAGAGAGAAATCTGTACTCTACAGAGTGTAATGGATGCTAAAAATTTTAGTATCTTGTGGACTGAGGAATCATGAGTTGGTAATAAGACTCTCATCTACATTATCACAACAAAGGGAACTGTCTCTAAATGAAACAAAAACCATCAGAGTCACAACTTAATTCTACTGAAAGAGAAATGAAACAATATTTCTATCTCATACCAAAAAAAAAAAAAAAAAACAGCTTGCCTTGGAGAAACACTGAGTCTCTTCTGTGTTGTCACATGGTGGGTTGACTGGCAGGTCCTCAGTGAAGTCTAGAGGGACACAGAGTAGCTGTTAGACAACTGGTGAAGCTGTTCAGGAATCATTCAGGGGGTTTTCTCTTTGTGTGGACACGGGGTGGTGTGTCCAGATGTGGGAGGTTAATAAGCATGAGGTGAACCTGTGTTCATCCATCCTCTTTGGAGGAGGAAGGAAAGTAAAGGAGAGGAAGAAGGAAATGAAAATAGTACTTTGGCTTTCTAGCTAGAGGAACCTAATCAACATGAAATATTCAATCTAAAAAAAGGAAAGCTCTAAAATGTGTGTATTGTTCAATGAAAGAGACCCATGACTCCTCCTGCTTATTGTGAGGTCCTGCTAAATTACCACCATCCCTTGATTTTTCCCAGATCACTCTTCTCCAGGATCTACAGTTGCTGATATTCTAATCATCATGTTTTGTATGAGACTTTGTACTTGATTAAAAGTGATCTCTGTTAGAGAACTGAATTCAATATTGGGCAAAGTATGCTATTCTCTTAATTCACTAACCAATTTTCTTAAATGAAATCAAATATGCAGTATTTGGCAATACTGAATTCCTGCCATTTAATAAGAGCCACTATGAATGACAAAAAGAAAAGGCTTAAGTGAAATATGGTATATTCATTCAATGGAATACCATGTAGTCAATAAAGCTATGTGGTCAGGCTGTACACTAACATGGAAAATGTACTATGATATAATATTTTGTGAAAGAGCAGTTCCAAATTGTGTACATACATATACATTGTATAATCATAACTATGTAAAACTGTTCATTTTAAAAAGATGGAACAAATGTTCATTATGTCTACCTTTCAGTAGTCGAACCATGATTTATATTTTTCTTTCTATTTTTATGACTGTATTTTATTAATACCTATGAGTGATTATTATGGTAGGCCAAATAGGATAAATGAGTATTATTGTAGACTCCCCAAAGATATCCATATCCTTATCCACAGAGCCAGTGAACATGTTACTTTACCCAGTAAAAAGGACAATGTAGATGTGATTAAATTAAGGATCTCAAGAGAGAGATTATCTTGGATTATCTGGTCCAATATAATCACATAAGAGGAAGTCGGGAGTGTTAGAGAAAGAAAGATATGATAACAGTAGCAGCAGCTGAGGCCAGAGAGATTTGAAGATTGTTCACTGCTGACATTGGAGACAGAGGGAGGAACTATGAGCCAAAGAATGCAGGCCACCTCTGGAAGCTGGAAAAGGTAGGAAATAGATTTTGTCTGAGAGCCTCCAGGAGAAACACAGTCCTACCTTGATTATATTTTATTTTTATGTTTTGCACATTGTTAAACTTATTTCTAAGTATTATTCTTTTTTTGGCCATGCTGTGTGACATGCAGGATCTTAGTTCCCCAACCAGGGATCGTACCCATGCTCCATGAAGTGGAAGCGTGGAGTCCTAACCACTGGACCCCCGGGGAAGTTTCTTACACCTTGATTTTAGGACTTCTGACCTCTAGAACTATAAGATAATAAATATGCATTATCTTAAGCCACTGCTGCTGCTAAGTCACTTCAGTCATGTCCGACTCTGTGCGATCCCAGAGATGGCAATCCACCAGGCTCCGCCATCCCTAGGATTCTCCAGGCAAGAACACTGGAGTGGGTTGCCATTTCCTTCTCCAAAGCAGGAAAGTGAAAAGTGAAAGTAAGCCACTAACTGATGGTAATAACTTACAGCAGCAACAGGAAACAGATACAGGTATATGCCGTGTTTATGGTGAAAACAAACTGTCTTGGTTAAAAATCAGTTTTTTTCGTAAAGCTTTTAAAATAATGTGTGGGGTAATATTTGTAGTCCAGTAATATTACTTCATCATTTAGATGTCAGAAACTGCAGTAGAGCTTAATACATTTCTGATGAATTTGTCTCATCTTTCCACTCCCCCTATCAACACAGAAATGTCTCACTACAGAGCAATAAACATTGAATTTGGGATAATTTCCTTAATACTGAAATCTAGTACACAAATGTCTGAGAAACAGGCAACAAACAGCATGCAGGAGAAGTTTTTAAAAAGGGACCAAGACGATGAATCATAAGTAAAACACTCCCTTAGTTGAGCAACTCCAGATTTATGCAAAGTCAACATTGCACAAAATTTTCCAAAAGATACGTAATATGATTTTAAAGAAACAGAGGACTCTAAGATAGTTCATGAGCAATGGAAATACAGAACAACTGTTATTATCTCCTCACTTGCTTTCAGCCTGTTCTCCCTTCAGTTCAGTGTCTCGTCCCATCCTCGACTCCTGGCTTGACTTCTTGTTATCGGGTCCTGTACCTGCTGCTTTGATCTTGGTGTTTCAAGTCACCTGGAGGGTCTGATTCTTGACCTTCAGTTCCTCCTCCAAAATCCCCACCCATCATTCTCAACATCCACCCATTTTCCCCATTGGACATTATTCCTGGTCTTCACTAGCTCACCCCTGAAGACCCAATCTCCAGTCTCAGGCTCTAGGAGATGATGGGGACAAGGTTGATGTGGGAGGGAGTGGATAGAGGTGATCTTAAATAGGGGTAGAAAAGAAAGGAAAGAAGGGAGAGATGGGGATAAAAGCAGAAAGGAAGGGAGGGAAGGAGGCAGGGGAAGAGAAAGGGAAACGGAAAGGAAAACAGATGGAACAGAACTGTACAACATAAAAGAGTTGCCAGTCATCTTAGGGGGAAAATACTCAGAAAGCTGTGGAAACCATTCCATCACATATGAAATGTTTTTTAACAAATACTCATTCTAGGTTAATGGCTCATATGCTGACCTGAATTATGGGTGAACTGGTTTCTGTGAGTTGGTCTGTTTTCCAAGCATGCCCTAGCACACACACTCATGTACACCACATGGCAGGTTCAGCACATCCTGGACCTACCGGGAAAGTGCCTCCGACCATCCTCGCGTGCAGACAGCCCGCTCAGATCCCCTAATTATCTGGCTCTGTCTGCATTCATCAAGCTGCCTTCTCATTATAATGTGGCTTTCCATGTAGATTTTCCCACCAGGAGAGAACAGGCTGACCTGTAAGTCGGAGGATTCTGGTCCCATTGGCAATCAGTCTGTATGGAAATTAATTAATCAAACTTCTCCTGGGAATTTGATTTGCAGGTCCATTCTCAGAGTCTAAAATAATTTTTTACTGCACTAAAAAATTATTCTGTTAGTGTCTTAGTTAAGGCAATTCAGTGAAACCCACTTTAGGTAGCATTAACACAAGTAGGAATTTACTACAAGATGGTAATGGGGTGTCAGAGAACTCAAGGGCAGAAAGGGCAATTAGGACTAGAACCAGAAACCAGAAAGCACCGAGGACCGAATCCGCCGCCCTTGCTCATCGTCTGCATCTCACATTCCCAAGGCTACCCGCCTTTTTCTCACGCTGCAAGGCAGCACGGACCTCATTCCTGTCCCACACCTTCTTCACTTTTTCCTCTCTACAGGTTAGCTTTTTCTGCTTCTCAGACATGCAGCTGGAAAAGGCTACCTCTCACCTGCCTCAATGCCAGCAACCAAAGGAGACAAGCACTGGTGAGTGCCAATTCTAAATTCCCACACACCGAATCCAATTGGCCCAATCTGGGTCAGGTATCCACCCTGATCAAATTCTCTGTGACTGGTTGGGGGAGCTGGGAGAAGAAGGACAGGTTAGGCCCAGCTCTGTGAAATGGAGAACCATTCCTAGGAGAAGGAAGATTATGTGAATGGGTAGGGAAAGCATCCCTCAGATTGCCACAAACTCCAAGTCAGAGATGTTTCAGAATTTGGAATATTTTTTTCTTTTTGGAACTTTCTGGGGTTTGCTTTTATTGAAGTATAGTTTATGTATAGTGTTAGCCTCCAGTGTATAGCAAAGTAAATCAGTTATACATCCATACATATATTCTTTTTCATATTCTTTTCCATTATGGTTTGTTACAGCATGTTGAATATAGCTTCCTGTGCTATACAGTAGGATGTTGTTGTTTATTTTATATAGAGTATTTTGCATTTGTTAATCCCAAACTCCTAATTTATCCCTGCCCCCCTTTCCCCTTTAGTAACCATAAATTTGTTTTCTATGTCTATGAGTCTGCTTCTATTTCATAAATAAGTTCATTTATATCATTTTAGATTCTACATATAGGTGCTAACATGATATTTGTCTTTCTCTGTCTGACACTTCACTTAGTATGATACTCTCTAGGTCCATTCATGTTACTACAAACGGCATTATCTCGTCTTTTTACGGCTGAGTAGTATTCCACCGTATATATATTCCGTGTCTTCTTTATCCATTCATCTGTCAATGGACATTTAACTTGCTTCTGTGTCTTGGCTGTTGTGAATAGCACTGCTATGAACATTGGGGTGCATGTATCTTTTCAAATTAGAGTTCTCTCCAGATACATACGCAGGAATGGGATTGCTGGATCATATGGCAATTCTATTTTTAGCTTTTTAAAGAACCTCCACCCTGTTTTCCATAGTGGCTGTGCCAATTTACATTCCCCGAAATTTGGAATTTTTATATTCTAGTACGGTCATGTACCTCATATAATATCACACCCCCAACAGAGTCTAAAGCAGCTTCCCATAATCAAACACATTGATATTTTTAGAATGAAAACATGAATATTCATACAAAATAGGATTATACATAGTCTCACGTGAGTTCAAGTTTGCCTCCAAAGAAATTACGAAAGTGCTTTTGGTTTTCAGAGCATCTGAATTTCACAACTGCTGATGAGAGGTTTCGACTACACTACTCCGGGCTTGCAGAGCCGAGGACAGGCCACTTCCGCCTACATGCTGGTCTCTGGACCAGCAGCAGCAATGTCACCTGGGAACTTGTTAGAAGTGCTGAATCTCAAGTCCCATCCTAGCTCCACTGAATCAGAATTTGCATTTTAAAAATGTACATAGTGGGACTTCCCTGGCAGTCCAATGGTTAAGGACTTTACCTTCCAATGCAGGTTTGATCCCTGATCAGGGAGCTAGGATCCCACATAACTTGCATTCAAAAAACAAAAACAGAAAACAGAAGCAGTGATGTAACAAACTCAATACTTTTCAAATGGTCCACTTGAAAAAAATTTTTTTTTAATTTTAAATAGAAAGATGATAGTGTCATAGTCCATTCAGACTGTTTATAATAAAGTGCCATAGACTGAGTGGCTTATAAACAACAGAAAATCATCACAGATTTGGAGGCTGGGAAGTCTAAATCCAGGTCCTAGCAGATTTGTTGTCTGGTGGAGCCTTCTTCCTGGTTCGCAGACAGTTGTCTTTTTGCTGTATCCTGACACACTAGAAGGGGTTAGGGAGCTCTGTAGAACCTCTTCTAAGGAGCACTAACGCCATTCATGAGAGCTTCACACTCAAGGCCTAAGCAACTCTGAAGTTCACCTAATAGCATCATCTGAGGGGTTAAGATTTCAACACAGGAATTTTAAGGGGACTCTAAGATTCAGTCCATTGCACTCTAGTGCTTCGTATGCATATTAAAGCTTGAGACGCACTGCTCCAAGTGACCCTGGACATATTTTTTTAATCTCACCTCCCTGGGTCTCAGATTCCTTGCTCCCTAACCCAATCTCTCGTGATGTGGTAGTGGGTGCGTGTTCAGTCATCTCCGACTCTTTACAACCCCATGGACTGTAACCCGCCAGGCTCCTCTGTCCATGGGATCTCCCTGGCAAGAACACTGCAGTGGGTTGCCCTTTCCTTCTCCAGGGGATCTTCCTGACCCAGGGATCAAACCCACATGACCCTTGTCTCCTGCATTGCAGGTGGATTCTTTACCACTGAGCCACCTGGGAAGCCCTACCCTACGTTTCACGATGAATGAGTGAGTGAGTGATAGTCGCTCAAGTCATGTGCGACACTTTGAGACCCTGTGGACTAGAGCCTGCCAGACTCCTCTGTCCATAGAATTCTCCAACACCTCATGATGCATCCAAAGTAAATCTTCAGTTATGTAATTTCCTAGTTTAAAACAAAATAAAACAAATGCATGTTGTTAAAAATTTCAATGCTCCCAATTCCCTACCACAGAGATTCTTTTTTTGTTCCTTTTCTTTTTTCTACAACCGAGATTCTTAATATCTGTATCTTCTAAAATTATCCATAAATTTTTGAGTGTATATTTATTTTACTGTAGAGTAGATCCATGATTCACACTAGTTTTTCAAAGGGGTTTGTGACCCCATAAAGGGTAAGGATTAATCTTCTGGTAATTCTGATTTATTTATAGTTTCCCATGTTTTGTGTGTGTGTGTGTGTGCTTATAACATTTCCTCTGCTGAGATTTCTTTTATAAATGCACTGGATTGAATGTCTACCATGTGCTAGGTGCTAGAAATACCACAGCGAATAAGCCAAGAGGGCTCCTCTCACCACTTGGATCTGGCTTTTGCTCATCCTTCAAGGCTTAGCTCAGCCTCATCTCCTCCAGGAAGGCTGAGATATGCCCTTCATTTTTGACTCCTTGACACTTTGTACTTATCTCTGACATTTAAAGGAAAGGTATCTGATTGTGTCATCTTCCCCACTATTAGCAACATGTAACCTCTAGCTAACTTTGTATAATACAATTCCTGTTTACAGTAAGGGTTCAATAAACATTTATTGTAATGAAAAAGAAAAGTTCAAGATTGATTCTTCTTTCTCTGTAATGGAAACAAATAATCTATTCCCTGTTGATTTTACAAAACTATTGGAAAAGTCACATCAGGATAGAAACTATTTATAAGACTCTATTCAGAATCAAGATGAATTTCACAGTTAATTGATCCTTCCATGAATCTCTGAGGTCAAAGTCAACGGAAAAACAATGCTAAGGATGGGGCTTCCCTGGAAGCTCAGTGGCAAAGAATCCACCTGCCAAACCAGGGAGACAGTTTGATCCTTGGTCTGAGAAGAGTCCCAAAACTAAACCCCTGTACAATTATTGAGCCTGTGCTCTCAAAGCTGGGAGGCACAACTGCTGAAGCCCACGTGCCTTGCAGCCTGTGCTCCACAACAAGAGAGGCCTCGCCATAAGAAGCCTGTGCACCACAGCTAGAGAGAAGCCCATGCAGCAGCAAAGACCCAGCACAGCCAAAATAAATACATAATTTTTTTTAATGCTAAGGATGATGGTGCTGTGAAAAAAGTGTGAATGGCTACTAGAGGAGCCTTATCCCTGGGACCTGGTGCTGAAAAAGGTCCCATGTTTCAACATGACACAGATCCAAGAGTGAAGCCTGGAATCCTACACAGAGTGCCCCTCCGGCTCTGTGGAGCAAGACCTTTGGGGGCAAGACTTCTGCTTGCTTCTTACTTCTCACCTGCTCCAGAAGCTTCATCCTCCACAGCGTCCTTAAGGGTATGGCACAGTTATCCTTAAACTGTCATCAGGATGCTTTTCTCATTTGCATTTCCTTGTTCTCCATCTCTCCCCAAGAGTCTTGTTCACTGCCCGCAGGGAAGATTAAGATTGTTATACTGAAATACAAAAAGAAAGACTCCAAAATGGGTTGATGAAATCATTCGGTAGTCATAGCTGCAGGAACAAAAATAACAAAAAAAGCATTTTGCCAAAGCTAAGCTATTTGATAGAAAAAGAGAAGAGAAATTGTTGAAATTCAAAGGGCAAACTATTAAGGGAATAAGGCATGGTGTTTGTCTGTTAATGAAAAAAATGTGAGCCTTCTACTAAAATTGCTAACCAAATGTAATCAAGACTTTAAAATTAATTTCCAGCTTATAAGGGAAAAAAGTATATTAAAAAAAAGTTTAATGACACCACAAGGAAATGATTAGGCAAATCAGAAGATGAGACATTCTACATGACAAATCAAATACCAATGTAATATAAAAGAAAAAAGTAAGGGGATTGTTTTAGAAAAAGATTAAAAACCTTAACAAAAAGTAATGCAATGCATTTACTCTGATTAGATCCTGTTTCTAAAGTATCCATTTTAAAAATTCATATTGGGAGAATTTGAATATGTAATTTAAATTAGATTATATTAGCAAATTATTATTTATTTTCTTAGGTATGATAATGGTATCATTATATAGAAGAATAACATTCTACTTAGGAGATGCATATTGAATACTGAGGTATTTAGGAGTGAAGAGTTTACCACTTAAAGTGTTTCATATATAAAACTTTTTTTTTTTTTTACCTGGACATGCGGCTCGTGTGTAAACTGGGGCTGGCTGGGCGGTCCAGGCAGCTGGCCTGAGGCCCCAGCACGGCCTGCTCACAGGAGCATGTGACCATGGGAGGAATGACAAAGTCAGGTATCTTGCTCCAAGTTATCCAGACAGGATGTGGGAGGGGGTAGTGGGGACACAGGAAGTCAGTGAAAAGATCCCCCTGGCCTTGGCCTGTGCGAAGACCTCGGCACCTACGAAGCCAGTCCGTCAGTGTGCTTCTGACCTGCTACTCACTGGCTCATGGGCCAGGGCCCAGTCAAGTTCGAGGTGCAATTCAAGTCTTTGGAGAGCACAGTTCCTCTTTCCCGTGGGGTTACCTGCACAGGTCTGAGCACAGAGGAGGGGGCTGCAGTGGTGGTCACTGCTGGGGCGCATCCTTAGGCAGGCATCTTGGTGGAGGAGGAGGCCTCCTTCTTCTTGGTGCTGGCCTTCAAAAGCGCCAGCTTTTTGGGCAGGCTGGTGCTGGCTTTCATCACCACATCATGCTCAGTCTTCTTCCGGATCCCAACCTCCAGGTTCT
>NW_011495061.1:7575555-7592016 GCF_000754665.1 Bison bison bison | reverse complement strand
CTGGAACTTGCGCTGCCCCTGCGCCATTATCAGCCACCAAAACTTTCTATTTAAAGTAAATATGGCAAAATGTTAACAAAAGTTTAATCAAGATATCGTACATGCAAATGTCATGGTTCTGTTCTTCTTCCTTATGCTTGAAATTTTCTGGGACAGACAGTTGAAAAAAATAGCTTGAAAAGAGAACAGATGAAGACCTAGACCATCCAGCCCCAAGAGGTGGAATTGGAGTTGCTGTTGGGGTACGGGGGAGCACCAGAATGGAAGCCAGTGGAGCCTCCAAGACTGGAGGAGCCACTTGAAGGTAAGAGTCACATCACCTGGGCCCAAGTGAGCACTGTCAGTGGCGAGCGCCATGTGCCACATGCTCAGCCAATGACCAGAATTCAGCCAACGTTCGGTGCCTATGCCAATCAGCCCCTTTTGCTGCACTCATTGTCCCCAAGGGAGGGCATCCCCCTAGGAGTTGCCTTTGTGTGGCTTTCATGGTCCAGCAGGGACAATGCCCACCCATGCCTTGGTATTTTCTTAGCCCAAGAGACCTATTTAATGAGAAAGATCCTATTTTCGGTGGCTCAGGACACTTATAAACCCCA
Organism: Bison bison bison; assembly: GCF_000754665.1. Lineage (NCBI taxonomy): Eukaryota > Metazoa > Chordata > Mammalia > Artiodactyla > Bovidae > Bison > Bison bison. Next base: position 7,591,420 of record NW_011495061.1, on the reverse strand, counting down.
CTGAGGGGACGATGGGGATTTAAAACATCCTGGCCTCCAGTCCCTGTGCTTGGGAGAACTGAATAGAACCATTTCTCGATTTCTTCTGGGATCAGGAGTTGTTAAAAACCCACTCACATGACATAAAGAAATCCCCACACATTCCTGAAGGAAACTAACCTATATTAGCTCAAAAAAAAAAAAAACACCTTGTCACTTCTGAGCAAACACCCTCCAGATCCCAGCAGTCCAAGAAAATGATAAATGGGACCTTGGAAGAAGCAGAAACTGCTGATGGCACAGCCACTCAGAAGCAGAGAAAGATTTGACAAACTTCCACACAGAAATCTATATTCCATAGGTTTCAAGACTCTTTTGCCTCCTACTTTCTCAGTGTCTTTTTGTTTTCTGAAAATGTGACTAATTCCAAAATCAGTTTATAGTAATGATGATTTCATCTGTTCTCAAAGTCCCTGTTTCATAAATGAGCCAAAAGTTAAGAGGCATTGTCCGTCCATATTTTTATCTGTCCATAATTTAAAACAAACATTTTAAATTAGATGAGATTGTTAAATTCGTAATCTGTTGGAATAAACCACATCATCATTGTGCTATTAACAAATCAAAACATATGTAACCCAAAGTCTCACCAGCCAGGAGGTACAGCTATGGTTGCACTTGTGTTAATATCTGAATCCCAGTGGCCCAAACCCCTAACCAGTCAGTCAAGAATTGCAATGTCTTACTCACCCGGTAAAGAATCAGCCTGCAATGTAGGAGACCTGGGTTCGATCCCTGGATTGGGAAGATCCCCTGGAAAGGGACATGGCAACCCACTCCAGTATTCTTGCCTGGAGAATCCCATGAAGAGGAGCCTGGCAGGCTACAGTCCATAGTGTCGCAAAAAGTCGGACATGACTGAGCTACAAGCACAGCACAGCACAAAGTTCTCTCCAGAACTTTCCAGAGTCTCTAAGGGGGCTGGCATACAAACATGAAACAACTTGGCCTTCCCAGGCTACAGCCTCTGTTCATGCAAAAGACAGCTGCTAATGCGCCCTCCACCAGACCTGACATCTAGGATTCCTGCCCCCATCCCGTCGTCACAGATTTAGCCCACTACTGTCACTGCACTGACTCTGCCAACCTGGATGGAGACCCTATCTCTGAGCCCAGATTGCTGAATCACTGATGCCCATGAGGTGCTTCTGTGTTTTCCATAAGGAAGAAAATGGCCCTCTTCAAGCTGCTATAACTCCCCCCAGAAGGTTTGCTTTAGGTCCCAAAGCATTACAGAGTTTAGTTAAATGGGCCTTCTAATTTTCACATGTCTGCACCTCCCAGAGTACTCAGGAGTCTCCAAGCCGTTCCCCGCAGGTGCTCAGGCCCCACTGTTGGATCTGGCTCACCATGCCAGCCTGTGTTCTTCTCTTTCAGCGAATTCTCCCTGGAGGGGAGAAACCTTTCTGAAACAAGGCTTCAATCAGAACCCTGCAAACTATCAGCTGTGACACCATATGCCTGAAATCCTTTAGTGGGCATGGGTTAAGTGTTCTTTCTCAGGAGTTCTTCCCTTCCCAGATGAATCATCCAATACAAATTAACACTCAGGAGGAAGGGCGTTGCCCAGAAACACATACCAAGTGTTGCCCTCTCACTGAGCCCCACCCTAGTTGAGACTCAGGTACAGATGCGTGTTCAGTTGCTCAGTAGGATCCAACTCTCTTGCCATCCCATGGACTGTAGCCCGCCATGCTCCTCTGTCCATGGGATTTCCCAGGCAAGAACACTAGAGTGGGTTTCCATATCCTACTCCAGGGCATGTTCCCACCCCAGGGACTGAACCCGAGTTTCCTGCATTGGCAGGTGGATTCTTTACCACTGAGCCACCTGGGAAGCCCCCATACACAATGTATTTTATTCCCTGTTTAAGAAAGTAACTTCACAGCTACAAAACAAACAAACAAATAAGTGCATATGTCCATTCAGCCTTTCCCCCCTAATTTACAATGGTTTCTGGGAGAAAAAATTTTTTTTTTCTCTTGCTTAAAATTTGATCTCTCTATACACAAAGAAACAGACGTGGATGAACCTGCAGGACATTATGCTAAATGAAAGAAGTCAGACACAAAAGGACAAATACTGTGTGAGTCCCTACAGTAGTCAGACTCATCGAGACAGAAAGTTGAATGGTGGTTGCCAGGGGCTAGGGAAGGGAAATAGGATGTGTTGCTTCAATGGCACCCCACTAAGTACTCTTAACTGGAAAATCCCATGGACGGAGGAGCCTGGTGGGCTGCAGTCCATGGGGTCGCTAAGAGTCGGACACAACTGAGCGACTTCACTTTCACTTTTCACTTTCATGCATTGGAGAAGGAAATGGCAACCCACTCCAGTGTTCTTGCCTGGAGAATCCCAGGGACAGGGGAGCCTGGTGGGCTGCCATCTATGGGGTCCCACAGAGTCGGACACGACTGAAGCGACTTAGCAGCAGCAGCTTAACAAGAACAGAGTTTCAGTTTGGGAAGGTGAAAGACGTTCTGGAGGCAGAGGATGACACAACAGTAGGAACATATTTAATGCCACTGAACTCTACAGCTAAAAATGGTTAGAATGGTAGGTTGATGTTACATCTATTTCACCACAATACAAATAGAAGAACTCATAGATCACTCTTAAAACAAAAATGATTCGAAAGTATCATAAAGGAGGGGAAGAGGCTGGTCCAGCCTCGAGAGACCAAAGTTAAGTGATTTGCCTGAGATACTGAGGACTAAAGAGAAGAGAAACTCTCTCTCTTTTTTTTTTTAACATGGTGTAAAGTAATAATTATTGCTGTCAGGAATGTAGCATCTTAGTTTTCCAAGCACTTCCAGGAGTGATCTAACTTGCTGTCATAACAAGCTGGGAGGTAAAGAGTGAAGAGTGGGGTTCAGACTCCAGGGCTACAGAGACGGGGAACTGGTCCTGCCTGAGGGATGCACACAGCTTCCTGGGGGAACTGACACCTCATGTTTCCAACAAGGGAACTGCAGCTCAGGGAGGCAGACTGACTTGCCCCAAATCCCAGTGATGGGCACTCAGAGCAAACATTTGACTGAAGCCTCCTGACTCACTCCACAGTGCTCTCTCTGCAACCAAGTATGAATTCAAACAGAATGCCAGTAAGAAAGTCAAAAATAATTCCTGACTGCATCAAAGAATGAAAGAATCCTGATTCTGCATTAAAACCAAAAGACAAAAGGAGATAATTGGGGGATATATTTTAAGCTTTATCCAATCCTCCCACCCTGCCTCTGAGTAAGAAAGTGGGTAAAAACAGAATCTGGGGTGAGAAGTCATCTGACTCACCCATGATGTGGTGGAGAAGAATCTGTAAGCAAACACCCTGCGTTTATTTCCAGCTCTGCCTCTCCTTCTGCCAGCCTTGGCAGCTGGCCCACCGAATTTGCTCCAGGGGCCCTCCTTCAGAGACATGGTCAGAGCCCTATTTTAAGACAACAGAAGTAGCCTAAAACCTGTGGCCTTTCAGCTAGAATTTAAAAGGACGTGAATTATTGCCATTTGCAACAACACGGATGGACCTAGAGGGTATAATATTGAGTGAAGTGCAGACAGAGAAAGGCAAATATTATATATCACCTACATGTGAAATCTAAAAAGTAATACAAATGTTTTTATTTACAAAACAAAAGCAGACTCACAGACAAAGAATACAAACTTATGGTTACCAAAGGGAAAACAGGGGTGGGGGAAGAGGGATAAAATAGAAGTACGAGACTAACAGATACACACTACTATATATGATATAGATGGACAGCAAAGATTTACTCTGTAGCACAGGGAAGTGTATGCATTATCTTGTAATAACATAATGTAAAAGAATCTGAATATATATCTGTACATATGTAAGCTAAATCATTTTGTTGTACACCTGAAACTAACACAATATTGTAAATTGACTACATCGTTGCTGGTTAGTCACTAGGTCATGTCCGACTCTTTTGTGACCCCATGGACTGTAGCCCACCAGCCTCCTCTGTCCATAGGATTTCCCAAACAAGAATACTGGAGTGGGTTGCCATTTCCTTCTCCAGGGGAATCTTCCTGACCTAAGGATTGAACTCGTGTAACCCTTGTCTCCTGCATTGCAGGCAGATTCTTTATCACTGAACCACCTGGGAAATCAACTATATTTCAGTTTTTAAAAAGAAAGAACTAAAAAACAATAACAACAATACAATAACAAAGGGACAGACCCAAGCAGAGGATGGGTTAAGCCATCTGGCTGCCATGGTATGCTAAGGGTTAAGCATCCAGATGTGAGCCTGGGCCTGGCCTGAGACGGCGTAGCCTTATCCACAGCACACCATCCCTGTGTCCCGGCCTGTTCCAGAAAGCGGCCTGGGAAGTTGCTTACGAGAGAGACCACATGGTCTCAGAGGTGAACCGGGGACACCCTGTGAGGTGCCAAGGATTTATTTGAGCAGCCAAATGCACACTGACAGACAGGTCTGTGTGCACTGGAGAAGCCCGTTCCGCAGCTCAGATGAACTCATTGCGGAATTCACCCACAAAGGGAAGTGAGTTAATGACTGGGGCGTTCCGCCTTCTGCCTGGATGCGTCATAAAATCAACTTGTAAAGCCTAGCTCTGAGAATACACTTGCTCACCCAAACGTGGTTCTGTGCGTCTTCAGGACATTTCCAAGAGGGAACGCTAACAGAGGAGAAAGTTCTTAGGCTTTCTGTGCTAGCAACGGGACCAGTGGCCTGAGCCCGGCAGCTGGTCCAGGCATGGTCAGATTCGCTGACAAGCAGCCCCAAGCTGCCTGCCACAGCATCTGCTCCACGTCTGGGACTTGTGACTCATCACACTCTCTTGCAGCCCTACATTCTCATGCAGGCCTAAGCATGCAGGCCCCAGGGTGCTGAGGGCCCAACGTATCAAGATCAGTCCTTATCTCCAGGTTGCCTTCCTCTGCCTCAGACCCTCATCCGAGTCCACCAGCTCCTGGGCCAGGGCAAATTGCCTAGACCATCTCAGATCCAGGCTGAGATCAATATCATAAGAGGCTCCTAGGCTGAGATGGGTTCAAGATCTCATGGACACTGGTGTCCATTCCAGCCCTTTAAATTTAGCAGCCCACGCTCCCACCGTGCCCAGCTGGCCCACCGTAGTGAGCTACCAGCAGCACCTGTTCTAGGCCAATCCTGTTTACTCTGGACATACTATTTTTGTTCTCACCTCTCTGGTTCTCAGATTCCTGGCTCCCTACCCCGGCTACCATAGCTGCCTCTGGCCCCTTCACTTTGGTGACCCTTCGGATTTCCCTTTTTAGACCACAGCCTGTCACATGTTTCTGACTCAACTTGCTTCTGCAGTGCTGGCTTCACTCTTGGTCTCAGGTGAGCACCCATGATTCAGCCCCAGCCTCTGGGTACCCCCTCAGCTAGGATGGCTCCCAGGAAAGGCAGAGGGTCAGGACTTGTTCCTAAGGTCCCTGCTTGCTTCCCTGCCCTCGGCCTTGCTTTGCCCTCCAATTCCAGCACTTGGGAGGGCTCCCCAGTCACGCCTCTGGCTGCTGGCCCCACTTAGGTCCCTCACCAGAGATAGCTCTACCCTGAGCTCAGCATCTGATTTCATCCTGGCCTTGCCAGGGCTCCACCAGGCACCCCCAACCCCCACCCACAATCTCATTGAGACCATAGTAGGGGAGGTTCTTGGTGGGAGTGAGGGTCTGAGAGGAGAGGGAAACACTGCCTCAAGTGGATCCGGGACGGGGTGCAGAGCTGGGGAGAGTTTTGCCTCTGTCTCCTCCTCTGGGAACACTTCCATTTACAGATTGAGGGTTACCCATAAGAGAAGCCTAATGGGGCAGTAGAACGCAAGGCCCTTGCCATCTCAGGCCCTTGCTTCCTACCCTCTAAATTGTGCACCGGGGGAGGGGTAGTGTGTTGCTCCAGATGATATCTTAGCCTTCTGGGTGTAAGATCCTGGAAGCCAACAGTAGTCCCATGTGGTTCATTCCTTTTCCTTGTCTGCCAGATCCCATGCTTGACTTTAGGGACACATCTGATCCTCCAGCCTCTCCACCAAAGAACAAAGGAGTCCACCCAGTCTCCTCCACTCGAAACCTCTCTATTCCCTCCACTCCAGAAGGTGCAGAAACCACGAACCAGCCCTTGCTCCCCTCCTTCTCCTCTCCAGCCTTCATCATCCCCTTCCCTGGAAGCCCAGGAACCCAAAGACCATCTTCCACTAAAAGGTCTGCCAGCCACTCAGTTTTCCTTTCCATGAGCCCTACAAGGATCATCTCTGCTTCATGAGCACGCACATGGGTGAATGTTGAGGAGCAAGACTGGTCACGCCAGGTGCCCTCAGCTCTGCCACTTACTAGCGACATGAGCCCAGACAAGTGATTTAACTTCTCAATGCCTGTTTCCCCATCTCCAAAACTGGGGTGCTAATAGCCCCTCCCTCGCTGCATTGTTAGGAGGATTCTATGAGTTTATTCACACAGGAATGGTGCCATTTGTGTCATAAATGTTGATGCTACAAGCTCACATTTACTGATTACTCTCTGTCAGGCCTTATTCTAAATACGTGACATTCCTATAATTCATTTTTCCTAAGCAAAGTAAAACAAGAATGGAGGATCATTCCATAATTCCAATTTAAATTATCCCTAACGTTTCTTGTGCCCATCAACAGGAGTTGAAATGCACATTCCTGTTTCTCCAAAGAATCAAATTGTTTTTATTTTGTAGTGCCCTCTCTACTAGTCTTGGTAAGGTTTGTGTGTGATAAATATTCACATCTGGTCAAAAACTAAGTTGTAAGAGGCTAGAGAATTCTCCCCATCTGAACAAAAACCCAACGCTTCCTAGGCCCATCTGGAATACCACGACGATATTCTGACTACCCAGATGAGACACTATGTGAAATACTATTTCACCCCAACAAAAGCAAAGCACCTAGAGGTCAGAGACTCCCAACGGTGCCCCTCGTATGGATACGAGCCAGAGTGTGTCACAGTCTAGGCACTGTAATTCTATATATATCTTTTGATTTAACATTAAATCATAAATAGTTTTTTTACTGTTTCCCAGGATGGAGGTGAGAGGGGAGCAGGAAGAAAGAGAAAGGAATTAGCATGTGCCGTTGAGTGTTAGGCATGATGCTAACTTCAAACTGAATCCTTGACGGGCTGCGATCCAGCTGGTCCCATTTTGTTGTCATTGATGTTGTTTTGGCCATTTATGAAAACGCTCACCAAGCAGTACACTAGAAGCTTTGTTCACTTGATCTCATTCAATCCTCACAGCCATGCTCTGAGGAAGATATTATTATCCCCATTTTATAAAGGAAGAAGTAGGAACTCAGAGAGATTCATCCAAGGTCGCACAGCTAACAAATGGGAGAAACTGGGTCCGACCTTACACTCTGTCTGCTCCACCACACCATGTTCCAGCCCTTCCCCCAGCCCTGAAATTGCAGATGGGATTTCCACCCTCTGCAGGGTGAAAGGTAGAGATGGGCGTTGGCGGGGAGGGTGAGCTACAGGGCTTCTCTGCAGAGGACCGAAACCTTTTGGCCTTCTGCCCACAAACTCTTTCCCTTTTCTTTCTTGCTGGGGAAAAGCATGATATTATAGGTGACTTTGTTTTATACACACACATACACACACACACACACACTCCAGGGAGCTGCTACTGCTACTAAGTCACTTCAGTTGTGTCCGACTCTGTGTGACCCCACAGACGGCAGCCACCAAGCTCCCCCATCCCTGGGATTCTCCAGGCAAGAACACTGGAGTGGGTTGCCATTTCCTTCTCCAATGCAGGAAAGTGAAAAGTGAAAGTGAAGTTGCTCAGTCGTGTCCGACTCTTAGCGACCCTGTGGACTGCAGCCCACCAGGCTCCTCCATCCATGGGATTTTCCAAGCAAGAGTACTGGAGTGGGGTGCCATTGCCTTCTCCGACTCCAAGGAGGGCTCACTATATAGAGAGGATCAACCACTTATCAAAGATGCTGAAAAAGGACTTATCAAATGTCCTTTGAGGCTAAGTATCTCTCAGAACAGGAATTACTGAACCTGAGCACATGGACTAGGGATTGGGCCTATCCTTGTTACAATAGCTCTCCAATGGAATTACTTGATCTACCCCAACTTTGCCTACATTTTAATATCTGAATTAAGTCATCTAACCTCAGAATACATTAATTCTAGCCTTTTCCTCCCCTACCTGGAGGTGGGGAGGGGCCATGTTATTTTCCCTTCATATTTTAGAACACTGTCTCTCCCAAACACAGTGAATTCATGAAATTCCAGATGTTGCTCAATGAGTGATGCCTCTGGGTCACTGATATTCTGGCTGTCATAGTTAGGACTACCTAGGAACAAGCTGCAGCTGGGTAGAATTTATGGAAAGAGAGGGGCTGGGACCCACACAGATCAAGAAGCTCATATTTAGTGAAACAAATGGGTTAAGGAGCCACTGCTTTGGGTGGCAGGGATCATCCAGGTGGTTCCATGAGCTGAGTGCTACAGTATGCTGACCTGTGCACACCATGCAGACCTCAGGCCTCTTTCAGGTACAAATGATGGAAACCTCACTAGTGGAAGCAGAGGGAATTTATTAACACTTTGCTGAAAATTCTGAGGGTGGTCTTCAAGTGTAACTGGATCCAAGTGCTTAAATGTCACTAGGAATTCATCCCCATCTCTTTGCTCTGCTTTCCTCTCTTCAGAGGGATGACAAGATGACCACCAGTAGATCTAGGCTTGTTTTTCACACAGATCCCAGTGGATGAATATGTATTACCCAACTATTCCATTAAAAGTCCCAGGACTGACTCTCCATTGGCCAAAATTGGCTCACGTGGGGAACATCTTCAGCTTGATCTTCAAATCCACTCTCCATCCTTCTTCCTGCTCAGTAACTGGGAGACTAGCCTGTACAGATGTTCCAATGGCTCCTTCCTTTGGGTATTGTCAGTGGGAAGACCAGCGGGAGACTAGAGGAAGAGAGAAGAGTAAGGCCAGAATGTTTGTTTTCCCCCAGATCCCTTTGCAAGGACCAGCATGGGGTAGCTATGTCTCTTGGCCAATAGTCAGAGGTCCTACCCTGCTCTCTTCATCCATCTTTCCCTCTTTGAGATCCAGTAGTGCCTCCTCAGTCTTGCCTCTACAAGCTGTCCGTGGTACCAATGACCCACTATGAGTAACCCCAGGAACTACATTGCCTCTTAAGGTCTTCCTATACTCTGCCTTACTTCTATGGGAAGGTTATTTGAGAGTTTCATCTGTTCCCATGATCCTGACTGACACAGCTAACATACCCATCCCTAAACCAAATCCATGTTTCTCATTGGACAGGCCTGGGTCACATGCCTACCCCTGAAGCAAAGGTGTGAAATCAGCTCCATCTAAACCACAGGTACTGAGAGTGGAAGAGGTGGTCAACGGCCAAAGAACAGACAAAAACAGCCTCTGATCAGTGTTTTTAGCAAAGTAGATAAGAAGGAATTTTAATCAGTTTTAATCATCACTAAGTGTTAGACTGCCAAACATTCTTCAGAAGCAGCATTTACCACATAAAGAAGGATAAGTTTCTTCACCCTTTGCTAAAATAGCAATAAGACTGACTTTCACCCACGGACGCTCAATGCCTCCAGAAGAACTGGCTGCTCATTTTCTGAGCTCTGGGCCTGTTGACAACTCTCTACTGAAACAAATTGAAATTTCTATCATCAATTCACTTCGAAATGTCATAAAGCCGCTTAGGCCTCGGCTGGCTGAGCAGCAAAGCAGGCCCTCTTGGCAGCTGAAATGAGCTGCCCCTGACAGTAAGACAAGGGACAAGGCATTAAACATCGCCAAGAATGGACAATTTGGAAGCCGCCTAGTGGCAGAAATGACAAGGCTAAAATCATAACCACTTTGAAAGAAATGACATCAGTTGAAGGATAAACATAAAATGGGACGATAGCAACCTCATCGCAGAACTATATGTGCTTTAGAAGAACACTGAAGCTGATGTCCTTATATCTTAGCAGAGAACTTTTTTTTTTTTTGTATCTGGCTAACCCCCATGATAATGACTGGCTTTGCCATGGATCAGTCACCTTGCAGGCAAAACCATGGACCCCAGTGAATCTCAGCCCAAAACCATTACTGAGAAAACAAATAGTTTTCTATTAGTACAGATTTTAGTCACCTCATCCCCCAACTCCATGTGGATTTTTGTTTAGTTTTTTAATTACATTGACATATAGTTGATTTATATTGTTGTGTTAATTTCTGCTGTACAGCAAAGTGCTTCAGTTATACATATATATATATATTCTTATTCACATTATTTTCCTTTATAGTTTTTCACAGAATATTAAATATAGTTCCCTCTGCTATACAGCAGGACTTTGTTGTTTATCCATTATATATATAATAGCTTGCATCAGCTAATCGCAACCCTTCCTCCCCCACCCTTGACCAATCGCAAGTCTGTTTTCTATATCTGTGAATCTGTTTCATAAATATATTCATTTGCATTGTATTTTAGATTCCACATATAAGTGATATCATATGGTATTTCTCTTTCTCTTTCTGACTTACTTTGCTTAGCATGATGATCTCTAGGTCCATCCATATTGCTGCAGATGGCATTATTTCATTCTTTTTATGACTGAGTAATATTCTGTTGTATATATCTCCTTTATCCAGTCACCTATCAATGGACATTTAGGTTGCTTCCATGTCTTGGCTATTGTAAATGGTGTTGCTATGAAGACAGGACCAACCCCGTGTTTCAGTGGAGTCTCCACTATGCTTTTTTGATTAACAGATTGTCTTTCAATGACTTGCTAAGGATATCTGGCTTTTCTGTTGGCTTCCTCCATAATGCCTCAGCTACTGCTTTGGGTGAAGTTCAGGACTAAGAACTTGGCAACAGGAAGACAGGTTTCTTGAGACAGCTGTGTGCCTCTCCTAATCCTACTAATAACTCCTTGGTATACAATTCCACCATAGTTTTCTTTATTCGCAAAGAAGACACTTGGATACCAAGTTGATGGGAGAAAGAGAGATCTAAAGTAGCCATTTGCTTCAGTGCCTCTAAAGTCTGAAAAATGAAAAATCTGAGGCTGGGCAAGAGAGGAAATCCAAAGGCTCTAGCCACTGGAATACTTCAGCCATAGCTGGACCCTATGGGTAAAATGGAAAGATTATGAGCATCAGAGACAAACAGTCCAAGTCTCGGTGTATGACCTTGAGCAAGTCACACCTTTATGAGTTTGCATTTCCTTCTCATCTAGTATTACTGTTTCCAAGACATTGATGATACGATGAGCATTCAAAAGAAAAAATGATTCTGAGAGGCAGGCATCTCTGATCAGTATTTCCAAGGGCATTCCTGCTTTGAAAGACTCATCTAAGCAAAAGCTATCAATAAACGTAGAGGACAGAATAGAGTAGTAGAAGCATGCCAAAAAGGTTTCATCTCACCAGCTGTCTCTGCATGATTCATAGTCGCTCTCTGGAACACTGTATTCAAAAGCACTCTGAGGTCATATCTGGGTTCAGTGGGAAAGAACTCCCGGATCATTGAGGATCAGTGATCCAATGATCTTGTATCAGTGATACAAGAGGAGGGTCTGTTACCGTGTGTGACATCTCTATTGTAGTCACCAAGAAGACTGAGCTTGAAAGTCAAATCTTAGTGGAAGAAATGTGTATTAGTTCTTGCTTCAATAACAAACAACAAAAAACATGGCTTTCAGTAGCTTATAAACATAAACACTTATTTCTCACTACACAGAGGGTCAGACTATGGGTTGGATTGGGCCTACTCCACATTTCTTCTCATTTTAGTCCTCAGGCAGAAGGAACAGCCCTTATTTTGGACATGCTATGCTCAGAGCAAAGAGCAGAAACTCAAATGGCCAAGCCAAATTAGACATTCATGTTAAAACTTCTGCTCAGACATAGCATGTCATATCATTCACATTTCATTGGCCAAAATCAGCCATATGGCAAAGTCCCAAGTTAATAAGGAAGGGATATATAATTTTCTTATAGGAAAGGAGGAAGTGAAAAACTGCAATCAATGCAATCTACCAGATAGTGTTTGAGAAAGATACTTTCAATATTAAGATACTATGGCTGTTTTCTTAATTTTTTCTATGCTGCTGCTGCTGCTAAGTCGCTTCAGTCGTGTCAAGTTGAAAAATGCTAGTGTATCTTGTAGATATTGGAATCCTTGAGGAGGGAGCAATCTGATACTTAGAAAAAGGAGAGCAGGTATGCTGAAGGAAATTGGGGGAGAGAAGAATGCAAAAATCAAGGAGCTCATCAAAGAATGTGTGAGTTTAAAGGAGGAGATGGCAAGGGAAGTATTTAGATGACAAGTACATCCATGATGGAAGCCCTAGAAAAGTGCAAACAAGCTGATGAGCAAGTGAAGTCATGCCCAGGATGTGCCACTTGGAAAAGCCGATCTGCTCAAGACCAGCAGAAGGCACAGAGCTCTCAAAATTGGGGGATGGAGGGATGGAAGGAATAAATGGATGGATGAACGAATGTTAAAGACATCTGAATAGCAAGGGTTATGGAATACTGGTAAAGAATACAGTTGTCATATAAAGTAGCCATTTCAACAGAGTCACACAACATTAAATCATTGGATATTTACTGAGTATTTACTAGGCACTGGGTCCAGGTACATTGGTGCACAACAAAAGAAACACAGTTTCTGCACTCACCGAGCTCAGAGTCCAATGGCAGAAACAGACCATTGGAATTTCAACAGCAATGGAGTTTCACATGGATACTCAATGTTCTTTTTAATCTGATAACACTTTCCTAGCATGTTCACTGTCTACCGTCCAAAATAACGATTTCCCTCTTCTCCCTCTTTAAATCCATTACCCCAACACTCCTCCCCCTGTAGACAACATGTAACCTCCCCTCACACCACCGACCTATTCAGCACATGGTCTCTCACTGTTTCCTCACTGCTATATGGGCAACCTCTCGATTCCATCCCCTCTTGTATTCAGTCTTCACTTTTACAATTATCCTTTTTCTCTTCTGCATTTTCCCTCCCTTCTAAATCATTTGCATAGTTATACAAGTTGTAGTTGGGCAAGGAGGAAGGCAGGATTTTCCCTTCCAGGAAGATTTAGGAAATGAATGAGAATACATTTTGACTGTCACAGTCACTGGGGAGCCCTAGTGGCATTTAGTAGGGGTTAGGGAAGCTAATTATGTTCTATCATATTTAAACAGGAAAGCTTCCTTAAAACTCCCAATTTCCGTCAATCGTTACCAACCAAATCTCAAACCCTCCACAGAGAAACTTCTTGGTAGAGTTAGCTATAAACACTCTCTCCACTTCTTCATCTCACAATCTCTCATCCACCCACTCTAATCACATTTCTGCCCCCTCCCCCTCCCAGAGACTGCTCTTTTCGGAATTATCAAGGACTCCCACAATGCCAATCCAGTGGTCATATCTTGATGCTTATCTTATTTGGTGTCACACATTTAACCCAACTGCCCACTCCTTCCTTCTTGAAAGGTTGCCTAAAATAGGCATTTCAAAATAACAAAGCCAAACAAAAAAACTCTTGATTTATTCTCCACTCCAAGCAACCAAACAAACAAAAAAGACTTTCTACTCCTCTCCTCCTTGTCTCAGGAAAGGCTATCCAGGTATGCAAGCAAAAAATAAAAAAAAATTATCCTTGAGTCCTCTCTCCCATTCCCTACATAAGCCCATCAGTAAGTCCACTCTGAATCTAAAATATATCTCAAAAGTCTACATTTCTTTCCATTTCCACTATTATCCCTCTGGTCAAGCCATTAACATATCTTGCAATTAACAATCAACATATCAATAAGCATTTATTCTCATGCTCACAGATCTTCAGATTGAGTGGGACATCTTGCTTTAGGCTGCAGGTCTGCAGGGAAGCTGGGATGTTCAGGCAGAAGGAACAAGGAGAGCATTTTCTTCTCATGCCAGAGGACCAAAGCTGTTAAGAGCAATGAAGGAATGCACACGGTTCCTCTTAAGGCCGAGGCTCACACATTGTACGTTATCCTTCTGCCCATGTACCACTGGCCAAAGCAAATCACACAGCCAAGTCCAACATCAACAGGAAAGGGAAGAATACTCACCCAAACCGTAAGGATTGGAGGGGAGGGAATGAATATTTGCCCAACAATAATCTACTTTCCCCAGCCCCCTTGGAGAAGAACTTTGAATAATGGTGCTGTTATTACTACTATGGATGCTGAACAATAATGTCTTCTAATTAACCATGCTCATTGTATTACAAATGAATGAGACTAATCTTCTCACTGTGTTTATAATTATTAAAAGCCATACAGAAATGTAAATTCTTTAAAACTATTTTACCTAGTCAACGAGTGTTGATTTATTAATTTATTCTTAGCTGAGCAACATCATCACCTCAAGAAGAACTTTTGCTTAGATACCATCTCTATTCAAGTGCTGAGTAGGAACTTTTTATTTTTTTTTAACTGGAGGCTAATTACTTTACAATATTGTGGTGGTTTTTATCATACATTGACATGAATCCGCCATGGGTGTACATATGTTTCCCATCCTGAAACCCCCTCCCACCTCCCTCCCCATCTCATCCCTCATGGTCATCCCAGTGCATCAGCCCTGAGCACCCTGTCTCATGCATCGAATCTGGACTGGTGATCTATTTCACATATGATAATATACATGTTTCAATGCTATTCTCTCAAATCATCCCACCCTCGCCTTCTCCCACAGAGTCCAAAATCTGTCTCGCATATAGTCATTGTTACCATCTTTCTAAATTCCATATATATGCATTAATATACTGTATTGGATTAGGAACTTTTTAAAATGTCTGCATGATGTACAAAAGCACAAAAAGTGAATCTGTCACCACTAATAGACTGAATTAAGAGAAATTTCCTGAAAATCTTCCTAAAAGAAAAATCCCTTGACATCTGAATTTTTGATGTATGGTAGAAAACTTCAAACCTCAGATGGAATCTTAGAGAACTTTATTTCTGCTAAAGTAAAAAATATGCAATACAGAGCCTAATCTTCCCTGGCCTACACACTTTGGTGTGTTGCTAGTATCGTCACACAAGGAAAAAACTGATTATGAATGATGACATTATCCTGGACTCTGCATTATTCAGTCAACTGATTATACATAGCCTCCTCTCCTTTTATAATCCCCTTTCCAATAAATATCTCTCCCACAAAGATTTCCATTCTTTTGTTTGATTTAGAACTTAGTGAAAAAAAAAGATATTTTTATCTTAATTTCATGCCAGAAAATATGAAGTCATGAAAACTTACTGAAGAGGATAGACATTTTTTTAATGGGACCTTAAGAGCCAGGCCCAGTGCCTGTTGCCAAACTCAATGAAGAATTGTTTGGAGTAAGAACAGAACATTGCTCTGGGACTGAACCAACTAGAAAGGCTGATACACCATGACATCTCTGACTCATATACCCTCCCTGACCTTGAAATAAACTCTAGAAGGGAATAGCATGTCCAAAGTTGACAATGAGGTGAAAAGTCCATCTCTAAGTCACAAAGCTCCCCAAACCTCACTATTTAAACCCACCTAGTTGGGAGCTGACTGTGGCTCAGATCATGAACTCCTTATTGCCAAATTCAGACTTAAACTGAAGAAACTAGGGAGAAAACCCACTAGACCATTCAGGTATGACCTAAATCAAATCCCTTACAATTATACAGTGGAAGTGAGAAATAGATTCAAGGAATTAGATCTGATAGACAGAGTGCCTAAAGAACTATGGACAGAGGTTCGTGACATTGTACAGGAGACAGGGATCAACCCAT
>NW_011495061.1:7567426-7575455 GCF_000754665.1 Bison bison bison | reverse complement strand
AAGTGAGAAATAGATTCAAGGAATTAGATCTGATAGACAGAGTGCCTAAAGAACTATGGACAGAGGTTCGTGACATTGTACAGGAGACAGGGATCAACCCATCCCCAAGAAAAAGAAATGCAAAAAGGCAAAATGGTTGTCTGAGGAGGCCTTACAAATAGCTGTGAATAGAAGAGAAAAGAAAGGCAAAGGAGAAAAGGAAAGATATACCCATTTGAATGCAGAGTTCCAAAGAATAGCAAGGAGAGATAAGAAAGCCTTCCTCAGCGATTAATGCAAAGAAATAGAGGAAAACAATAGAATGGGAAAATCTAGAGATCTCTTTAAGAAAATTAGAGATACCAAGGGAACATTTCATGCAAAGATGGGCACCATAAAGGACAGAAATGGTATGGACCTAACAGAAGCAGAAGATATTAAGAAGAGGTGGCAAGAATACACAGAAGAACTATACAAAAAAGATCTTCATGACCCAGATAATCACGATGGTGTGATCACCAACCTAGAGGCAGATATTCTGGAATGTGAAGTCAAGTGGGCCTTAGGAAGCATCACTATGAACAAAGCTAGTAGAAGTGATAGAATTCCAGTGGAGCTATTTCAAATCCTAAAAGATGATGCTGTGAAAGTGCTGCACTCAATATGCCAGCAAATTTGGAAAACTCAGCAGTGGCCACAGGACTGGAAAAGGTCAGTTTTCATACCAGTCTCAAAGAAAGGCAATGCCAAAGAATGCTCAAACTACCGCACAATTGCACTCATCTCACATGCTAGTAAAGTAATGCTCAAAATTCCCCAAACCAGGTTTCAACAGTACGTGAACCGTGAACTTCCAGATGTTCAAGCTAGATTTAGAAAAGGCAGAGGAACCAGAGACCCAATTGCCAACATCCGTTGGATCATCACAAAAGAAAGAGAGTTTCAGAAAAATATCTACTTCTGCTTTATTGACTATGCCAAAGCCTTTGATTGTGTGGACCACAAGAAACTCTGGAAAATTCTGAAAGAGATGAGAACACCAGACCACCTCACCTGCCTCTTGAGAAATCTGTATGCGGGTCAGGAAGCAACAGTTACAACTGGACATGGAACAACAGACTGGTTCCAAATAGGAAAAGGAGTACGTCAAGGCTGTTTATTGTCACCCTGCTTATTTAACTTATATGCAGAGTACATCATGAGAAACGCTGGACTGGAAGAAGCACAAGCTGGAATCAGGATTGCTGGGAGAAATATCAATAACATCAGATAAGGAGATGATACCACCCTTATGGCAGAAAGCAAAGAACTAAAGAGCCTCTTGATGAAAGTAAAAGAGAGTGGAAAAGTTGGCTTAAAACTCAACATTCAGAAAACTAAGAGCATGGCATCTACTTCCATCACGTCATGGCAAATAGATGGGGAAAGAGTGGAAACAGTGGCAGACTTTATTTTCTTGGGTTCCAAAATCACTGCAAATGGTGACTGCAACCATGAAATTAAGAAACGCTTGCTCCTCCAAAGAAAAGTTATGACTAACCTAGACAGCATATTAAAAAGCAGAGACATTACGTTGCCAACAAAGGTCCATCTAGTCAAAGCTATGGTTTTCCCAGTAGTCATGTATGGATGTGAGAGTTGGACTATAAAGAAAGCTGAGCACTGAAGAATTGATGCTTTTGAACTATGGTATTGGAGAAGACTCTTGAGAGTCCCTTGGACTGCAAGGAAATCCAACCAGTCCATTCTAAAGGAAATCAGTCCTGAATATTTATTGGAAGGTCTGATGTTGAAGCTGAAACTCCAATACTTTGGCCACTTGATGCAAAGAACTAACTCATTGGAAAAGACCCTGATGCTGGAAAAGATAGAAGGTGGAAGAAGAAGGGGACAACAGAAGATGAGATGGTTGGATGGCATCACCGACTCAATGGACATGAGTTTGAGTAAATTCCGGGAGTTGGTGATGAACAGGGAGGCCTTGTGTGCTGCAGTCCATGGGGTCACAAAGAATTGGACACAACTGAGCGACTGAACTGAACTGAGTGAACTGAGTTGGGAGAAAGATCCATCTAAATTAGTGGAAAATCCAAATTCCCAGTATTTCCAAATACAAGGAATACCTCTAGATTTAAAACATTGATAAACAGAATCAAAGTTTTTTCCACTTTCCTTCCAAAAATGCCATTGAAATAACAAAGATATAAAAAGAAAAAACAAACAAGCAAACAAACAGCAGTACTAGAAAAAGGTGGTAGTGGTTTTAGTCACTAAGTTGTGTCCAGCTCTTACTGCCACATGGACTGTAGCCTGCCAAGCTCCTCTGTCCACAGGATTTCCCAGGCAGGAATACTGGAGTGGGCTGCACTTCCTTTCCGGAGGATCTTTGCATAGAACCTTGGGTCTCCTGCATTGCAGGCAGATTCTTTACCGACTGAGCCACACACCCACACAAACAGGAGTACTAGAAAAATCAAGAGGAATACTGTTACCACCAAAGAAATGTTGATTCCTGAAAGATATGGAGCAGATAGGATAAGTATAACTCGATGTACATTTAAAAATTTATATCTAATTATAAACATTTGCCTTACTGATCAAACTGATAAGGCAGTTAATGACAAAGCTGAGCACCCAACACAGGCAGAAGAGGACGGGGATATAAGAGTAGGAAAACAAAACAAAACAAAACAAAAAAATATATAGTAGAAAAAAAAAATCAAGATCAGCACAACAAGGACATAAAGAAGAGTAGGCTGGGGGAATTCAAGATAATTATATTAAAAGACTTAAGGGAATTTCCCAGCAGTCCAGTGGTTAGGACCCTGCATTCCTACAGCAGAGGGGCAGGGTTCAATCCCTGGTTGGCAAACTAGGATCCCAGATGCCACAAAGACTTAAACTCTAGATTTATGTCACTGTCTCATATCTTGGACTAGCTGTTTTCATTTGAGGTCTGTGAGATAAAAACTGTTTTCAAAATAATACTGACAGGCTGTTTGCCTTTTTTACTATGTTGACATTTGCACTGGTAGAACAAAAATGATTGTGGATGACACTCCTGATGCCTTAGGCACCTAACTGCTACTTGCATCCATTATATTCTTCATCACCAGACACAGATGGGAGGTGGGGGGCAGGGTGGAGTGAGGTTCACATAATAGCCTTAATGAAGCAGTAAACATTATTAATGTTATTTTATATCTTTTTAATATTCTGTCTGACAAAATGGGAAGTATATACAAAGCACTTCTATTGAATACCGAAATATGATGGTGATTGTCTAGAGAAAAAGCACTTGTATTACAATTGTTTGAGTTGCAAGCTGACTTAGCTGCTTTTTTCATGGAACATCATTATTTCTTAAAAGAATAATAGGCAAACCATTACATATCTGGCAGACACTGTCTCAAAAATGAATGAAGTGAGCCTTTCACTGCAAAGTAAACAGATGACAGTATTTGTTGCCAACAATTACCTTCTAACTTTCAATAGCAAATATCAGAATTTTTTAAAACTTACTCAAGTTTTAATCAGCATAAGCATGACATCATTCCAATATAACTTAAGACTCTTTTATGATACCAAGGGTTTTAAAACATAATTTTTTGATGTTGTATGACTAAATGTATCAACACTTGAAAGATCTTCATAATTCAGGGAACCAGTATTGTCCAAATAACCAAAGAATGATGTTACAAAATCATGCATGGGCAATTAAAAGTTTCAAAGTGCAAAGTAGATCCTTTGATTTTAATGTAATACAATAAAAAGCATTCACTGCTAAATTTTCAGATTCCACATTTGAACCATCTTTAAGAAATTTGCACTGGTCAAGTTTCAGTGCAGTATCAACGGTTACAATCTACATTTCTCTGAAAAAAGTTATTAAAATTCTCCTCTCTTTTCCAATTACACCTCTGTGTGATGATGGGTTTTCTTCATCTGCTTCAATCAAAACAATATATTTTAGGAATTCCTGGGTGTTCAGTGGTTAGGACTCTGTACTTTCACTGCCATGGACTGGAGTTCAATACTTGTTTGGGGAACTAGGATCCTGTAACACCCACAGCCAAAAAAAAGAAAAAGAAAACCATCACAGAAAGTGTAAAGCACTCTTGACACCAAAATTTTGGAGAATCAGTGCTGTATTCATTCTCGTGGTTGCCATAGTTGGTTTCTGCTTTCTGAGCTAAGAAAAAAAGAGCGGGGAAAGAGTGAACACAGATAGTGTCCCCGTTGCAACCAGAGTGGAAGGCAGGGTGACAGCAGTGAAGCCCTTTAATTTTATCCGCTATTTGGATACATTTCCTCATAGGCTTAAAATCCTACGGGAGCACAGATACCCTGAGATACATCAATAGATGCTGGAAAAGTGACAGCTTGAGAGAAGGTTTGGAAAAGTAAATGAAAGGGTTTCCATATAAGCCACTCATACATAGACCTGCTGGCCTGGTCCCATTCAGATTTGAGAAAAGTGAGGCAACCAAACGAATAAACTATAAGAAGAAAAAATCATCTGATTTCAGTTGATGACTCCCCACCTTCAGGTGAACATACTACAAGTTTGTATGCTATGGTAAGCACTTTCTTCCTCTAGGAATTCCAAGGTCAGGCCAAGAGCTAATAGTATTAATCAAGGCTTGGTGAATTTACAACCAAGAAAAACTTGGTATTGGATTTTTTTAAAAAAGTAGATACATACAGATCTGTTGCCAGATATACTGTCCTTCAGACTATTGCAAGTTTTCTCTCTTTTTTTTTAGAAATGATTTGTTATTCTCAGTCTAGAAAACAAAGTATTACTAAATCAGTGATAAGGTAAAGCATTTCAGCAAATCTATAATGTTTCAATAATTCTGAAAACACAAATATCATTCTACTAAAATTATCAGTGAAATGATTTCACTTTCCAAAAATATTCAATATAGTTTATTAGGAGAGTGATAAAATTAATTGCTTTTCATATGTCAATTGGGGTTTAATTTGAAATTTTAAAAAGCATGTCACTGATGGAATTATGCATCCTGGGACAACTGGAAAATAGCTAACAATCTTAACCAGGAACATATCATCTTAGTTGCCTACATAATTACCCCATTTCTCATTTTTATTTTTGGTAACTAGGAGTGAAGTTTTGAGAACCCCTAGGTCCTGGTCTGCTATTATCTTCAGCAGTCTTTGAAATTCCATCCCTACCTAAAGGGACTCACCAGAGTTATACACCAGTCAGCAATGAAACTATCATATCTAGAAGGCAAACATGTCTTACTTCCTTGAGCATTTCCAGGAAATGAAGACTACATGAGTGTTTATGAGAGGAAAAAAAAGTCAGAGAGAGATAATTAAAATGTGATGAAAAGATGGTATTGTGCCCATCTCTTCCACTATCATTCTTGGGCTACAGAGGAGACACCATAGAGCTTGTCATGCAACCATGTGTATTCCTCTCTAATGTATTTAATCCTTTAGGGAAGGAACTGTCTTCTGGAATCTCTTGGGAGAGGTAAGAAGGAAGTAATACCAACTGAGCACGAAAACTACATTCTGTGTTTCTCCTTCACTCTCACTACTTCCAAACTCACAAGACTTCTAACCCCAGATGTGTGGGGTTTCCCACGCCAAGCAATCCTGCAACACTACCTGGGTATCCTACCATTGAACTCAATTCTGACATTAGCTACCTAGAGACAGCATCAGATCCCATAAGACTGACCCCACCCCACTTCAAATCCCAATTGCAAGTAGAAGATCCCCAGGTTTTCCACAATTTCTGTCAGCCTTGGCTCTAAGTTATAGTTTTCCATGACCTCCCCAACTTGGATTTGATTATTTGCTAGAACAGTTCACAGAACTCAAGGAAACACTTATGTTTACTAGTTTCTTATGGGACAAAGGTTACAGTAGAGGATACAGATGAACAGATACATAAGGTGAATCTGAGAGGGTCCTGGCACAAGAGCTTCTGCCTTCGTGGGACTTAGGGTGTGTTGCCCTCCCAGTACATGAATGTGTTCACCAACCAGGACGCTCCCTGACTCCCATCCTTTGGGTTTCTACAGAGGCTTCATTATTCAGGCATGCTTGATTAAATCATTGGCCATTAGTAATTGAGCTCAATTTCCAGTCTTTCTTCTCTCCCTGGAGGTCAGAGGGTGTGCAACTGAAAGTTTCAACCCTCTAATCACTTGGGTGGATACCCTGGCAACCAGTCCCCATTCCTAGGGGCTTTCCAAAAGTCCCTTCATTAACATAAACTCAGTCGTGGAAAGGGGTTTGTTATAAATACAAAGACAACTGTCTTGCTTTTATCACTTAGGAAATTCCACGGATTTTAGGAGCTTTGTGTTGGAAATGGGAACAAAAATCAAACACAAATCATCGTCAACTTAAGATGGGGTTGTTGTTTTGTGTTAGCTCTGAGTCATGTCTTTTTCAACCCTACGGACTGTAGCCCGCCAGGCTCCTTGATCCATGGGATTTCCCAGGCAAGAATACTGGAGGGGGTTGCCATTTCCTTCTCCAGGGGATTTTCCTGACCGAGGGATCGAATCTGAGTCTCCTGCATTAGCAAGTGGATTCTTTACCACTGAGCCACCAGGGAAGAGCCAATAAATCTATCTTAAGTTGAAGATGTATTTAATATACTTAACCTACCAATCATCATAGGTTAGCCTGGCCTACCTTAACCATGCTGAGACCACTTACATTAGCCTACAGTTGGTTGAAATCATCTGGCACAAATCCTACTTTGTAGTAAAGTATCAAATATCTTATGTAAGTTACTGAATACTACACTAGAAGTGAAATTCAGAACAGTCGTATGGGTACAGAATGGGTTAAGCATATCAGCTGTTTATCCTCATGATCACATGGCAGACTGGGAGCTGTGGCTTCTGCCTCTGCCCAGAATCACAAGACACTATCAGATCACATATCACTAGCCCAGGAAAAGATCAAAATTCAAAACATGAAATAAATACAGACTTTCACTGAATACATATTGCTTTCCCGTCATCTTAAAGTAAAAAAAAATAAATCATAAGCCTAATCATCTTAAGTCAGGAATTGTCTGTGAATATTTCTTATTATAAGTCATAATATCAGGACTTCCCTGGTGGTCTAGTGCCTAAGACTCTATGGTCCCAAAATAGGGGGACTAGGTGTGATCCCTGGTCAGGGAACTAGATCCCACATGTTGCAACTAAAGATCCCTCATGCCTCACAGAAGATCAAAGATCCCGTGTGCCACAATTAAGACTCAGCACAGCCAAATAAATCTTTTTAAAGTCACACTATCACAGTAGGTCATGCATGAAAATCTATTCCAACATTCCTACCTACTTATCCTTCGGAATCCTTCTATATATTATGCTAGAGAAGTTATGGCATCAAACTTCATTGGCCATAGGTCATCACTGAGTCCACAATTTAGTTATCCAAGCAAGCTATTTGAGCCACTTCTAGCTTTAGCTAAAACATTAAATTCAGAATATCTGTTAAATGTACACATATTAATATGCTAAACCCGATACAAAACTATATTATGTTCTTTTTGGTGTAATACCCTTCAAATCTATTCTCAAACATATTTCCTGGGCCTCTACTAATCAAACTAATCAAACTTCAACATTTATTTTGAAGTAGAAGCAATTTCTTATCAGGTCAGAATCTTCATTTGTTCTGTGTGAGCATATTAAGGTCTGACTCTAGTTTATGTATAGAGTAGAAAATAATGGACAATGAAGATGGGTCTTAATGAGAATAGCAACCCCTTGCAAGGTTGCTGCCTCAAGTAGGGTGATCACTGAGTCTTCAAGAAGGAAAGGTCAGGGGTGGGATGAATTGGGTGATTGAGACTGACACATATACACTATGGATACCATGTATAAAATGGATAACTAATGAGAACTTACTGTGTAGCACAGGGAACTCTACTGAATGCTCTGCCGTGACCTAAATGGGCTGCTAAGTCGCTTCTGTCGTGTCCCACTCTGTGCGACCCCAGAGACGGCAGCCCACCAGGCTCCCCCGTCCCTGGGATTCTCCA
>NW_011495061.1:7567184-7567326 GCF_000754665.1 Bison bison bison | reverse complement strand
TTCACTTTCATACATTGGAGAAGGAAATGGCAACCCACTCCAGTGTTCTTGCCTGGAGAATCCCAGGGACGGCGGAGCCTGGTGGGCTGCCGCCTATGCGGTCGCACAGAGTCGGACATGACTGAAGTGACTTAGCAGCAGC
>NW_011495061.1:7556431-7567084 GCF_000754665.1 Bison bison bison | reverse complement strand
TGAAAAGTGAAAGTGAAGTCGCTCAGTTGTGTCCAACTCTTAGCGACCCCCATGGACTGCAGCCTACCAGGCTCCTCCATTCATGGGATTTTCCAGGCAAGAGTACTGGAGTGGGGTGCCATTGCCTTCTCCGACCTAAATGGGAAGGGAATCCAAAAAAGAGCAGATATATATGTACATATAACTGATTAACTGTGCTGTACAGAAAGTCTAACATAACATTGTAAAGCAACTATACTCCAATAAAAATTAATTTAAAAAAAAGAAGGAAAGGTCCATCTTCTTAGTCATAAGAAGAGGTGCTGCTTCTGCTTGTTCAGACAGACTTGGGCATTTAGGTTTATCCAAGTCTTCTCTGCTGATTCAGTGGTAAAGAATCCACGTACAATGCAAGAGACGATGGTTCCATCCCTGAGTCAAGAAAATCCCCTGGAGGAGGAAATGGCAACCCACTCCAGTATTTTTGCCTGGAGAATCCCATGGATAGAGGAGCCTGATGCTTACAGTCCGTACGACTGAAGCAGCTGAGCTTACAGGCAAGTCTAATCTAAGTCTCAGAATCCCACTTGTTCCCAAGGCCCTGACTTCACATAAACAATATGATGAGTCTGTGAATTCAATTTTGTTATGATTCTGAAACTCACCCAGTCACATTTTTAATAAAGATAGTCTTAAAGCTACCAGAAACGAGACTTTTTTAGGGTTGCCATAAAAGTTCTCTGATGTCTGAATGTGACTTGAGCTTATTTAAAGCCCTGAGTTTTGTCATTTTTTGTCAGTTTTCTAGTGCAATCATAACACCCCACCCCACAAAGCTATGACAAACCTAGACAGCGTGTTTAAAAGCAGAGACATTACTTTACCAACAAAGGCCCATATAGTCAAAGCTATGGTTTTTCCAGTAGTCATGTATGGATATGAGGGTTGGACCATAAAGAAGGCTGAGCACCAAAGAACTGATGCCTTCAAATGGTGGTGCTGGAGAAGACTCTTGAGAATCCCTTGGACATCAAGGAGATCAAACCAGTCAATCCTAAAGGAAAATGACCCTGAATATTCATTGGAAGGACTGATACTGAAGCTGAAGTTCTAATACTTTGGCCACCTGATGCGAAGAGCCCACTCATTGGGAAAGACCCTGATGCTGGGGAAGATTTAAAGCAGGAGGAGAAGGGGACAACAGAGGACGAGATGGTTGGATAGCATCACCGACTCAACGGACGTGAGTATGAGCAAGCTCCAGGAGATGGGGAAGTACAGGGAGCCTGGTGTGCTGCAATCCATGGGGTTGTAAAGAGTCAGACATGATTGAGCAACTGAACAAGAGGCAAGCTGACACAGAGGTCTGGTAAACAGTTTGTAGAGCACTAATAACCCTAGCATGGGCTTCCCTGGTGGCTCTATGGTAAAGAATCTGCCTCCCAATGCAGGGAGATGAGACATGGGTTAGATCCCTGGGTCAGGAAGATCTCCCGGAGAAGGAAATGACAACCCGGTCAAGTGATTCTTGCCTGGGAAATCCCATGGACAGAGGAGCCTGGCGGGATACAGTCCATGGGGTCTCAAAGAGTCGAACACAACTTGGTGACTGAGCACATGCTCACAGCCCTAGCATCCCAGGGTACAGAAGGTGAATTTGGAGCTGAGAGATAACAGGAAAAGAAAAAATCCTTTAGGATCTAAGGCTAGGCAAAGAGTTCTTAGGCCATACAAAGACATGATCCATAAAAGGAAAATTTGTTATATTGGACTTCAAATTTTAAAAATTTTGCTCTGTGAAAGCCCATGTATAATGGATGAAAAGATGAACTATAGACTGGGAGAAAATATTTGCAAACCACTTATTCAACAAAGGACTAGTATACAGAATATATAAAGAATTCTCAATACTAAAACTCAACAGTAGTTTAAAAACAAAAAGCAAAGACATATTACACCAATGAGAATATACAGAGAGCGAATAAGTACGTGCAAAGATGTTCAACATCACCAGCCACTGGGGAAATGCAAATTAAAGCCACAATGAGGTACCACTATGCACCAATCAGAATGACTAAAATATAGAATGGAGATCACCCCAAATGTTAGCAGGGATGCAGAGAAACTGGATCACTCATACACTGCTAATGGAAAAGTAAAACGGTGCAGCAAAACTGGAAAACGATTAAGCAGTCTCTTAAAAAACTAGATATACAAATACTATATATTGAATACTATACACGATTGCATTCTTAGACATTTATCCTAGAGAAATGAAGATTCATGTTCACACAAAAGTCTGTACATTAATGTTTATACCAGTTTTATTCATAATAGTCCCAAACTGGAAATTATCCAGACGTCCTTCAAAATGATTAGACAAATAGTAGTACAATTTTTCGGAGAAGGCGATGGCACCCCACTCCAGTACTCTTGCCTGGAGAATCCCATGGATGGAGGAGCCTGGTAGACTGCAGTCCATGGGGTCGCTAAGAGTCAGACACTACTGAGCGACTTCAATTTCACTTTTCACTTTTCACTTTCATACATTGGAGAAGGAAATGGCAACCCACTCCAGTGTTCTTGCCTGGAGAATCCCAGGGACGGCGGAGCCTGGTGGGCTGCCGCCTATGCGGTCGCACAGAGTCGGACATGACTGAAGTGACTTAGCAGCAGCAGCAGCAGCAGCAGCAGTGCAATTTTGCCCATGGAATACTGTTTAGCAACAAAAAGAACAAAAGATAGATACATATTCTGAGCAATCTCTGAAGAATTACGTTAAATGAAAAAAATCTAATCCTGAAAGTTTACATACTGTATGATTTCATTTATTTAACATTCTTGAAATGACAAAATTACAAAAATGAAGAAAAGATAAGTGGTTGCCAGGGACTCACTAGCAGCAGGATGTAGAGAGAAAAGATCATGGCTATACAAGGGCAACATGAGGATCCTTGCGGGGGTGGAAATACTTTAACTTGACTACATCATTGTTAATTTCCTGGTGATGGTGTTTTACTATAGTTTTGCCAGATGTTACCAACAGGGAAAAATGGATAAGGGGTACATGGGATCTCTCTGTATTATTTCTATAACTTCATGTGAATCTATAACTATTACTCAATAAATTTTTAATTTTTTTAATCTAAAAAAAAAAAGAACTGTGAAAAGTAACTGCAATTAATTTGGGTAGTGGAAAGTGGGTAAGTGGATGGGTTTACAGAAGAAACAAGAAATGAAGAAGTGGCAGAATGTTGGTAATTGTTGAAGCTTGGAGATGGGTACATGGAGGATCATAATTACTCTATAAACTTTTTATATGCTTGAAATCTTCCATACTGAAAGGAAAATAAAAGAGACCCTGACAGAGGAGAGAGTTAATAGACTTGTCAACCAAATAAGTACCTTCATAACTCTTCTCTTAGCAATAGTTATGAAGAAGGAAATGGCAACCCACTCCAGTACTCTTGCCTGGAAAATCCCATGGACGGAGGATCCTGGTAGGCTACAGTCCATGGGGTCACAAAGAGTCAGACGCAACTGAGCAACTTCACTTTCACTTTTCACTTCAACAATAGTAAACAATTAGAATGAAAAAACTCTATTCATAATAGCAAATATAACTATAAATAGAAAACATTGTAAGAAATGGTAAGATTTAGATAAATAAAACTATATAAACATACTGTAAATCCTAAAGAAGGCCTAAATAATGAGCCTAAATACTAAATGAAAAACACACAATATCCAGAATGAAAAGACTCAGCACTATAAAAATGCCAACTCTCCAACATTCAATCTATAAATTAAGTTCAATTCCAATCAAAACCCCAAGATTATAATTTGTAGAATCTGTAAAACTTATTCCAATATTACTATGAAAGAAAAAGATACAGCACTGCAATTTGGGAGGGATGATAAGAAGGGGGAACTTTCCATATTAGATATCAAGATAGACTATAAAGCTGTATAAATAGTAAAAATAAAATAATGTGATGTTAATGCAGATATAGGCAAATAGCTCTATCCAGAAAGAGAATCAAGAAGTATGAATTTTTGTATTGTTGAAAGATGGTATCTCACATCATTGGGATTAAAATGAACAATTTTTGATTGATCTGAAACAATTGGCTAAACATTTGGAAAAACATGAAGGTAGGCCCCTTTGTCACAGCTATTCAGAATAATACACACCACAAGAATAAAAGAGCACTTGGTGCTTTTGAACACAACAGGAAAATAAAAGAATGATTTTTTATAACCCTCGGATAGAAGCGATGGAAGAATGTCCTTATTGAGATACAAATCCCATAAACCATAAATGAAAAGATTGATTTCATAAATATTAGAAACCTTACCTCAGGGGAAAAAACTTAACAATGTATTAAAAGATACACAGTAAGTTAGAAGAAATATGCTTAAGACAGCATTCATCATCATAGCATTTTCACAGATTTTACCAAGCAATAAGAAACAGGGAAAATGAGAAAGCCAATGAATGGGCACTTTACAGAAGAGTAAATATGAATGGTTGATAAAGTTATAAAAGATATTTAACCTCATTCATAGTTCAGTTCAGTTCAGTCACTCAGTCGTGTCCGACTCTTTGCAACCCCATGAACCACAAAACCAGGTCTCCCTGTCCATCAAAACTCCCGGAGTTTACTCAGACTCACGTCCATCGAGTCAGTGATGCCATCCAACCATCTCATCGTCTGTCGTCCCCTTCTCCTCCTGCCCTCAATCCCTCCCAGCATCAGAATCTTTTCCAATGAGTCAACTCTTCGCATGAGGTGGCCAAAGTACTCAAGTTTCAGCTTTAGCATCACTCCTTCCAAAGAACACCCAGGACTGATATCCTTCAGAATGGACTGGTAGGATCTCCTTGCAGTCCAAGGGACTCTCAAGAGTCTTCTCCAACACCACAGTTCAAAAGCATCAATTCTTTGGCACTCAGCTTTCTTCACAGTCCAACTCTCACATCCATACATGACCTCAGGAAAAACCATAGCCTTGACTAGACAGACCTTTGTTGGCAAAGTAATGTCTCTGATTTTGAATATGCTATCTAGGTTGGTCATAACTTTCCTTCCAAGGAGGAACCGTCTTTTAATTTCATGGCTGCAATCATAATCTGCAGTGATTTGGGAGCCCAAAAAAATAAAGTCTGACGCTGTTTCCACTGTTTCCCCATCTATTTCCCAAGAGAGGTGGGACCAGATGCCATGATCTTAGTTTTCTGAACGTTGCGCTTTAAGCCAACTTTTTCACTCTCCTCTTTCAATTTCACCAAGAGGCTTTTTAGTTCCTCTTCACTGTCTGCCATAAGGGTGGTGTCATCTGCATATCTGAGGTTATTGATATTTCTCCCAGCAATCTTGATTCCAGCTTGTGCTTCTTCCAGCCCAAGGTTTCTCATGATGTACTCTGCATAGAAGTTAAATAAGCAGGGTGACAATATACAGCCTTGACGTACTCCTTTTTCTATTTGGAACCAGTCTGTTGTTCCACATCCAGTTTTAACTGTTGCTTCCTGACCTGCATATAGGTTTCTCAAGAGGCAGATCAGGTGGTCTGGTATTCCCATCTCTTTCAGAATTTTCCACAGTTAATTGTGATCCACACAGTCAAAGGCTTTGGTATAGTCAATAAAGCAGAAATAGATGTTTTTCTGGAACTCTCTTGCTTTTTAAATGATCCAGCGCATGTTGGCAATTTGATATCTGGTTCCTCTGCCTTTTCTAAAACCAGCTTGAACATCTGGAAGTTCAGGGTTCACGTATTGCTGAAGCCTGGCTTGGAGAATTTTGAGCATTACTTTACTAGCGTGTGAGATGAGTGCAATTGTGCGGTAGTTTGAGCATTCTTTGGCATTGCCTTTCTTTGGTATTGGAATGAAAACTGACCTTTTCCAGTCCTGTGGCCACTGCTGAGTTTTCCCAATTTGCTGGCATATTGAGTGCAGCACTTTCAGAGCACCATCTTTCAGGGTTTGAAATAGCTCAACTGGAATTCCATCACCTCCACAGGCTTTGTTCGTAGTGATGCTTTCTAAGGCCCACTTGACTTCACATTCCAGGATGTCTGGCTCTAGGTGAGTGATCACACCATCATGATTATCTGGGTGATGAAGCTCTTTTTTGTACAGTTCTCTGTATTCTTGCCACCTCTTCTTAATATCTTCTGCTTCTGTTAGGTCCATACCATTTCTGTCCTTTATTGAGCCCATCTTTGCATGAAATGTCCCCTTGGGATCTCTAATTTTCTTGAAGAGATCTCTAGTCTTTCCCATTCTGTTGTTTTCCTCTATTTCTTTGCATTGATTGCTGAGGAAGGCTTTCTTATCTCTCCTTGCTATTCTTTGGAACTCTGCATTCAGATGCTTATATCTTTCCTTTTCTCCTTTGCTTTTCGCTTTTCTTCTTTTCACAGCTATTTGTAAGGCCTCCTCAGACAGCCATTTTGCTTTTTTGCATTTCTTTTCCATGGGGATGGTCTTGATCCCTATCTCCTGTACAATGTCATGAACCTCAGTCCATAGTTCATCAGGCACTCTATCTATCAGATCTAGGCCCTTAAATCTATTTCTCACTTCCACTGTATAATCATAAGGGATTTGATTTAGGTCATACCTGAGTGGCCTAGTGGTTTTCCCTACTTTCTTCAATTTAAGTCTGAATTTGGCAATAAGGAGTTCATGTTCTGAGCCACAGTCAGCTCCTGATCTTGTTTTTGCTGACTGTATAGAGCTTCTTCTCCATCTTTGGCTGCAAAGAATGTAATCAATCTGATTTCAGTGTTGACCATCTGGTGGTGTCCATGCGTAGAGTCTTCTCTTGTACTGTTGGAAGAGGATGTTTGCTATTACCAGTGCGTTCTCTTGGAAAAACTCTATTAGCCTTTGCCTTGCTTCATTCTGTATTCCAAGGCCAAATTTGCCTGTTACTCCAGGTGTTTCTTGACTTCCTACTTTTGCATTCCAGTCCCCTACAATGAAAAGGACATCTGTTTTGGGTGTTAGTTCTAAAAGGTCTTCTAGATCTTCATGGAACCATTCAACTTCTGGTTGAGGCATACGCTTGGATTACCGTCATATTGAATGGTTTTCCTTGGAAACAGAGATCATTCGGTCATTTTTGAGATTGCATCCAAGCACTGCATTTCGGACTCTTTTGTTGACCATGATGGCTACTCCATTTGTTCTAAGGGATTCCTGCCCACAGTAGTAGATACAATGGTCATCTGAGTTAAATTCACCCATTCATAGTTAAGAAAATGTAAAATAAAATGAGACTTTTTAATCAATTAAATTTCAAGTTTTAGAAAGATGATAATATACAAAACAATATTCTCACAGGTATGGGAGATAGGTACTCTCATGTGCTATTTTTGGAAATAGGTACCAGCTGTAGGGAGGCACTGTTTAACATATACCCTGAAAGGCTTAAAGTTTAAGCCAATGATTCCTTGTTAGGAATCTAAGCCCCAGAGCTACACACATAGATGCACAAAGATAAACAGAGACATTTATTGTAGCATTTGTTTCTAACACTAAAGGATTAGAAACAATCTAAAAACCTTTCCATTAGAGAATGATTAAATAAATTAAGTAGAATACTTTGCAACTGTTAAAAAGAGTTTTATATGCTAACATGAAAGTATCTCTAAGAAATATTTATTAAGCTAAAACAGGTTGCAGAATAATTGGTAACATGTGTGCTTAGTCGCTCAGTCATATCTGACTCTTTGCAACTCCATGGACTGTAGCCCTGCAGGCTCCTCTGTCCATGGGGATTCTCCAGGCAAGAATACTAGAGTCGGTTGCCATCCCCTTCTCCAGGGGATCTTCCTGACCCAGAGATCGAACCCAGGTCTCCTGCATTAAACAATTATATACATTTGTATGTGAATATGTGTATCTGTAGACACAAAAAACTATGAACTTTGGTGAGTAAGGGGAATGGGAAGGATAGGAGAAGATAAAATGAGAGAACACTTAAATCTTTTTTGCTCAATTCTATAAAAAAATTATAATAGGAAATGTTTGTAATTATAGGTTTTTAAAGAATACATAACACCTGGGAAGCGTTCAAAGCTTCTCAGAGCAATGCTACTTCATAAATTCAAGACAACTGATATTTTCATTGTTATTACAATGTTCTTACCCTTCACAACTATCAACAACTGATGTGCCTTTCATCAGAGAAATTTAAACAAGATTTACAAATAAAGGTTCATTTATTCACAGAGCACATCTTTGAAGCAAGGCTATAATTTAAAAATACAGACATAATAAATGACTTGCCCAGATTCTCAAACAAGTCAAGAAATGATCCAGAGCCAGGATTCCACTCTTGTACAAATAAATAATATATACTGGCTCTCTGCACAGCACCATAAATCACCCCAGCCCCTGGCATTTTAGTCTCTCCCCAAGTAATTGAGTGTTTAAATTACTTGCAAACCTTCACTTTGGCTTTTAAAAAATGCCCACTCTGGCATTCTTTCTAAAGGGATATCTTTTAAAAGTTTAACATTGACCTTCCAAAGAAAGTAAGAGAGTAAGATTAGTTTTCACCTTCAATAAGAGGACAACCCTAGAACATAACGCTCCTTCAAATGACAGTTCAGATCATATTCTTTAGCCAAAAATCAATAACTTAGCAGGAGCACTCTACAAGTGCATTATCCTAATTCAGAAAACTTTCCGAAGGAGAAGAAGCATGAAAGACATTGATTTGAATCAGGAAAATTGCTCCAAGCACTGCCTCTGCCAAAAAACATATGTGTGACTATGCATGACTCCATCAGCTTCTGGAAACCTCCGACTCCTCATTTGTAAAGTATGAATGAGAACACCTCCTTGCTTAACTATATGGATTGTCTCAAAGTTGGAATAAGAGAGATTATGAAGGTGCTCTGTAAGGTATGAAGTTACAGATAAATTACTCTTAATGTATAAAACCTTAGTTTTTTTAAATTGAGTTCTTGATACAAGAATACTACCTGCCCCTCCACCCCCAAATACAAGACAATATCTGATATGCCACACTTTGGGGCTCAATCATTTATTTCTTCTAGACCAGGTCTCAACTGCAGTGTCTAGAAAAGGAATGTGCAGCCTTTACTTGTGAAGTGTGTCATGATTTAAAGTGACAAAAAGTGACCTATCCTCACAGCAATACCTGCTGTGGTCGTTTTCTGATGAACTGCCTCCTTCAGGAATGTGATCCTTCCTTAACCACAGCCAGAGCTGGATTAAACGGTGAAGAGTTGGGCAGTTACCCAAATTATTAATCTGTAAGGGAAACTGAAATGTCACTGGAATAATTAGTAATGATAGAAACAGTTAAGGCTTCTACAGGGAAATTCATAAACAGGCAGAGGAATATAAATTTGCTCTTGCTTGAAATACAATACAGGGAAGTTAAAACTAAAAAAATAGTGTTACTGTGACATTTATTGGATGTTTATTACATAACTAGGCCCTATACCAAGTATTTTACATGTATGATTGCATTTAAACCCAGAAATTATTGTATGTTGCTGTTTTTAAACCTATTTTCAGGTAGGGAAATTAAGATGTACCCAAGAATGCTCAAACTACCGCACAACTGCACTCATCTCACATGCTAGTAAAGTAATGCTCAAAATTCTCCAAGCCACCTTCAGCAATACGTGAACCGTGAACTTCCAGATGTTCAAGCTGGTTTTAGAAAAGGCAGAGGAACCAGAGATCCAATTGCCAACATCCTCTGGATCATGGAAAAAGCAAGAGAGTTCCAGAAAAACATCTATTTCTGCTTTATTGACTATACCAAAGCCTTTGACTGTGTGGATCACAATAAACTGGAAAATTCTGAAAGAGATGGGAACACCAAGCAGATGGGAATACCTGCCTCTTGAGAAAGCGATATGCAGGTCAGGAGGCAACAGTTAGAACCGGACATGGAACAATGGACTGGTTCCAAATAGGAAAAGGAGTACGTCAAGGCTGTATATTGTCACCCTGCTTATTTAACTTATATGCAGAGTACATCATGAGAAACGCTGGGCAGGAGGAAGCATAAGCTGGAATCAAGATTGCCGGGAGAAATATCAATAACCTCAGATATGCAGATGACATCACCCTTAGGGCAGAAATCAAAGAACTAAAGAGCCTCTTGATGAAAGTGAAGGAGGAGAGTGAAAAAGTTAGCTTAAAGCTCAACATTCGGAAAACGAAGATCATGGCATCTGGTCCCATCACTTCGTGGGAAATAGATGGGGAAACAGTGGAAACAGTGACAGATTTTATTTTTCTGGCCTCCAAAATCACTGCAGATGGTGATTGCAGCCATGAAATTAAAAGACACTTACTCCTTGGAAGGAAAGTTATGACCAACCTAGATAGTGCATTAAAAAGCAGAGACATCACTTTGTCAACTAAGGTCTGTCTAGTCAAGGCTATGGTTTTTCCTGTGGTCATGTACGGATGTCGGAGTTGGACTATAAAGAAAGCTGAGCACCGAAGAATTGATGCTTTTGACCTGTGGTGTTGGAGAAGACTCTTGAGAGTCCCTTGGACTGCAAGGAGATCCAACCAGTCCATTCTGAAGGAGATCAGTCCTGGGTGTTCATTGGAAGGACTGATGTTGAAGCTGAAACTCCAGTACTTTGGCCACCTGATGCGAA
>NW_011495061.1:7546574-7556331 GCF_000754665.1 Bison bison bison | reverse complement strand
CTGGGTGTTCATTGGAAGGACTGATGTTGAAGCTGAAACTCCAGTACTTTGGCCACCTGATGCGAAGAGCTGACTCATTTGAAAAGACCCTGATGCTGGGAAAGATTGAGGGCAGGAGGAGAAGGGGACGACAGAGGATGAAATGCTGACTCAATGGACAAGGGTTTGGGTGGACTCTGGGAGTTGGTGATGGACAGGGAGGCCTGGCGTGCTGCGGTTCATGAGGTCACTAAGAGTTGGACACGACTGAGTGACTGAACTGAACTGAACTGAACAAGACGGCACAAGTAGCAGAAAGTGGAGGTGCAGCTTGAAACAAGTCTTCCTCCAAGACCTGTATTCACTCTGCCTCCCAGCGCTCCCCAACTCTAGCTAAATCTATCATATGTTTCTGTATCTTGTATTTAGTCAGGAGCAATTAGATGAAATTCACCAGGCAGATCAAATCTGAAACCAGAATTCATGGATAGTGAGTGCTGTTGGCCAGAAACCAGTGATCAATTTTAAAATACAAATTTCGAACCTTTTGATACAGCTTCAAAGAACGTACCTGGTTCAGAAAAATTACAAAAGAAAAGTGAAAAGATAATAGAATTATTTTTATGGTAAAATATATTGCCAAATTGTTTCAAACTACTGACACTGCTTAGAGACCTGTCTATAACTTTAACTGATTGAAAATTGTTTCTTGTTGTCCCCATCAAATAATTTTTGAACAAATATTTAAAGAACACTTTTGAAAGGTGCATTAGAATGCAATTGTAAATGACAGGTTTCACTCTAGCTAATTTAAACAGAAAGGGATTGACTATTAATAGGAGGAATTGGGGATTCATTAAATCACTAAAAGGGCTAGGAGAACAGAGTTGAGGCTGCACTTCCAGGCATGACATCCAGAACAGTATTACAGAACTCGGTTATTCTGGGCACCATTCTCCTTCCACACTTACTAAGCTGGGGAGTAAGGAAGCCATCACTGCAGCTGCTGACTCGAACAATCTGAATCAGATTGGATTGGATGCCAATCCAATGCCAAAGAAGAATGGATGCCCTGCTCTCTGTCTCTTATCACCCATGAAATTCAGGGGCTGAGTGCTGGTACCTCCACAGGAACTGTCCCAGGAAATGCAACAATGTGCCAGTAGAAACAACAAAAGTGGCAGCCTCCACCTTAGAATATTCACTTTTAACCGGCTAAGTTACATCTATTTTATAGAAACGATGTTTCATTAATCCAAACTGTAAGGATGTCTGGGAAACGTAGTCTCTAGATTTGCAGCCTAAAGCAATAAGATTTGCTAGCAAAGAGTTGTAATTAAGCTGAGTGTATCGATCTGTGACCTCAGTTACAGTCAGACCCTGAGTTATTAGAGCCAGCCCAGACCACTCACACACCACACTCCACTCCTGACATAGTTCCAAGTAGAGACTCAAGAACAGCCCACCCCAAGGTTGCTCAGTGGTGGGTGAAAACATAATTTGGGACTGGGTTCCTTTCTCAGGATTTTGGAACTAGGACATTGAAGGACTGGGCCAATGAACTGAAGGGCTTTATAGATGTTAAGGTTAAGTAGATTTGGAGTCAGAATGATAATGGGTCATGCGTAAACAAATAGCATTATACACATATTCATTGAGAAATATGGAGGTAAATACCAAAAAGAATGGAACAAAATGTTTCAAGTGGTTGCACAGAAGGAGGGGCAAAGGAATTTCTTTTGTTGTTAATGTTTATAATTCTTTTAGTGCTACTTGAATTTTTGAACCTTTTGCTTGTATTACCAGGATAAAAATTAATATCAAAAACACCAGGGACTTCCCTGGTGGTCCAGTGGCTAAGACTCCACACTCTCAATGAGGGGACCCAGGTTCAATCCCTGGTCAAGAAACTAGATCCCATATGCCACAACTAAGGATCCTGCATGCTCAACTAAGACCTGACACAGCCAAATAAATAAATAATTTTTAAAAATACTATAAACAAGGAGAAGGAAATGGCAACTCCAGTATTCTTGCCTGGAGAATTCCATGGACAGAGCAGCCTGGCAGGCTATGGTCTATAGGGTCGCAAAGAGTCGGACATGACTGAAGTGATTTAGCATGCACACGCCATAAATAACTCTATCCCCTGGCATTTCAGTCAACAGCAAAATGAATACCCCAAACTTGGGCATTTAAGCCAGAACAACTCACATGACCACATCACAACAACAACACACCACAACACAACAACATGTGTTCACATGACCACCAGCTGAAGAGAGAGAGCTCCAGACCATCAGTCCTTCCTTGCCTCCCTTCCCACCTAGCACCTCCACTGCCATCAAGTTGAAAAAAATTTAAAAAACAAAACTAATTTAGCGAGAACCTTGAATGCCAAGCCAAGGAGTTAATCACTCTGGCGATGGGGATAGCTTTGAATAAGGGAATGACTTCAGTGTGTAGAGTGCTTCTTTGTGCACAGGATAAATTTGATAGAGAGATTGGCAGTAGCCAGGAGATTGATTGGGAGATTACTAATAGGATCCTGGATTAAATCAATGGCAGTGGAATTGGAGAGAAAAAGCTGGACAAAGAGATATATAGTAGAGGACTTCACGGCAGCTGATCAGATATGGGGAGCAAGGAGAGTAAATTTGGTGGATATATTCCACTTTTCCAGAATCCCTTCCTTTTAGGAATGGTCCCTCACCCTTTCCATGAGATTCTGTTGGTGAATCAGAATAAACTTGTATCCCCCAAACAAATGTGTCCCAAGTTGACCATACTGAGTACTCCTTCCTTGGGCAGTGTATTTGGTTCACAGGCATAACCCAAAAGTGAATGAAAGGCCTTTCTGGGAACCCTTCCCCAGGGTTACTGGGGAAGATGCCCTCTTCCTCCATGAGTTTGGGAATGCCAGAAGCCATTATTCCCTGGTGGCTCAGACGGTAAAGAATTCGCCTGCAATGTGAAATCCCTGGGTTGGGAAGATCCCATCCCCTGAAGGAGGGCGTGGCAACCCACTCCACTATTCTTGCCTAGAGAATCCCCATGGACAGAAGAGACTGGGGGGGCTACAATCCACGGGGTCACAAAGAGTCAGACACGACTGAGCGACTAAGCACAGTACAGAAGCCATTATCCTGCCATGTAGAGAGGGCCTATCATGACAGAGAGTCAAACAGAGCCCTGACATCATTTGTTATTGAACCCACACATACCCATACTGATGGACTTCTCAGTGAGTCAAGATATTAACTTTTTTGCTTATGGAGTGGATTTCTATCATTTGCAACAGAAAAAGAATTTATTAACAAAGAGTCAAAAATGGTTTAATTTATTTATCAAAAAAATAATTATAGCATGTCTGCCAAATGAACAGTTAAATGTTCCAGTACAATGGGAGATTAAAAAAAAAAAAAATCCTGGACTTCCCTAGTGGTACAGTGGATAAGAATCCGTCTAACAATGCAAGGGACATGGGTTCAGTCTTTGGTCTGGGAAGATCCCACATTCCTCAGAGCAACTACAAGTAAGCCCGAGAGCCACAACTACAGAGCCTACACTCTAGAGCCTATGCTGCAACTCTGGAAGCCCACGAGCCCTAAAACGTGTGCACCACAACGAAGAGTAGCCCCCCTGCTTACCACAACCAGAGAAAGCCTGCAAGCAGCAATGAAGACCCAGCACAGCAAGACATATTAATTAATTAATTTTTCAAAAAATCCTAAACCATGCCCCATATACCTTGAGATCTATTTCAGCCTTGTAACCAGTACTGACATCAAAGTCACTCGATAACTCTAGGATTCAGTCTTCCTTTCCATAAGGCTGGGGAAAAGGGGGATTACATTGTACGTTTAGCTTTATGTATCTCCAGGTTCCATATCTGAGGATTCAACCAACTTTGGATCAAAAATATTCAGGAAAAAAATTCCAGAAAGCTCCAAAATGCCAAACTTGAATTTGCCAAGTATCAGCAATTATTTACATTAACATTTACATTGTATTTATAATATTTACATGCATTTACATTGTATTAGGTGTTGCAAGTAATCTAGAGATAATTTAAAATGTACAGGGGGATGTGTGTAAATTATATACAAATACTATGACATTTTAGAAAAAATACTTGAGCATCCACAAATTTTTGGTATCCAGGCTTAGGAGTCCTGGAACCAATCTCCTTCAGGTACTGAGTGAAGACCGTATTGTTTTCTAAAGATTTTCTTCAGCTCTAAAGTTTTATGATTCTAAGCCGTGACATAGAAGAACTAGTGAGTTACTTCAAGATTCTAAAATATGAAAGCTCGGTATGCAAAATCAATTAACTGGGAAAAAATTGGAAGCTAGAAAGACCTTGGTGATAATTGAGAAGGAACATTTCTTGAGCCTTGTCTGGAGAACTTGCAATACTGATGAAGGGATACGGATGATTCTAAGAAATATTAGAAGAAAAAAATAATCGAATGCCTGTACGTGTGGAATATGAAAATGAGTCAACAGTGGCTACTGACTCCAAAAGCTTGCTAGTTTGGGATATTACAATAAAATCTTTAACAAAAATGAAGTCTTTAAGAAAGCACTCCTAAATCTTTAAGAAAGCTCTCCTAAATCTCTTTAGGAGAGATTTAGTACAGTTCTGGACATACTGCATCTGAGCTATTGTTATGTATTCAAAGAGAAAGTCTACAGAATTGAAAATCTAGAACTGAAGTTCAAGTGGGAAGTCAGGACTCATGTTACAGTTTTGAGAATCATTTAACATAGAGGGAATGGGCAAAGTCCTGGGAATGAATAAAAGCTACAGTAAAAACTGATAATTGACATAACTAGTTTATTAATAAGCAAAAATTAAAATTATAAACATATTTCTTAAGCCTTTAAAAAGTTTAATTTATAAATCTTGCTAGTCTATTTATAAATCTCATAGTCTTTGCACAGAAATATGGACAATAACTTTCACTTACACTCTATGGTTTAATTAATTCACAAGCTTAATGTACTGAATACTTCTTGAATATTTAATTAAAATTTAAATAATTAAATTTTCCTGGATATTTTAAACTACAATTACAAATGTAATACATCTAGCATCTAGCCAGTCAAATTTTATAAGCACTTACATAACTCTTGTAAATCTAATAGCAATAAATCAATCTCGGACTTCCCTGGTGGTACAGTGGATAAGAAACCGCCTACCGATGCAGGGGACACAAGTTTGATCCCTGGTCCAGGAAGATTCCACATGCCACACAGCAACTAAGCCCATGTGTCACAGCTACTGAAACTCATGCACCTAGAACCTGTGTGTGCTCTGCAGCAAGAGAAGCCACCACATTAAGAAGCCCACACACTGCAACTAGAGAGTAGCCCCCATTCTTTGCAACTAGAAAAAAAAAAACCCATGGAGAGCAATGAAGACGCAACACAATAAAAATAAATAAATCTAATTTTAAATAAATAAATAAATCTCCTACTTGTGGTCACAAAATTCTCTGAAAAATTCCATATATCTTTTTTCTTCCAGTTTTATTGAAATATAATTGACATACCACATGATACAGGTTTAAAATGTACAACATTAGGATTTGATTTACATACATCACAAAGTGGTTTTCACTAGTGAGCCTCCATCATCTCATACATATACAAAGTTAAAGAAAAAGTGTATCTTGTGATGAGAACTCAGGATTTACTCTAACTTTCATGTACAACATTCCGCAGTGTTAATTACACTTATCTTTTTGTACATTGCATCCTTCATACTATCTTATAACTGGAAATTTGTACCTTTTGACTGCCTTCATCCAATTTCCCCTCCCCCAACCCCCTAAACCCTGAACCTCCCCCCAAAAAATCTCAAAAGTTCGCAAAGCACACAACACCACAGTTATTATTAACTTTTACAGAAATTAATGAAAATTGTATTAATTTACCACTTGTATATCAAAGGTGATATGTTGTGGCGAGCATGGAGATGTGCCACTCAGATCCTTCTTCAAGAAAGGACTTGCCTCCCTGCTCAGGGGCCAAAGGTATGATAAGCAGATGGCCTTCAGCTGTCAGCACATTCAGGGTCTGCCTCAGCTTTGGCTCCTGCCCTGCCCATGGCTGCCATATACTATCTGAGGGAGGAAGAAGTACAAAGGGCAGAGTGGGACAATCCATCCTACAATGCTGACTCCAGACGTCCCTGTCTCATCATCTGCTTTCAGCAAACCGAACTGCAGTGCAAACTGACTCACACAACCAACATGAACAGAATTGCTATCTCAGACCTCTTCCAGCACCTAAGACTTCAAATCTGGTATATCAGTCAAAATTCCTGTTACTACTTCCCAAGATGATTTTCTTTGAGCTCCAAGTAACTAACCGAGTTCCTTTTCAATGGTGAAGCTCTACCTGCTTACCCAATATATTCAGTTCAGTTCAGTCGCTCAGTCATGTCCGACTCTTTGTGACCCCATGGACTGCAGCAAGCCAGGCCTCCCTGTCCATCACCAACTCCCGGAGTTTACTCAAACTCATGTCCATGATGAGTTGAGTCAGTGATGCCATCCAACCATCTCATCCTCTGTCACCCCCTTCTCCTCCCACCTTCAATCTTTCCCAGCACAGGGTCTTTTCAAATGAGTCAGCTCTTCGCATCAGGTGGCCAAAGTACTGGAGTTCAGCTTCAACATCAGTCCTTCCAATGAATATTCAGGACTGATTTAAATCTTATTTGAAATCATTTACTGCTTGA
Source organism: Bison bison bison (assembly GCF_000754665.1). NCBI lineage: Eukaryota > Metazoa > Chordata > Mammalia > Artiodactyla > Bovidae > Bison > Bison bison. The sequence continues at coordinate 7,549,601 of NW_011495061.1, read as the reverse complement.
TATTAATATGCATGAGCATACCCCAGTTAGACACACACAGCTTATAGTTTCCACAACCTCATTGCACCTAATCTTGGTGACACATTGTGGCAGACATGGAAATACGCCACTCAGATGCCAATTGGCTGTGGGAACTTGGGCAATTTATTTACCAATCCATGCTCAATTTCCTTATCTGTAAAATAGGGTTTGTCATCTGATAGGCAAAATAAAGGACAAAAACAGCAAGAACCTAAAGAAGCAGAAGAGATTAAGAAGAGGAGGCAAGAACACACAGGAAAACTGTATAAAAAAGGTCTTAATGATTTGGATAACCACAATGGCATGATCACTCACCTAGAGCCAGACATCCTGGAGTGTGAGGTCAAGAGGGCATTAGGAAGCATTACAACAAACAAAGCTAGTGATGATGGAATTCCAGATGAGCTATTTAAAATCCTAAAAGATGACGCTGTTAAAGTGCTGAACTCAATAGGTCAGCAAATTTGGAAAACTCAGCAATGGCCACAATACTGGTAAAGGTCAGTTTTCATTCCAATCCCAAAGAAGGGCAATGCCGAGTAATGCTCAAACTACCATACAATTGCACTTCACATACTTGCAAGGTAATGTTCAAAATGCTTCAGGCTAGCTTCAGCAGTACATGAACTGAGAACTTCCAGATGTACAAACTGGACTTAGATCTGTGGGATCATAGAGAAAGCAAGGGAATTCCAGAAAAATTACTTCTGCTTCTCTGACTATGCTAAAGCCTTTGACTCTGTGGATCACAACAAACTGTAGAAAATTCTAAAAGAGATGGGAATACCAGACCACATTCTCTGTCTCCTGAGAAACCAGTACACAGCAAGAAGCAACAGTTAGAACCGGACATGGAACAACAGACTGGTTCAAAATTAGGAAAGGAGTATGTCAAGTACATACATTGTCACCCTGCTTATTTAACTTATATGCAGAGTACACCATGTGAAATGGAGGGCTGGATGAATCAAAAGCTAGCATCAAGATTGCTGGGAGAAATATCAACAATCTCAGATATCCAGATGATACCACTCTAATGGCAGAAAGGGAAGAGGAACTAAAGAGCCTCTTGATGAAGGTGAAAGAAGAGAGTGAAAAAACTGGCTTAAAACACAACATTCAAAAACTAAGATCATGGCATCTGGTCCCACCACTTCATGGCAAATAGAAGGGGAAAAAGTGGAAACAGTGACATATTTTCTTTTCCTGGGCTCCAAAATCACTGTGGACAGTGACTGCAGCCATGAAATTAAAACACGCTTGCCCCTTGGAAGAAAAAGCTATGACAAACCTAGACAGCATATTAAAAAGCAGAGACATCACTTTCTCAACAAAAGTCCATATAGTCAAAGCTATAGTTTTTCCCATAGTCATGTACAGTTGTGAGAGTTGGACCATAAAGAAGATTAAGTGCCAAAGAATTGATGTGCTCTCCAACTGTGGTGATGGAGAAGACTCTTGGGAGTCCCGTGGACTGCAAGAAGATCAAACCATTCCATCCTAAAGGAAATCAACCCTGAATATTCACTGGAAGGACTGGTGCTGAAGCTAAAACTCCAATCCTTTGACCAACTGATCTGAAGAACTGACTGATTGGAAAAGATCCTGATGCTGGGAAAGACTGAGGGCAGGAGGAGAAGGGGGCAACAGAGGATGAGATGACTGGGTGGCATCGCTGACTCAATGGACATGAGTTTGAGCAAGCTCCATGAGACAGTGAAGGACAGGGAAGCCTGATATGCTGCAGTTCCTGGGGTCACAAAGAGTCGGGCATGATTTAGTGACTAAACAACATCTGATAGGGTTGTAAATAGTAAATGAGCTAATAATACTTTAGAAAGTGTATAGATAGAACAGCCCCTGCCCATACTGTATATTCAGTAAATGCTACCCATTACCACTATTGGTCAGAGTTTCACACTGCCTGTATATTTTATGTCTCAAAACCAACATTCTATAATAATCTATTGACTAAGCAACTATAGAAAAAGTTCGTATGTTTCAAGCTCCTTACTGATCAAACTGCAGATTTTCAGTTCAGTTCAGTCGCTCAGTCGTGTCCGACTCTTTGCGACCCCATGAATCGAAGCACACCAGGCCTCCCTGTCCATCACCAGCTCCCAGAGTTCACTCAGACTCACGTCCATCGAGTCAGTGATGCCATCCAGCCATCTCATCCTCTGTCGTCCCCTTCTCCTCCTGCCCCCAATCCCTCCCAGCATCAGAGTCTTTCCCAATGAGTCAACTCCTTGCATGAGGTGGCCAAAGTACTGGAGTTTCAGCTTTAGCATCATTCCTTCCAAAGAAATCCCAGGGCTGATCTCCTTCGGAATGGATCTCCCAGCAGTCCAAGGGACTCTCAAGAGTCTTCTCCAACACCATAGGTCAAAAGCATCAATTCTTCAGTGCTCAGCTTTCTTCACAGTCCAACTCTCACATCCATACATGACCACTAGAAAAACCATAGCCTTAACTAGATGGACCTTTGTTGGCAAAGTAATGTCTCTGCTTTTGAATATGCTATCTAGGTTGGTCATAACTTTCCTTCCAAGGAGTAAGCGTCTTTTAATTTCATGGCTGTGGTCACCATCTGCAGTGATTTTGGAGCCCAGAAAAATGAAGTCTGACACTGTTTCCACTGTTTCCCCATCTATTTCACATGAAGTGATGGGACCAGATTCCATGATCTTCGTTTTCTGAATGTTGAGTTTTAAGCCAACTTTTTCACTCTCCTCTTTCGCCTTCATCAAGAGGCTTTTGAGTTCCTCTTCACTTTCTGCCATAAGGGTGGTGTCATCTGCATATCTGAGGTTATTGATATTTCTCCCAGCAATCTTGATTCCAGCTTGCGCTTCTTCCAGCGCAGCCATTTCTCATGAGGTACTCTGCATATAAGTTAAATAAGCAGGGTGACAATACACAGCCTTGACGAACTCCTTTTCCTGTTTGGAACCAGTCTGTTGTTCCATGTCCAGTTCTAACTGTTGCTTCCTGATCTGCATATAG
>NW_011495061.1:7545438-7546474 GCF_000754665.1 Bison bison bison | reverse complement strand
CTTGAACATCTGGAAGTTCAGGGTTCACGTATTGCTGAAGCCTGGCTTGGAGAATTTTGAGCATTACTTTACTAGCGTGTGAGATGAGGGCAATTGTGCGGTAGTTTGAGCATTCTTCGGCATTGCCTTTCTTTGGGATTGGAATGAAAACTGACCTTTTCCAGTCCTGTGGCCACTGCTGAGTTTTCCAAATTTGCTGGCATATTCAGTGCAGCACTTTCAGAGCATCATCTTTCACGGTTTGAAATAGCTCCACTGGAATTCCATTATCTCCACTAGCTTTGTTCGTAGTGATGCTTTCTAAGGCCCACTTGACTTCACATTCCAAGATGTCTGGCTCTACATTGTGATTATCTTGGTCGTGAAGATCTTTTTTATACAGTTCTTCTGTGTATTCTTGCCACCTCTTCTTAATATCTTCTGCTTCTGTTAGGTCCACACCATTTCTGTCCTTTATTGTGCCCATCTTTGCATGAAATGTTCCCTTGGGATCTCTAATTTTCTTGAAGAGATCTCTAGTCTTTCCCATTCTGTTGTTTTCCTCTATTTGCATTGATTGCTGAGGAAGGCTTTCTTATCTCTCCTTACTATTCTTTGGAACTCTGCATTCAGATGCTTATATCTTTCCTTTTCTCCTTTGCTTTTCACTTCTCTTCTTTTCACAGCTATTTGTAAGGCCTCCTCAGACAGCCATTTTGCTTTTTTACATTTCTTTTCCATGGGGATGGTCTTGATCCCTATCTCCTGTACAATGTTATGAACCTACATCCATAGTTCATCAGGCACTCTATCTATCAGATCTAGTCCCTTAAATCTATTTCTCACTTCCACTGTATAATCATAAGGGATTTGATTTAGGTCATACCTGAATGGTCTAGTGGTTTTCCCTACTTTCTTCAATTTAAGTCTGAATTTGGCAATAAGGAATTCATGTTCTGAGCCACAGTCAGCTCCTGGTCTTGTTTTGGTTGACTGTATAGAGCTTCTCCATCTTTGGCTGCAACGAATATAATCAATCTGATTTCAGTGTTGACCA
>NW_011495061.1:7518018-7545338 GCF_000754665.1 Bison bison bison | reverse complement strand
GTGTTGACCACCTGGTGATGTCCATGTGTAGAGTCTTCTCTTGTGTTGTTGGAAGAGGGTGTTTGCTATGACCAGTGCATTTTCTTGGCAAAACTCTATTAGTCTTTGCCCTGCTTCATTCCATATTCCAAGGCCAAATTTGCCTGTTACTCCAGGTGTTTCTTGACTTCCTACTCTTGCATTCCAGTCCCCTATAACGAAAAGGACATCTTTTTTGGGTGTTAGTTCTAAAAGGTCTTGTAGGTCTGCACAGAACTGTTCAAGACCAAGGTTAAATTCTAGACTTTACTTCAGTTGAATTTGTTATCAGCTGAATGTTTTGAATTATTTCATTCCATGAAAATGTAAACCAGATGTGTGAAGATCAAATTGGGAGCATATCTGTAAAAGGCCCTTCTGAAATAGAAAACTTATGAAAATGTGGGATATTTTTCCAATATTGTTAAGAGCTAGACAGTTTTTTCAACTACAATATGATCACTCTTCAAGTAAAATTTCACCCCTTCAGTAAAGTGATTTCCCCTTTGGTGGTTCAAAAGCTCAAATGAAACCAATTTAACAGGAATAATTTTAAAATAACAATGAAGACTTATGGACAGTCTACCATGGGGCAAAGTTCTGAAGATGTTGACATGACTGTAAAACATTAAGAACCAAATGTTGACATCTATTATCAGTCTCAGGAAATCATCTAGTTCAGTCCTCCCCAAGATTCTTTTGAATAAGAGGCTAGATGTCTTTCAATGCCGAAGAAATTTATTCATATGTCCAAGAAGAGCAAATTTAGGAAAAACAAAAGCTGTCCTTGCTTTTGACCACAAGTTAGGAATTTTCTATCATTGGCGCAGCGCCTGAAAAGAAGATTCAACTTTCTTGACTTGGTTATTTCTATGGGGCCTTGAAAATCTAAAATATTGCAAACAATTGGACTCACTGTATAATGCTACCCGTACTTCAACAAATTCCTTCCAGGAAGTGTGCATATTTCAAGATGCCAATTTGGAAAAACAGACTGCACGTCTCCACGACGGATCTCACACAAAATGGAATTGAATACACGGCTCGAAGCCTTTTGCTGTGTTGTTTTTAAAAACAGGGGAGGGGGATAGGAGAACTAAGCTTAAAACACCCGAAGTAGGGTCGGGGGAGCCTGGTGGGCTGCCGTCTATGGGGTTGCACAGAGTCGGACACAACTAAAGCGACTCAGCAGCAGCAGCAGCAGCTATCAGTGTTCTAGAGCGCTGGGCGTTCCTCGGGGATGGAGCCACTAGCGGAGGGTGCAAAGACACAGCAAGCGGACTCTTTTCCACTGACACTGCTGAGACGCCGCCATCCCTACATATTCCTACACGTGGATCCCGACCCCATCTGGGGTCACCAGGGAGCTCTGGAGAGAGCAGCGCCCCGGAGACACGACGCTCAGCTCTCAGCTCGGCCCACTAGGGGCCCCCGACACGCCTGCTTCTGGGAGGGGCGGGGAAGAGAGAGGGCGTTTTCTGCCAGGATTCCAGTGGGAAAACAAGGAAAAGAGAAGGCGGTTGCGCAACCTGGGCTTGGGGTGCGGCTCCGGGAACAAAGAGCGCGTGAAAGGACCAGCAGCCGAGGCTCTGCAAATGCACTCAAATCAACACCGGGGCTGAGCCCTACTGCATAAGGGCACTCAGGTTTCTCGAAGTCAATCCAGCGCTACAGGATCACAAATGCTATCTCGCAGCACCCAGGACTCTGCATTGTAAACAAATGCCCGGGCTATTCGAACCCAGGGAAATTTGAAAACTATCGCTTCTCGTCGGGTATTAGCTCAGCCTCAAGCGAACGCCCTAATTCAGAGCGATAGCAGCTGCCGCTGCTGGCCCGCTCCTCAACCGACCTTGGTCCTTTCCTTTGGTCCCGCCCCACTGCTCAGCGCGGATAGGTGGCGGGGAGCAATTCTGGCGCTGATTGGGCGGCGGCAAAGTCGCTTGTGGAGACTGTAAGTGGGGGTGCCCTAGTGTGCTAAATTTATCTTCAGACAAGCGACCGCGCCAGCCGCGAATCGGATGTCTATGGAGGTGGCATAGGCGATACCCCTGAGCTGAGAGCATCGCCCGGCCCCCCGAATCCTTCCTCCCTCTGTTTTGTTTTTCATTTTCTCCCTTCCTCCCTACCCCCTCCCCCTTCCAGTCCGCGACGACTGGCTCTTGACCCCGTTCAGGCCTCGGTGAAGGTGAGGACCAGAGCCGCCGTGGCGGCTGAGTGGTGCGCTCTGAAATGGCCGCTGCCGTGAGCTTTGTAAAAGGGCGGGCGCCGGCTCTGCTGGGGACCGCGGCGCTGCTCTGCAGCCCAGCCGCAGCAGAGACCATTCTCTTCATCGCTGATGGAGATGAGAGAGAAAGATAGTGTCGGGTTCTGAGACGGTTTCCTGTGGTTGTTAGCCCGGGGACGCGAGAGGAGTTCCGTAGGCGAGGGTGGATTCCCACAGGAAGCCAGCCCCAGCTGTGGCTGGCAGTGCGCACCTGTGACAAGGAGGAGCCGAGGGATATAGCTGGCTGGGCAGCCCTTCGAAGTGACCGTTTTAAAAAGCACTTAGGTACTCGATGGGGTGTCCGTGCCCACTTCCTGCCTCAGCTTTTTGAACAGTCTGCACTCCTCCCCAGCCCTTCTGCCCCAAGGGTATTGTTCAGAGCAAGAACCATCCGAGGGAGGGGGTGATTGGATGGTGTTACCTGTCAGTTTAGCCAGAAGAGACAAAAGATGAGGGTTCCCCCGCTCCTTTTCAGGGAGTCAAATAGAAACTCTACTCTTTAGGGAGTCCAGGCTCTTTGTCCTCGAGAGATTCAGGAGAGCACCTCTGAAAAGGTGGAGATTAGGTCCTCCTTCCTGAAAACAAAGCTCACCACTCCGTTGTGTCTGTCCCTAGTAGCAAGGGAGAGGGATTGTAAACTTTTAGGTCACCCATTGACTCCACGAAGCTCTCTGCAACTAAGGCCCATTCAGGACTGTGATAGAACAGTCGGCTCTTTTGCTGCCAATAATGAAGGTGTACGGCATTCTGCTGCCAGTTTGAGACCCTCGACTTTCTGGCAGTAATAACCCATTGTATAGATCATTCATTTCTCTGTGCACCATCCAACTCCTGGTCCCAGATTTTTAGTGCTTGTGAAATTAAGAGTATTTGGGGACACACAAGCAATGACTAGGCACGTGGGCTCTGCAGTCGAACTTTCTGGGTATTGTTCTTAGTTCTTCACAGATGCGTTAACTTAGCAGGGGACTTAAGCTCCCATTTGTTCATCCTTAAAGGATTATTAATAATAGTCCCTAACTCTCAAGTTCGTTTTAAGGATTAAATGAGCTCATCTATGAGGGATTTAGCAGTTACTGGCACATAGTAAACAATGATCACTCGGTGAATGTTAGTAACTTTAAGGATCTTGGTTATTGAGAAAAGAACTCAATTGTTATAACAAGGCATAGTTCTTGTAACCTTTCCGTGTATAATTCCATTTTAGATTACTTAAAATGCTTAGTTTTAGAGACATTAAGTTGTGGCTGTACTTGAAAAAGTTAGGTTTAGTTTCTGAGAGTTTTATGTCTTTCTATGAAGTCAATGGATGGGGAAGCATTTCAAAACAATGAAATTACCAGAGTATTAAATAGGATAAAATATTAGCACTTTTATTATGTTAGACATCTTCTATTTCAGTCTAAGATCTGCATTTCAGTGAAGAATCATTTGCACTGCCTGGCTCTAAAATAAATTGTAAAGATTGGTCATCTTAGAGGTTTGTAGTTAGTTCTATTTTTACAGTGTCTAATTTTAACTTTTCTCATTCTAGGCTTTTGGTTACTCCCCTTCTACCCTTTCCCTTAATTTTATTTTTTTGAAGAGTCTGCATTTCAAGCTTCCAAGGTGGAAAGTGATTGCAGAAGAGAGTGCTCCTCATTTCAGGTATCTTACCCTCTAGCTGTTAATGGGAAAACCCTTTTGATTCAGGATCTAATATAAGAATCCAAAGGTTACTCTGTAGCCAAATCATAAAGTTTAAATCAAAAGTAACTACATTTAGATAGACACTAAATTTGAATGCCTTACCTTATAAAGTTGGTATTCTTTAGAAGTCCTAAAATTTGCATTACCATTCCATTTTATGATGCTTTTTAAAAAGTATTGTATGAGGAATAAACCTATTAAAATGAGAGTTTATGTTTTCTTTAGGTCCTTGTTAAGCCTTCACCTAAAGAATAATAGGATGCTGAGTACTTAATAAAATATATGTATTACTTTGAATGAGTCTAATTTAGGATAATATAAATATTTATGTAATTTTAAGTCCAAAGAAATAGTAGCTAATTTTTGGGTTACAGTTTATTTTTCAGTGTTAACACAATATTTAGATATAACAGAATTCTGTGTCTTGCAAAACTTTGAGCTGTTTGTGTGTTTTTGAAGTAGCTCGTCAGAATAGTTGTGAGCCCTGAAAGAAGAATTAAGACGTGTAACAATGTCAACAATGAGTGTATCCAATGGCAGTAGGCATCAGAAAGCTCAGATTCCAGGATACTGTATACAGTGAAAGGGTATACAGTGGGTAAATTATGGCCCCATGCTGCCTGTTTTTGGAAATAGAGATTTATTGGAACACAGCTGTGCCCTTCTAACGTATTGTCTATGGCTGCTGCCATTCTCCAACTACAGAGTTGAGTAGTTGCAATAGAGACCACATGGCCCATCAAGTAAAAAATATTTATCATGTGGTACTTTATGGGGAAAATTGGCCAACTCTGCCATGGGACCCCAAGATCGCTTCCTTAAAAATACACTTATCAGCTCTTTATTATTTCTTGGTCCAGTGGTTCCCAAACTATGTTTTATAGAGTATTAATGTTATCTAAGTTAATGAGCATTGTGAGAAAAAGATAAATGCTAACAATAGTTTTTTCTTTATAATTTATTTTAAAATATAAGTTTAAGACTACTAAACTCATTTCTATAGCTTTTATTTTTATGTGATAATCTACCTTTAAGAAAAGGTGTGCCATACCCGAGAGCACCAGGAAGTCGAATGAGAGATCACCTGATACACGAACGTGTGATGTTCCATCTGCGCATTGATGCATAGGCAGCATTTACAAATTAACTGATGTGTTGCTATATATCATCTCTTTGATGATTGCTCATTTTCTATGTATCCTGTCTTATAATGTCAACACATTTGTGATACTCAATGTTTATACTAAATTAACCATGTTTTGTACCACAAATTCATTGCCTATGGATCTGTTACTGAAACAAGGAAGTCTTAAACAAGAAGTAGAATCTTTTTGTTATCAAATTGTGTCTGAATCACATGATCAAAAGGTTGGAATATTACAAAGTGAAGATGAGCATTTGCAGCCTTCAGTTTCTAAAAATTCAGAAGGTGAGCTTTCCAGGGTCAAATTTATATCCAATTCCAACAAAATAACTACTTTTAGTAAGAAACCAAAAAGAAGAAAATATGATGAAAGTTATTTGTCTTTTGGATTTACTTACTTTGGAAATAGAGATGCACCTCATGCTCAGTGTGTATTATGTAAGAAAATTTTATCAAATAGCTCTTTGGCCCCTAGTAAGCTTCGAAGACATTTGGAAACTAAACATGCTGCATATAAAGACAAAGACATAAGTTTTTTCAAGCAACATCTTGATTCACCTGAAAATAATAAACCCCCAACACCTAAAATTGTCAATACAGATAATGAAAGTGCTACAGAAGCATCATACAATGTAAGTTACCATATAGCCCTGAGTGGAGAGGCTCATACTATTGGAGAATTGCTTATCAAGCCTTGTGCAAAAGATGTTGTGATGCGGATGTTTGACGAACAGTATAGTAAAAAAATAGATGCAGTACAACTATCAAACAGTACCGTTGCTCGTCGAATTAAGGATCTAGCTGCTGACATTGAAGAGGAACTTGTTTGTAGACTGAAAATTTGTGATGGGTTTTCACTGCAACTAGATGAATCGGCTGATGTTTCAGGACTTGCTGTGCTGCTTGTGTTTGTTCGTTACAGGTTTAATAAGTCTATTGAGGAAGACCTACTGTTATGTGAATCTTTGCAAAGTAATGCCACTGGTGAAGAAATTTTCAACTGCATCAACAGTTTTATGCAGAAACATGAAATTGAATGGGAAAAATGTGTTGATGTTTGTAGTGATGCTTCTAGGGCAATGGATGGGAAAATTGCTGAGGCTGTCACCTTGATAAAATATGTGGCTCCCGAAAGCACCAGTAGTCACTGCCTATTATATAGACATGCACTAGCAGTTAAAACAATGCCTACGTCTCTGAAAAATGTGCTAGATCAGGCAGTACAAATCATCAATTATATTAAAGCTCGACCACATCAATCCAGACTACTAAAAATTTTATGTGAAGAAATGGGTGCCCAGCATACAGCACTTCTTCTAAATACAGAGGTAAGGTGGCTTTCCCGAGGTAAAGTTCTTGTGAGACTTTTTGAGCTTCGTCGTGAACTGTTGGTTTTCATGGATTCTGCTTTTCGACTGTCTGATTGTTTAACGAATTCATCTTGGCTGCTAAGACTTGCATATCTTGCAGATATTTTTACTAAATTAAATGAGGTTAATCTGTCAATGCAAGGAAAAAATGTGACAGTTTTTACAGTATTTGATAAAATGTCATCTTTGTTAAGAAAATTGGAATTTTGGGCCTCATCCGTCGAAGAAGAAAACTTTGATTGTTTCCCTACACTCAGTGACTTTTTGACTGAAATTAATTCCACAGTTGATAAAGATATTTGCAGTGCCATTGTGCAGCACCTAAGGGGTTTGCGTTCTACTCTGTTAAAATATTTTCCTGTAACAAATGACATTCATGCTTGGGTTAGAAATCCATTTACAGTAACTGTTAAGCCAGCCTCATTAGTAGCACGGGACTATGAAAGCCTGATTGATTTAACATCTGATTCTCAAGTGAAACAAAGTTTCAGTGAACTTTCACTAAATGATTTTTGGAGTAGCCTAATTCAGGAGTACCCAAGTGTTGCACGGCGTGCAGTTCGTGTACTTCTTCCTTTTGCTACAATGCACCTGTGTGAGACAGGCTTTTCGTATTATGCTGCCACAAAAACAAAATACAGGAAAAGACTTGATGCTGCACCTCATATGCGGATCCGACTTAGCAACATTACACCTAATATTAAGCGAATATGTGATAAAAAGACACAAAAACATTGTTCTCATTAAAGTTGGAGGGTTATGCATGCCTCTGGATAGCCAAATATAAGATGAAAATAAAAGATGATTTACTTCACTGATGGTATCTTGGGGTTTTAAATAAAATTATTCAAATTTTTTATACTTTTTAGATTTTAAGAAAGGTAAAGAATCACAAATTTAACATGTACTACTGTTGGTGATTCTTTTTCACATTGTAATTTCAAAGGGTTCCATGGTGATGGCTGTGGGAAATATTGATTCACAGGATAAAGTTACAGTTCCTTAGCATGACATTTCTTTTTAGGATCTCATCACTGCCAGTCTTTCTAACCATGCCACCCTGTAGCTCTCCAGTCACAGGGACCTTCTTGCCTAACCATATCACTGTTTCATGCTTTCAAGTGTCAAAAAACCATTCCTTCTCCTTGATTCCTGGAAAACTCCTATTTGCTTTTCAACCCATTGATTTAATTTATCTTTGGTATTTGCATTCTCTTTATCTATTTTTTGTGTATGTCTCAACTGTGAACCTCTTGGTGTTCTCATAATTCCCAGTGTTACTGGACTGAGCTGTTATGTGGTCTTATCCAGCTCTGTGTCTCCATTATCTGGTAGAAGACCTTGCTAAAGTAGAGGCTAAATAAAGGAAAAAATGTTGGTGAAAGTGAACCAGTGAAAAATGGAATAGGATATGGTAGCTGTATTTGTTTGTTCTTTTGTCTTGATACTACTCTCTGCGGTCTTGCCTCAGTTATTAAGTTACCTAGAATTTAGTGTGGCCATTAGGCAGAAGTTACTGGAGAATGTCAGGGCTTTGATTCAAGCTGAATACTAGGGGAGGTGGAGGGAGTATGAAAAATATTTTCAGGTCAGCAACTCAGGGTTAAATATTTTTTGTTATTCTGTAGTAGTATTTTGTGTTATTCCTGTAGTAGGCTACTAGATAGCTACAGATAGCCATTGTTTATTTAATCTTAATTATTCAAACTTATCTCCCATTTTGAGGAAGAGGAGTTCCCTTTCAAGGTAGAACATGATACGGGATTTTAGTTCTCTGAACAGGGTTGAACCCAGGCCCACAACAGTGAGAGCTCAGAGTCCTAACCACTGGACTACCAGGAAATTCCCTAACTAGCTTTTCAACTTTAATCAGTCTGAGCCTTCCTGAACCTATTATCTCATTTGTAAAATTTTAATTTTGCCTTCTCTGAAGAGTTAGTAAGATGAAATGAGTATGTGTATAAATCTTCTAACAGTAGATAGTCAGATAAGTGACTTAACATTAGTTCTTGCCATACTCAACCATGTCCCAGTCAAACTTCACTCCACACTGACTCTTCCAGTCTAAGTTTTTATTCTCTGTGAAAACGCAACAGCACTCCAGGCTATAGGACCTGACCTAATCTGAGGCAGAAAGATTGAGTATTTTTAGCCCAGGTTCTTTTCTCCTTTGTCACATCATTAAGCACTTATTTATCTTTCAGTCACTCAATTAGGTGATTTTATGTTATCAGTAATCTTTATGACAATCCTGTGGGATTAGGTAATTTTTAAATTTGCGTAGGGTCACACAATAAGTAGCAGAACTTAGTTTAAAATGGTCTTTTCTGGCAGTACTTTAGCCATCATTGCATTTCAAAGAGCATCAGACAATGACTTGGGATTATGGCTAAAATCTCCCTACTAAAATGTGCTCCTTTCTTTGAAATCCATTGTGTTTTCTTCTCTAAATTCATCCAAAATAGCCATCTACATCAAAGTATGACTGCTTGTTTTAATATAAAAATATGTAGCATAGAAGTAAAATCTCTAAACTCAATCTCTAAAAAGATTCATCCTAACTACTCACACATGCCATACTAATCTCAGAATTAAATGTACCCTATTTTAAGAAATATGTATAATGCTTTCATGTGTCCATCTGGCTGGTTCCTCAAGTGGAAGAATGCGACTCCCTGTGTGATTTCTGAACCCAAGCCTCTGCTTAAGTAACCTGGCCAGGATGTCAGCCTCTTGAGATACAAGGCCTCTCACTTTCTAATCCTTTATCCCTAACCACTTCCTCTGAGAGTCTCCTTTTCTGCATTTAAGCCCAAGTCTATTGACTTGAGACCCTGCTAACTGCTACTAGATCTGTTTAGTGCCAACACTACCCAACTTGGTTCTTGATGTCAACTCCTTACCTGCTCTATAACCTATCAGGACTAATCTGCGGGTACTGTGTACAGCTAGTGAGAATAAACTTTTCTACATAAAGGTGGGTCTTGTACGTGTTGAATAATAGGCAAGGCTTGTTCCAGACAGCAACTTCTGTATTCTCACCTACTGAAGTTCCATGACTGAATCCCAAAAGAGAAGATTCTTTTCCTTTATGTTTAAACTCTGCCTCCTTCAGAATCAGCCTTCCTTAAATACAACCAAAGTAGACAAAATTAAGTCTTGGGCACTGAGATTCCCTTTCTTTTGTACCTCCAATGGCCTTTGTTTGCCCTTCTGCCAGTATTCTGTTAGGTTCTGGATGCTAGAAACTCTGTTTGGAACTAGAGAGAAGCCTGACAAACCCCTTCACACAAAAGAGAAAACCATAGGAAGAAATGGATGGCATTCTCCTTAATATTGCAAGAGATATTTAGGGTCTAAATAACATGGCACCCTCAAATGACAGCTACCCTTCCTGCCTATGCACAAAACAGTGAAGTTCCCATAATGTGTCCAACCCAAGAGGGCTTTCCCAATTTTTTTTTTTTTGCCAGTTCCTGAAATTAATTTAACTGGATCCACACTTTCCTTAAAATATCAACAATTGTTTTTTGTATTAGACAAGGCTCTCAATTGTAATTTATAGGAAACCAAATCAAACTTATCAGGGACTTCCTTGGCAGTCCAGTGATTAAGACTCCATGCTTCCACTGCATTGGTCACAGGCTTGATCCCTGTCTGGTGAACTAGATCCCACCTGGGGCTGTTCCATCTCCCCCTACACCCTCCACTGCTACCCAGCCCAAGAAAGGCCAAATCAACTTAAGAAAGTTTACTTTCTGGTCAGTGTTTGTAGTAGCCTCAGGGATGACTGGATCTGTTTAGATGATATTATCAGGGATCTCTATGGCTTTTTTGTTTTGTTGTATTGAGGTATAGTTACAATATTAAATGTACATTATCCCACTTTTGAGTCACACGTTTCAAGTACAGCTGACCCTTGAACAACACAGGTTTAAACTGCTTGGGTCCGCTTATACCCAGATTTTTTTCAGTAGTAAATTATAGAGTATTTACACTATCCATGGTTAGTTAAATCTGTGGCTAGAGAGGGCTGACTAAATTATATGCAGATTTTCAACTTTGTAAAGGGTTGGCACCCCTGACTCCATGTTGTTCAAAGGTCAACTGTAATTGAAATTGCCTTGATTTCTTTTTTTTTTTTGTCTTTTTAAAAAATGTTATTAAAGTTTAGTTGATTTACAGTGTTGTGTTGATTTCTGCTATACAGCAAAGTGATTCAGTTATATATATATATCTTTTTCATATTCTTTTCCAGTATGATTTATCACTGGGTATTGAATATAGTTTCCTGTACTATACAATAGGGCCTTGTTGTTTGTTTATTCATCCTATACGTAATAGTTTGTATCTGCTAATCCCAAACTCCCAGCCCTTCCCTCCCTACCGCCCTTCCACCTGCCTGGATTTCTTAAGGAGGATCATTTCCTATGTCAGTCTTGCCCTAGTACCACGTGTTGTTGTTCAGTTGTTAAGTTGTGTTGGTCTCTTTTGCAGCAAACTCCATGGATTGTAGCCCACCAGGCTCCTCTGTCCATGGGATTTCCCAGGCAAGAATACTGGAATAAATTGCCATTTCCTTCACTAGGGGATCTTCCCGACCCAAGGATCGAACCCTTGTCTCCTGAATTGGCAGGTGGCTTCTTTGCCACTGAGCCACCTGAGTACTACACGTGTACTATATAAATACACAAACTATAATCTCTTGTAGCTTAGAATTCTTTTGGATCATTCATAGAGTTTAGAAAATTTCTAATCATACTGTAAGTGCTCAGTGAATTGAATTCCCTAACTTGAAAGGTACAAATATTAAGGTGAAATGTAATTCATACTATAACATTATGAAAATTAGCTTTAAAATCCTTGTCTCAAATCAGGCAGTAACTTTTTGTTTTTTGTTTTTTTTTTTACTCTATACAAGGTTTCTTTTTTTGTAGGAAAATATACACAAAATTTAAGCACTTTTAAGTATACAGTTGAGTGACATTAAGGACATTGACAGTGTTGTGCAACCATCACCATCATCCATCTCCGGAACTTTTTCATTTTCCCATACTGAAACTGTCCCCATATAATACTGATTCCCCACAATTCCCCTCCCCTAGTCCCTAGCACTCATCATTCTTACTTTCTGTCTCTGTGAATTTGGCTAATCTTGGGACCTCATAGTGGAATCATGCAGTATTTGTCCTTTTAAGTCTGTCTGATTTCATTCTGCTTATAATGTCTTCTAGGTTTGACTGTGTTGTAGCATGTGTCAAAATTTGCTCTTTTTAAGGCTGAGTAGTATTCCGTGTGTGTGTGCATATTTTCTTTATCCATTCATCCATCAATGGACATTTGGGTTATATCTGTCTTTGGCTACTATGAATAATACTACTGTGAACATGGGAGTACAAATATCTTTTGACTCCCTAGAGCAGCATTTCTTTAATAAGCTCCCCTATTTCCTTAAAAGTGCAGTTTTTTATTCTCCAAAATAAACTCACATACAACTGAAAGAATCCATACCTGTGTAAATCTAGATACCTCTGGAACTACATATGTTATTTACTTTAATTTTTTAAAGTTGGTATAACTGCACCGTTAATTAGTGCAATGGAAAGAATTCTAAAGCAGCTGTCAAGAGACTTGTGTTCTGCAACTAATTAACTGCCTTAAGTTCATCTTCTCTTGGCTTTGGTTGCTTCACTTAATGAAAGGGGTTGAACTAGAATGAGTTCTAAGGTTCTCGTCAAATAAGATAAAAATTTTAACCTAAATAAAGATTAGAGTGATGAAAAGATGTGCTGAGGTATTTGAAATACAGGTTTTTTTCCCCTTGGAAGCCAAGCTTTTTTTTTTTTTTTTAATTGAAGTGTAGTTGATTTACAGTGTTGCATCAATTTCTGCTGTACAGCAAAGTGACTCAGTTACACACATACACATATACACACATTCTTTTCCATTATGGTTTATCATGGGATATTGAATATAATTCCCTGTGCTTGATAGTAGGACCTTGTTGTTTAAGACAAGGTTTTTTCTTTTTGGCCTAACCACTTGGCTTGTAGGATCTTAGTTCCTTGACAGAGATCAAGCCTGTGCCCCCAGCATTGAAAGCATCAAGTCCTAACCATTGGACCAGCAGGGAATTCCCATAAACCAAGCTTATTAAATGAATCTTAAACTATAATGCTTTTCAACGACCAAATGATGAAATTTATAAATTGCTCCATTGTGGGATACTTACTAAATGAATTTTTTTTTTGGAAGGGGAAATTTTTAGAAAACATTGGAAAAACTAAAATATATTTGGTTATGATGACTATGTAGGAATCTAATATAGTTTAAGGAATAATTTATGCGTCAGGCAGGTTGCAGTGGAATTTATTGACTAATCCCCAGCATCTTTGTTTTCTCTACCAGATTGTACTCTTGATTTTCTTTCAGGTATCTACTTTTCCCCTACATAATCCATATGCTTAAGTAAAAGCTGACCCCACTTCAGCTTTAGGTATGGACTTGTTTCAAAATAGTTTTTTTCACCCCAGTTCACAATAGGAAACAGATTTTACATTATAATCTAGCTGTATGTGTAAACACCAAAGTGTTATAAAACAGTACTAATCTTTCATATGTGCAATGTAGTTGAAAATATATTTAATTTTTTTCAATAATGAGGACTCAAAAGATTAATTTCTTGATCCATTCTTAGGTTGTAATCCATCATTTGAAAAATATCGGTGAATGTAATGCCATTGCTCTTACAAAAATTGTTCAGGGAACCTGCCTCTAAGCCTATTGAGGCATACTATTACTCTGGCCACAGAAATTGGCCCAGGAATAGCTTGTGACCCAATGCAAGCAAGTGAAAGGGAAGAGCAGTATTACAGGGGCTTTGACAAAAGATGCTTCCTCACTCTTAAGGAAGAGATAAATATCCTGTGTGCTTGGGAGGCCTGGAATTGCTGCAACTCTCTAGCTACCAGCATGAGGATAAAGCCAATACGTAGAGGAGGGCACAGCCAAAAAAGTGAGAAATCAGAACCCTGATGGAACCAAACTTGATCACTTTCCTGCCTTTAATTTTTTTGTTACCTAGGTCAATAAAACTCTATTGTTTAAGACCCTTTACATTGGGTTTTCCATTACTATAGACAAAATCCTCTTAACTAATATAGTGGTCTAAAGGGAAAACAATATAAAGCCAGAATTTATTGATAAACTTAGCTGCAATGATTAGTTCCATCCCAAACTCAAGTAATCTGATCTCTGGTTATTATGCCATCTACCATAGTGCTATCACTCAAAACTCTGGCACTGGTAATATTTTATAGTCAGAAACTAACATTATGAGATTTTATCAAATGCCATTTCTCTTAATGGGACAACTTGGTAATAAATGGATTTTATGTATTAGTTTAGGCTGGCCTAGTAATGAATCTGGTATATAATTCAAATTAGAAATTAAACTTGAAAACATCTTCAGTTTGCCTTTAATTTGCTGAAGATAGATGTGATAGGTTGTTGTTTTTTTTTTTTTTAACTTTTTAAGGTTTGGTAAGTCACATGTTTTGTAGGGGAAATGATCATCCAGAAATAATTTTCTTTCAAAGTTGTCAACAAGTGCCCTATAAGGTGGTTTTAACTTCTCAGAAAAGTTATGTGTTGACAAAGCAAAATCTGTTATATGACAGTTCACAAGGCTTTCTTGACAAATACTTTTGAGCAAAATAAACCTTTCCCCAAACAAGCTGGGACTTCAGGTTTAAGGTGGTTATCTAACTGCCTACATTTGTCTATTGTACAAAATGAAGTAAGTCAGAAAAACAAATGTCATATATTAATGCAAATATGTGGAATCTAGAAAAATGGTACAGATCAATCTAGTCCCAGAGCAGGAACAGAGATGTGAACATAGAGACCGGATGTGTGGACCCAGGGGGAAGGGATTGGGTGGGATGAATTGGGAGATAGGTTTGACGTGAATATACTGCCATTTGTAAAACATTGCTAATGGGAACCTGTGGTATAGTCCAGTGGTCTCAGCTCAGTGCTCTGTGATGACCTAGATGGGTGAGTTGAGGGTGGGAGAGGGAGGTTCAGGAGGGAAGGGATATAAGTGTGTGTGTGTGTGTATAGCTGACTAACTGCATTGTACAGCAGAAACTAACAACAACATTGTAAAGCAGTTATGCCCCGATTAAAAATAAATAAATGCTTACATTTGACTCCTACCTTCCTAAATTAAGTCCATAGACATGCTGAAAGAAATATCAAATTTAGTCAGAATCCACAGAAACACTAAGAAACAAAAAGAAGTAAAGATGTCATTACTCTCAAAGTATTTACATTCTAGTGGAAAAGACTAACTGTTAAGCGCTACCAGGACTTCCCTGGTGGCTCAGATGGTAAAGCGTCTGTCTACAATGCAGGAGACCTGGGTTCGATCCCTGGGTTGGGAAGATCCCCGGAGAAGGAAATGGCAGCCCACTCCAGTACTATTGCCTGGAAAATCCCATGGATGGAGTAGCATGGTAGGCTACAGTCCATGGGGTCGCAAAGAGTCGGACACGACTGAGCGACTCCACTTTAAGTGCTACTAGGTAAATAAAACAGGTTAATGAAGGAGAATGTTAACTGAGTTAATCTGAGATGGTCTCTTTGAGAATGTGACTTTTGAGCCAAAACCTTAGTGCTGAGAAGGAGCCAGTCAGATTAAGATTGGGGAAAGAATAATCCAGATTGAGAGAAGGCAAGTGCAAACACCCTGATACTGAAAGAACTCAGTGTGTTTGAGGAATAGAAAGATTAACCATCTGGAATAAAGAGCACTGTTGTTGTGGTAAAAATTTCACAGAGGTAGGAAGAAACCAAATTATTTAGGGTGAAATGGCTGCGGTTCATGGGGTCGCAAAGAGTCGGACATGACTGAGCAACTGAACTGAAGGTAAAGTGTTAGTCACTCAATCATGTAGTCTCTTTGCAACCCCACGGACTAGCCCTCCAGTCTGCTCTATACATGGGATTTCCCAGGCAAGAATACTGGAGTCGGTTGCCATTCCCTTTTCCAGGGGATCTTCCTGACCCTGGGATTGAACCCAGGTCTCCTACATTGCTGGTGGAGTCTTTACTGTCTGAGCCACCAGGGAAGCCCCATTTAGGGTTTCAAAGGCAGTGTAAGGAGTTTGGATTTTGTTTCAAATACGATGGGAAGGCATTGTGGTTCTCAAAGGGGAGAAGGGCTTAGGGGTTAGGTTACCATCTCCAAGGGGTATTTGTAAATGTGTGAGGGCATTGAGGGCTATAACTGCAGGATTTTAAACCCATTTGAGCATTATCACCATTTCTTTTGAAGAACTCAAAGTTTGGATGATACTGAGACCTTCATATACTTCTGAGGAGACCCAGAACCTTATAGAGACCCACTTTGGAAAATGTACATGTTAATTGAAAGAGTTTCCATCTCCACTCTTAAAACGAAGGAATGTATATTGGGCTCTTTTCATCTCATAGAGTGCCATGCTGGACTCCTTGCTGCTGCTGCTAAGTCGCTTCAGTCGTGTCTGACTCTGTGCGACCCCATAGACGGCAGCCCACCAGGCTCCCCCGTCCCTGGGATTCTCCAGGCAAGAACACTGGAGTGGGTTGCCATTTCCTTCTCCAGCGCATAAAAGTGAAAAGTGAAAGTGAAGTCACTCAGTTGTGTCCGACTCTTAGCGACCTCATGGACCGTAGCTACCAGGCTCTCCCTCCGTCCATGGGATTTTCCAGGCAAGAGTACTGGAGTGGGGTGCCATTGCCTTCTCCAGCTGGACTCCTTAGGGCACTCTTTTGTGGCACAAACTGGACAGTTATCTAAATTTAGGAGCATGCAAAATTGAATAGTGATTATCTTGATTATTTTTTCTCATAAGGAAATATAGTGCACTAATCAAAGGCTTATGATGTATAAAAGTTGCCCAGATTCGGCTTTCAGTATGTTTTTGTTGAGTGAAGGGATGAATGTTGAGTCTCCAAACCTCATCTACTAACTCTTAAGTTGGCTGCTAAATATTGTCCTTTTTGTTGTCATAACACTTTCCCACCCTTCCCCTGTCCCTCAGCAAGAAGATTTCAGAATTCTTAGAGGGTAGAGAAGCAAAAGGGACTTATCCTTAAGAATTTCACTGTTGGAACTATTTTTTAACTTAATTTTTTATGATTTCAAGACTTCATGTAAAGAAGAAGCCCCTACCTCTGCCCAAAATAAAGAAACTCTGGTCTGAATGGTACAGCAGTGGAGTTGGCTTGGGAAAACAGAGTAAGATTTTAGTCCAAGACTTTTCTCCATGTTACTAAGACAATATTTTAAAAATCACTCTGGATATTCATTTCTAGATCATTTCATAGGTCTTAGGCAATTAATTCTGAAGTAGGTTATATTACCATTTACAGCTATGGAAGAATTAAATGCCCAACATGAAGTACTTTGGGTTTAGAGAAGGGCCTTCAAAATACAAAATGTTATTTTTACTCTTCTACATGTATAAATGAAAAGATTAAACATCATCCCTTAAGACTTCTTATATTAAGAAGTATATTTTCAAGCATCAAATACTTCTGGAGTCTTATAAAAGGCTCCCAGATTCACTCAGCAATATTCATACACCATTTTTTTCCTCAACCAAGCACTTATTTCAAGAGGCAGTAGTGAGAATCACTCTAGAATACATTTCACCTTAACAGCAATTCACTTTTCACATCCCCCTCCCAGCTTTTAAATGTACATATGGTCTATCAAAGCACCGTGAATCAACCAGACAGCTGTCATCAGAACTAAGCCAACATAACATCCCTTTCAGGAAGGCTTTGGAAAAAAACTTTCTTTCTGATAGTCACACTGTGTACTTGTTCTAGAAAACAGACTACTGTCAAGGTTTCAGTGAATAGTCAGATATAATATAGAGCTCTAGTCTGTTATGGGCTTGAAGTTCTGAGTCTTACTGATTTCACAATACACTGATTACCAATGAGGATAGTCTCAGTATTCCTGAAACATCAGAGAAGTCTAACATTTCTTAAATTGTGCAGCAGAAATAAACTACCTATTCTATTTTTGCTTTATTTAGTATTCAAGGAAAAAAAGCAGACTTCCTTCAATTAAGCTTTATGATAAAACATGAGAAATGAATAGGATTTGAAACAAAGCCCTGAAGTTCAAGAAACAAACTCTATTGTGAAAATTATTGAAGAATTGTTTGGTGTGTGTATGGAGCGTTTATCTATTACTTAGTCAAATACTGAAACACGGTTATGCCTCGGCTTTATATTACATCACTGCCAGTGAAATTCACTCAAATCAGGACGAAGTTGATGATAAAGTAAACACATTTCCAAGTCATAAAATACTAAAAGCACACTACTCAGAAGGATTAAAATGAAACCTTTATATTTTTATTTCCAATTGTATAAAAATGAATGTAAGCTCCATAGGGGCAGAGACCTTGTTTTTCTTATCCACCTCTATTTTCAGAGCCTCAAATATGTCTGACACCTAGTAGTTATATAAGTGTTAAATGTCAACATGGTAGAGATGGGGAAAGTCTAGATTTGAATCGCCACTCTGACACTTTAAAGTTGAAGAACCTTGGACGAGTCACTTAAATTCTCTTGACCCTCAGTTTCTTCTTCTGTAAAAGAGGAATAATATTTTAGTCTCCATTTTTCCAGTATGTTTTTTACAAACACCACCAAGCAGTTTTCCAGTTCTCAGCAGCCACTGTCTGAGATGTCCTACGATATAATTCAATTCTGACACTGTTTAGCTGGAGATAGTGTCAGATCCCACAGGTTAAATCTCAGTCCAACAAGACTCCCCACCAACCCTCTTCAGGCACCAGTAGCAAGTACAGGTTAAATCGGATGTCCCCATGACCCCCTCTTCAGTTTGCTAGAGTGGCTAACAGAACTCAGAGAAACATTTACTTATATTTACTGGTTTGTTATAAAAGGCTCTAACTCAGAAATAGGGTAAAGTATGTAAGTTAAGTTAGTTAAGTCGCTCAGTCATGTCCAACTCTTTGCAACCCCGTGGACTGTACCCTACCAGGCTCCTCCGTCCATGGGATTCTCCAGGCAAGAATACTGGAGTGGGTTGCCATTTCCTTCTCCAGGGATCGATCCCAGGTCTCCCACATTGCAGGCAGACGCTTTAACCTCTGAGCCACCAGGGAAGCTCTCGTAAAGTATGTAGGTCTCCCGCATTGCGGGCAGACGCTTTAACCTCTGAGCCACCAGGGAAGCTCTTGTAAAGTATGTAGGTCTCCCGCATTGCGGGCAGATGCTTTAACCTCTGAGCCACCAGGGAAGCTCTTGTAAAGTATGTAGGAAGGAGGGAAAGTGTGGAGTTTCCAAGTTCTCTGTGCTCACCAACATAGAAGCTCAACTCTTGTTCAAGAGTTTCTACAGAGCTTAATCTATAGCCTCCCCTACTTTCCCCTTCCCACAGGTTAGTGCCCCATCCTGAAGTTATCTAGGGACCCCACCCTGAGTCACTTCATTAGAATAAACTTTAGTGCTCAAAAGAGACTTCTACTGAAAGACAAAAGGCTCTCCCTCCTATCAGAAAACTCCCAAGAGTTTTCTTTAGATGGCTCTGTGCCAGAAACCCAGGACTAAGACCACATATATTATTATATCACACTTACAGCTGTGCTCTGAGAGTCAAATAAGATACGTATGTAAAGTTACTGTAAAAGTCTATCACATTACTTAAAAACCATTATTGTAATACTGACAATGCTATAATAAAACATTGTCTGGTAGAGATCCCTAGTTAGATACACATACACACACATATATATAAAATAGATGCTTTTTACTCATTTTTAATTATGATATTTCTGTGAGGTATGCCATCAGTATTAGTTATCCGTTGAGTAATACAGTAATTTATTGACCTTAAAAAGCCTTTATTTCCTCACAGTTTCTGTAGATCAGGAATCCAGGTGCAGTTTTAGGTTCAGACTGCTTCAGGGTCTCCCACAGCTGCAAAGAAGATAGTTGGCCAGGGCTACAGTCATTTCAAGGCTCCAATGGGGAAGGATCCACTCCAAGGCTCATTCCTGTTGGTTGGATTCAGTTTTCAACAGGCTGCTGGACTGAGTGGGAGGCTACCCTCAACACCATGGCACATGGACCTCTCTGTGGCTGCTTACAACATGCCAGCTGACATTATCAAAGTGAGCAAGTGAGAGATTACCAGTAGCACAGCAGTCACAGACTTTTATAACCTAATTTTGGAAGTGTTATTCCACCACTTTTCTTGTATTCATTAAAACAAGTCACTAGTGAACCAGGATACAGGCTTTCATGAGCTACCAAATCTGCTATTACCTTGATCTTGTACTTTCCAGCCTCCAGAAGAATTGTGAGATACAAATTTCTGTTGATTATTAAAAAAAAGAAAGTTACTAGATTTAGCCAACTTTCAAAAAGAACATTACACAAAGGCATGAATACCAGGAGGCAGAGATCACCTTGAGCCATTTTAGAAGGCTACCTTCTGCAGGCTCAGAGTGTTCAAGTTGCATTCCAAATCACATCTGCCTGACTACAAACCCCATAGTGTTTCCATCTACTACTCTATCTACTATTCCCAGTGAATACATAGGAATAATACAGGGTTAGCATAAACTTGTCTAGAAATGAATCTTTCTAAAGTGTTAAAAATCTGTTCTCTAAGATAGAAAAAGTCATCTCCATCCTAATTGTTCTTCCTAGGATTATTCATCCTAATCATTTTTGTCATAATAGTATAAGTTAAACCTTTTTTCATTCTTGCCCCATCGTACCATGAACTCAAAATTTTAGTTATAAGAATTTTTATTATTTTTTTAAAAAACCTACAAAGTGTAAGTTACCTCTCAGCAAGACCATCAAAGAAAAATAATCTGGTGGACACACTAGGATTACTAGTGGACCTCTGGAGAGAGTTTCTTTCAGTTGTTATTCAGAGAGTTGTGGGAGAGGACATAGACATTTGTAAATGACATTAAAGGTGTATACAAGGGGCTCTGTAAGTTCTGAAAAGAAATACAATTAAAGAAGTAGGACTCAAAGAGGTAAAAACAGTTTTGAGTCTTGAAGCATGAGCCTGAGTTTGCAAGGTAACCAAGGCAGAGTTGTTGTTGTTTTTTTTAAAAAAAGCATGACCTAAGATTTAATAAGCAGAGTTGGAATTTGGGGGATTCCCCAAAAGTCAAGAGTTCAGAAGGGGTCAGAATGGCAGAGGTAGAGTCAGACTTCAGTCTCAGAGCCAAAGGATATAAGGAGTTGAGAAGTGGTGTGGGGGAATCGTAGAGCAATATCCTAGAGCAACCATAAAGGGTAACTGGGGAACGGAATTTGAAACCTTTGGTTGGGTTGGCTTCTCAGTTCATTTTCAAAGCTAAGGTTATCTTGAAATGGTATTTTCCCCTAGACTGTCACAGTGACTCCAGAAACTTGGGGCAGATAAATCAGGCAGTGTACCTCAGGTGGCTACGTCCAGGGAAGGAAACTTCATTTCACATCCACAATATCAGTCACTGATATGCACTGTCCAAGATTGCATTTTATCCCTTCCTCACAATCATCAGAGCAAACTGATAAACAGAAACAACCTCAGGCACAGAGAACAAGGAATACGAAGATGAGAACAAAATCAAGAACCATCAAATACCCAAGGAATACCAATAAACATGAAGGGTGATACCAATCAACAAACAAAAGAACTAACACTCAAGCAGGTAGTTATTAGAATAAACAAAGGAGGATCTTGGAAACAAAAATTATTACTGTTTACTTAGTGCATACTGGGTGTGGTATCAGGCATTGTTCTCACTTTTTTTTTAATTTAGTACTTACATTGAATATCCCCAGAGGACTATGAGAGAAATGGCATCTAACTTAGATGAAAAAGAAGTAGTTAAAGATGATTTTTAAAAAATTAAAAGATGGTCTAAACAGTAAATTGGCACTGATGAAGAGCCAAACTGAAATAATAAGCTGAAGAGTCATTCCAAAAGAACAAAGATATGAGGGAACAGTGATTTAAGAAACCTGCAAGATGAGTACTGAGATTTCAGTATTCCTCTCATAGTTCCAAAGAAGAGATAACAGAATTGTAAGGCAGCAATAACTGAAAAAATGAGAAAAATTCCTGTATGACGTACGTAGTTTAGGAGAAATGTTAATGCCATTCCTATTTTTAAAAATCAAACATTATGTAAGTGCATCTTATTTTTATTTTCCTGGTTGCATCTGAAATTTTATCACTTTTTGTTATATGTCCTTCCCCACCCCAGCCCCACCCTGAATCTCACAGCTTGTGGGATCTTAATTCCCAATGTTAGTCTCTCAGTCCTGTCTGACTCTTTGCCACCCCATGGACTGTAGCCCACCAGGCTCCTCTGTCCATGGAATTCTCCAGGCAAGAATACTGGAATGGGTTGCCATTTCCTTCTCTAGGGGATCTTCCCAACCCAGGGATCGAATCCAGGTTTCCCACATTGCAGGTAGATTCTTTGCCAGCTGAGACACCAGGGAAAACCCTATTAAATGTATTTCAAAATCATATTCTATATGTTTTCATGATAATTATGCTTTATTTAGCCTTCTGTTTTGAAACAGATTTAGGTTTACTGAAATGCTGCAAAAATGGTACAAATGCCCTTCACCTAGATTCCCATAATGTTAACATATAATCATTGTACAATTATAAAAATTAATAAACTAACATTAGTACAATGCCATTAAGCAACAAATATACTTTATATGAACTAGAAGGAAAATAAGTCACTGATGATTATTATATATAGATATATACAAAACAAAGGAAAAGGTTGCTACTACATTCTCTATAACATCTCCAGGTTCTGTTTACAGTATTCTTCCATTATCATCTATTCCATACTCATTTTGCCAGTATCCGTAGCTGGCTGACCAGGTGGTGCTAGTGGAGGTGCCAGTGCAGGTGATGCAAGAGACAAGGCTTCAATCCTTTGGTTGGAAAGATCCCCTGGAAAAGAAAATGGCAACCCACTCCAGTATTCTTGCCTGGAAAATCCCGTGGACAGAGGAGCCTGGCAGGCTACAGCCCATGGGGTCGCAAAGAGTAGGACATAACTGAGTGACTAGGCACATACACACACATAGCTGGTTGAAATTTTCTTATGATGTGGTGATCTTCATCCCTGAGGAATGAGTCCTTGGTGGTTCTATTAATATTTGAATTGGATTGCTGTAGTCTCCTATTGACTTTTACCACTGTATATGGGCTTCCCCAGTGGCTCAGTAAAGAATCTACTTCAAATGCAGGAGACACAGGTTCAGTCCCTGGGTCGGGAAGATCCCCTGGAGAAGGAAATGGCAACTCATTCCTGTGTTCTTGCCTGGGAAATCCTATGGACAGAGAAGCCTAGCAGGCTATAGTCCATGGGGGTCGCAAAGAGTCAGACACGACTTAGTGACCAACAACATGCCAGTACTAGGAAGTGACCTGGCTTTGAGACCTTATCCTTGCTTCTGTTATGTTGTAGCAATCAGATTTCCCCTTGATAAAAAGGATAAATCATCCCAACCAAAGCTGTAAACTCTCCTCCCCTCCTTTTATTCCAATGTCAAGAAGAGTCCAAAATAATTAGCGAGGTATATAAACTTTCGATTAATTGGAACCATTATTGGATTTTTAGAGGAGAATATTCTTTCCTTGAACCTTTAAATAGGCAGAGCTCAAAGTCACAGGACTAGAAATTCACAAGACATTTTGTGAGTGGATCCATAAGTACTAATAGAGTTGTCTGTCTTGCTCCCCAGCTTGTAAATCATTGACAAAGGAGAAATTGCACTGTGTTTTGGTTGCTAGTCGGAGACGGCGATGGCACCCCACTCCAGTACTCTTGCCTGGAAAATCGGTCATAACACATAATGCTGTGGGACAAGTGTTGGCAAATTTTTTCCTGTAAAAGGCCAGATAGTAAATAATCCAGGCTTTAGCCTTAAGCACCACATATGGGATCTGTCATATTCTTTGGTTTTGCTTACAACCCTTAAAAAGTTAAAAAAAAAAAAAGCCATTCTTAAAGGCTGTAAAAAAACAGGATGTGGGCCAGGTTTGACCCTTAGACTATTAATGTAATTTGCTAATCCCTGCTGTAGGACACTCCAGTGTTCTTGCCTGGAGAATCCCAGGGACAGAGGAGCCTTGTGGGCTGCCGTCTATGGGGTCACACAGAGTCGGACATGACTGAAGCAACTTAGCAGCAGCAGCAGCAGCTGTAGGACAACAACCTAATTTTGCAAAGTATCCCACTCCCTGCTGGTGCTAGAACTGAGTCTTCCAAAGACCTTTGAAGAGTTGTAAAGGCCTGCTGCTTCTGGATGATGGGGATATACAGTAAAATCAGTGAGTCCTGTGTGCATAGTATTCTGGGTCACCATTAACAGATTAACACCATTGTTCAATAATCCCTTAAAGGTCAAGGTGGTTCTCTCCTCCCCTCAACCCTTGTGCACAGTTTTATGCTAGCAAATAGCTATATATCCCTTTGGGGGAAAGACTGAGAGAAAGATTTATACATCATACTTTTGATGTTATACTGGTAACAAGGTCCTTTCTCAGAGGTGCCTATCACACTGTGTATTCAAGCCTCCAGGTCTGTGAATTTCCCAGGACTAGGAAATGGGTCAGGGCTATTACTCTTATGGTATCTCTAGTCAGACCTCTGTCTTCTCAGCCTAGAATTCTTTGATTGCACAAACATTTAAGTCTTTAGGGATCTACTTGTGTATTTTGGTACTGGAAATTATATGATCAGTTAAGCACCACCAAAGATTTCTGTAGACCAATGCTTTCAGTTATTCCTCTGTTACTACTTTGTATTGGTGAGTGTTACTGCCGTGTTTATGGTGGTTATGTTCTGCTGTCTGACCTCTGCCACCTCAGGATCTCTCACCTTCACTGAAATTAGAAAACCCATTTCAGTGGCATTTCAATGACACACATCCAGCCCTTATTCCCAGACGACAGGCATTACAGTTATATGCAGGGATCCTAGTGCTGTTGTCACCAAAGTATTTCTTCATTCCTGGGTGAAGAGAGTGTGTGCTCTAAGCTCTTTTGATCTAATACAAATAACAGCTCTCTTCAGTGTTGCTTTCTTCACAAAACTTTGAAGCTTGTCTTCAACATTGAATCAAGAAATTTATGGCAACACTACTTTATTTAGTTTCAGTCACCAGTCTAGTTTTTAATTAACCAACTGAGCATAACCAGAACCACTCCTACATACCCAAACTAGTACTTTGACTACAAAATCTCTGGTAACTGTTCTCAGATCAATAAATTCTTCTTTCCTTGGTCTTGAATCTTCATAATCTGTTCTACACATACTCCCCACCTTTTTGCTAATGCAGTTTAGCAAATCTTGCCATTCTTGGATGTAATCCTTCTCTTTCTAGATTTACTTTGTAATTGATCCCCTAGAGCACACTAGGGTCTGACTCTGTTTATAAGTTTGGAGTTAGTGAGAGGTTACAGAGTAGAAAAGAGGGGAATTGAGAATTGACATCACTGTGCAAGATGAGGTCTATATTATCTATTACTGTATAACAAATTTTCCAAAATTTTGCAACTAAAAATTATAAGCATTTCACACAGTTTCTATAGGTCAGGAATCTGGAAATGGCATAGCTGGGAGGTTCTATCTCAGGTTGTCTCATGAGGTTACTGTCAAGATGTCAGATGAGGCTCCAGTATTCTGAAAGATCTGCTTCCATTCCCATTTACTTGCATACCTGGCAAGTTAATGCTGGTTGTTGGCAGGAGAACTCAGTTCCTCACCATGTGGACTTCTCTGTAATTCTGCTTGAGTGTCCTCACAGCATAGCATCTAGGTTTCCTCAAATCTACGAGGGAACAAAGTAGAAAATGTAAAATCTCTTATGACCCAGCCTCAGAAGTCACACACCATCAATTCTACAATATCCTATTACTTGTAGGAGACTGGTTACCATACGGTCTTGGTAGTGTTTTCAAGAAAGGTAAGACCAGCCTCATCAGGGCAAGAAGGGAGCTGCCTCTGCAGGCAGGGAAACATTCCAGAGTTTGGCAACATACGGTAGCATTTTTGGAATACAACACTTTTCTAGTCAGTACCCTAACTCTGTCAGTACCCTAACAGAGATCAAATGAAGCTGTTAATTCTACCTCTGTTGTAATTCAGCATTTTACTGAAAAAGATTCTGTTTGTAATATTTGGTGTGTTAGACCTGTGGCTATAAGAGATAAGGAATGTTTTTAGGACAGTCATAGAAAAACCCTGGTTTTTTAAACATATCTTGAGCTAAAAATTGAAATCTAGAGCCTATAATTTTCTTTAACTTTTCTAGCACAGATAGGAGCAGCTGACACTATCCCTGCCCTTGTATTCCTTGAGCCTTCCATAATGGTCTAGTACAACAGCCAGCTGGTCCACCAAAGACTTGCCTTTAATAGGTACTTCATTCCAGATGACCCAAGATGGTAACTTTCTTAAAGCAAAAATGTAATATGTTTTCTCACGTAACTGAAAAGTCTCTGGATAGACCTGAATCCAGGTACTCAAGTCTCATCAATAAGACTCCATCCTTTGCCATCTCCTGGCTCCACCTTTCTCTGTTGTCTTTATTCCCAGAGAAACTCTCCATGCTATGGCAGAAATGGTCTCTCACTTAACATTTTAGTAACTTAGCAATCCATAGATGATAATTTTTTATTGTGGCCACTCCATGTGGCATGTGGGATCTTAATTCCTCGACCAGAGATTGAATCCATGCCCTCTTCAGTGGAAGCATGAAGTTTTAACCACTGGACCTCCAGGGAAGTCCCCATAGATGATTTAAATAACTATTTCTCCATTAAATGTAATGGATTAACAATGTCCACTAATAGTAACCAGATCCTCACTGCCTTCAGATACATCAAATCAGATAATAATGCTCACATTCCCATTTCCTGGAAATTCAGTTGTTTACAACTTTTCTTAGTGCTCATCAAACAGTGTTCAGTTGCATAATATAGAATCCAGCCTAGTATAGGCAAAATGAGATTTAAACAAGAAATCAAGTACTTACAAAATCGCTGAAAGGACTGGAGGGGCAAACTCTAGAGCCAACTCCTTGAAACAACCTCCAGCTCTCATAACCACTTTATTTCCACCATGATTAGAAATGTTCCTGCTAACACTGCTGTGGGCAACTGTTGCCACCAATGCTCAACACAGAACTGCACTACCTCTGCTGACGCCTATGCTGCTGCTACTCTTTTAGGAAAATTGCTAGCTCCAGAATCACACATACCACCTCTGTCAGATCTGCACAAGCAAATTAGATCCCATGTATCTTTCTGTGTCCTCACATGGTTCAGTTCTGAATTCATCTCTCACATGATAACATCAAACAGAATCATATCAGGAATCTTAACTGAAAGACTCTAGGAAATGCCCTTTATCAGCTATGCAGCTTTTTCAGATTAGGAAGTGATTTTGGGGAAGTGATTAGAATCTAATTTTTCAGATTCAGTTCAGTTCAGTTCAGTCGCTCAGTCGTGTCCGGCTCTTTGCGACCCCATGAATTGCAGCACGCCAGGACTCCCTGTCCATCACCAACTCCCGGAGTTCACCCAGACTCCCATCCATCGAGTCAGTGATGCCATCCAGCCATCTCATCCTCTGTCGTCCCCTTCTCCTGCCCCCAATCCCTCCCAGCATCAGAGTCTTTTCCAATGAGTCAACTCTTTGCATGAGGTGGCCAAAGTACTGGAGTTTCAGCTTTAGCATCATTCCTTCCA
>NW_011495061.1:7517414-7517918 GCF_000754665.1 Bison bison bison | reverse complement strand
TCAACTCTTTGCATGAGGTGGCCAAAGTACTGGAGTTTCAGCTTTAGCATCATTCCTTCCAAAGAACACCCAGGACTGATTTCCTTTAGAATGGACTGGTTGGATCTCCTTGCAGTCCAAGGGACTCTCAAGAGTCTTCTCCAACACCACAGTTCAAAAGCATCAATTCTTTGGTGCTCAGCTTTCTTCCCAGTCCAACTCTCACATCCATACATGACTACTGGAAAAGCCGTAACCTAGATAGACGGACCTTTGTTGGCAAAGTCATGTCTCTGCTTTTGAATATGCTATCTAGGTTGGTCATAACTTTCCTTCCAAGGAGTAAGCATCTTTTAATTTCATGGCTGCAATCACCATCTGCAGTGATTTTGGAGCCCAGAAAAATGAAGTCTGACACTGTTTCCACTGTTTCCCCATCTATTTCCCATGAAGTGATGGGACCAGATGCCATGATCTTCTTTTTCTGAATGTTGAGCTTTAAGCCAACTTTTTCACTCTCTACTT
>NW_011495061.1:7509006-7517225 GCF_000754665.1 Bison bison bison | reverse complement strand
CAGATGCCATGATCTTCTTTTTCTGAATGTTGAGCTTTAAGCCAACTTTTTCACTCTCTACTTTCACTTTCATCAAGAGGCTTTTTAGTTCCTCTTCACTTTCTGCCATAAGGGTGGTGTCATCTGCATGGATTAGGAGCATCAAACTACAGCTTCCATAGCATTTTGTGTATATCAAATAGTATTAATCTGTAGAATTGTCTGTTATGTCTGCTATATTTGATTGAGAGTTCTTTAAGAATAGACATTAAGTTTTATTCATATTTAGGTACCCAGCATTAATCATTGCCTCTCTTAAATATAATCTCATGATTAAATACACTACTGTCTTACAGAATGAAAAAGTTGGCTTAAAGCTCAACATTCAGAAAACTAAGATCATGGCATCTGGTCCCATCACTTCATGGGAAATAGATGGGGAAACAGTGGAAACAGTGTCAGACTTTATTTTGGGGGGCTCCAAAATCACTGCAGATGGTGACTGCAGCCATGAAATTAAAAGACGCTTACTCCTTGGAAGGAAAGTTATGACAAACCTAGATAGCATTTTAAAAAGCAGAGACATTACTTTGCCAACAAAGGTCCATCTAATCAAGGCTATGGTTTTTCCTGTGGTCATGTATGGATGTGAGAGTTGGACTGTGTAGAAGGCTGAGCGCTGAAGAATTGATGCTTTTAAACTGTGGTGTTGGAGAAGACTCTTGAGAGTCCCTTGGACTGCAAGGAGATCCAACCAGTCCATTCTGAAGGATATCAGCCCTGGGATTTCTTTGGAAGGAATGATGCTAAAGCTGAAACTCCAGTACTTTGGCCACCTCATGTGAAGAGTTGACTCATTGGAAAAGACTCTGACGCTGGGAGGGATTGGGGGCAGGAGGAGAAGGGGACGACAGAGGATGAGATGGCTGGATGGCATCACTGACTCAATGGACGTGAGTCCGAGTGAACTCCAGGAGTTGGTGATGGACAGGGAGGCCTGGCGTGCTGCCATTCATGGGGTCGCAAAGAGTCGGACACGACTGAGCGACTGATCTGATCTGATCTGATCTTACAGAATTTTTTGAAATATTTGTTAACAACCTCTGTATGTTCAAGTAAAGACTTGCCCTACACAATCCCTTTTTCAGGCAGAGTCTACTTATTTCCTCCACCGTTGTGGTCAATAAGTCTTGTTCGACTCTGTGACCCAATGGACTGCAGCACACCAGCCTTCCCTGTCCTTCACTATTTTCCAGAGTTTGCTCAAATTCATGTCCATTGAGTCAGTGATGCCATCCAACTTATCTCATCCTCTGTCACCCCCTTCTTGCCCTCAATCTTTCCCAGCACCAGGGTCTGTTCCAATCAGTCGTCTCTTCACAACAGGTGACCAAAGTATTAGAGCTTTAGCATCAATCCTTCCAGTGAATATTCATGGTTGATTTCCTTTCGATTGACTGGTTTGATCTCCTTGCTGTCCAAAGGACTCTCAAGAGTCTTCTCCAGCACCACAATTCAAAAGCATCCATTCTTCAGCACTCAGTCTTTCTTATGGTCCAACTCTCACATTGATACATGACTACTGGAAAAACTATAGCTTTGACTAGACAGACTTTTGTTGGCAAAGTGACATCTCTGCTTTTTAATAGGCTGTCTAGGTTTTTCATAGCTTTCCTTCTGACCCAGGGATCAAACCTACATCTCTTGCGTCTCCTGAATTGGAAGGTGGGTTCTTTACCACTGTGCCACCTGGGAAGCCCCCTCCTCCACCCTAACCCCTACTGAAACTGAAATTTCCTTCACATCATTTCCTGTCTTATCACAGCTTGGAGTACAGCATAGTAATTAGAAAGGTCAAGGTGTTGGAGGTCAGAAAATTTGGGTTTAAATTTGGGTTTGTTCACTTAATAACTCCACTTAGACTTAACTCTACAGTGACAATAGTAATACTTACCTCACAGTATTGTTGCCAGGATTAAGTGAGATAATGTTGTAAAGTACCAAGCATATAGTACACACTTCATAAGTAGTATGCAATGCTATTAAAATGTTTTCTCTTACCTTTTACATGTAACTTCGAAGTTGGAAGGAACATCTCCCTAATAACCATGGATAAGCCCAAAGCTAAAAGAAGTGAAGTTTTACATCTGTTTCGGCCTATCCCACTGTTCATGACTTGACCCACTCATCTCCAATGTGTTGACATAACTTTATCTTAGATCCCTCATGAATACTTCTTTGAGTAGATTTTTATCTTCACTTTGATTGAGACTTATTATGGAATTGTCTTCCCCATTCAAATGATCCACAAATAGCTGTCTAGTCCTGATCATTGGACATTTAGTCTCAAGGACAACTCATCCCATATGTCTCATTCTGAAAGGGAATTTTTTTGTCTGACATTCTAGAGTCCAGCAGTGCCCTCCCACCCCTGCTTTCTAGATACCAGAGTAAAACATTTGATGCCAACTATTTTTCTCATCATAACTGTAGATCCACCCATTTTTGAATACTGAATCTTCCTTGTATTGCCAAACCTCCCTTTACCATTAGCTAGGCTTAACATGGTGGCAGGTCTAACGCAATCGTTTTCAACTGGAGGGTGATTTTTGCCTCCCAGGGGACATTTGGTAATGCCACGAGACATTCTTGGTTGTCACAACCTGGGGGAATTTTGCTGCTGGGTCTAGTGGGTAGGAGCCAGGGATGCTGTTAAACATCTTACACTGCACAGGACAGCCTCCTACAACAAAGAATTATTTGACCCAAAATGTCAGTGGTGTTAAGGTTGATAAATCCTGGTCTAATTTTAGTCCCTGGTCTTATACACCAAACTTTGTCTTGGAGTGTCGAAACTCACCCAGAAGTTCTAAACTAGGACATCTTTATCATGTCAGCACTTATCATTCCTACCCATAGCAACTTCCTCCTCTGCCTTCTGTAAGGCTTTATTCATTTATAGTCTCTTTAATATGCTGCTTTTATTTCTTCTGTCTTTATACATGGTCTCTCCAAACAGGCTGTAAGCTCTTAAGGACAATAGCCCCATCTCCTAGTTTTTTTTAATCTGTTAAAAACCCAGTTTTAATAATTCATTAAAAAAACAGTTTTAATTAATCCATTAAAAAAATTAAAGATCCTGGATTCAGAACAAATCTTTCAGAATAATCCCACTCTCTGGACAAAGGTCCAGAAAGAAGAGGATCCTTACTTAATTGAAACATTTAACCCACTGAAGTTAAGCAAATAAAATCTCCTTGGCTTTATGGACCTCCGTCTATTCCTACCCATTCCTGAGAGTTCTTGGTTTTTATCTTGGCTTTTGATTTCTTTCCTCTGAGAATTTCTCTTCTGCTTATGTGTAATTGCTCCTTTCACTAATACCCATAGCAATTTGTATTTCCTCTTTTATAACATATCACATTTGAATTTTTAGTCTTTCTTCCCCACTACTTGAAGACAGAGACAGTTTCTGCCTTCTTCATTACTAAATCCTAGCACCTTAGCACAATGTCTGATACATAGTAGATAATTTCCCTTGTTAGTGCCTATGAGAATTTTGTTTTTTATTAAAAATAAAACACATTGGATTCCAAAAGGAAGTTCAA
Source organism: Bison bison bison (assembly GCF_000754665.1). Taxonomy (NCBI): domain Eukaryota; kingdom Metazoa; phylum Chordata; class Mammalia; order Artiodactyla; family Bovidae; genus Bison; species Bison bison. The sequence goes on along the minus strand of NW_011495061.1, from coordinate 7,513,638 downwards.
CAAAGAAATTACAAAAAGAAAAATTCAAATTTAGAAAGTATAGTCTTCTGTTCTAACACAGACTAATTGATGCCCAGGCTCATGAGATTGGTACCACAGCCTGCCTGAAGGTGCCACTCACCTAGAGTGACTCCTAGGTGCCATACACTTCTTTTGTATTCTTCCTTCCTTGAGGTCTCAGATATGTAAGCCAAGGGGAATATTGCACATAAATGGGATAACAGGGCTTTTTTATTTTTTGGATGAAGTACTGCCCTTTTCACCTGGTGCCTATCAGCAGTTGATTATCTGTTCATCTGCATGTAGCAGTTTGACGAAGGGTGGTGGCAGTCCTCTTCAGTCAATGAAGAACAAAAATCATGTATTATGCTTGTTTCCCCAGGGTCACTTCGTCCTAATTGTCTCCCTTGGAAATTTTGTTATGCTGCATAAAATGAAAAACTCCAAGTCAAGCTAAATTTCATATATCATTGAGAGAGATTTTTTTTTTTAACATGTTCATTATTACTTGTTAGTATTTATGTTGTTCCTCTGATCAGAAGAAACAAGACTTTTGGGGAGCAGAATTTGAGGGGTGGAGTTAAGGGGAAGCTTTAAAAATCCCTGAATTCCACATGCTGCCACTACACTGGACTCATCAACTTCTGAGTTTTGGCTTCCTGGATCCATCTGCCCCTCCCCATGCCAGTTTTTGTCCTCGGCTTTTGATCTCTCTCTCTCTCGTTTTGCAATTTCTGCACAATATAAAGGTGCTCAGACAAGGGGTCAAGGTCTTTTGAAATCCACTGCTCCACTATGCACTAACCTAGCTGTTGGTATGAGTGACTGTGTTTGTCCCATTCTAAGCTTGCAGAGGCCCTTCCTCATTCCCAAGGCTTACTATCAGCCAACTCCTGTTATCTACAGTAATTCCCCAACCTAGTGGCACACTTCTACTTCTTGGTTCTTAGGTCAGGCAGGTATCCAGCTATGGTTTAATTTAACATGGAGTTAGCCTGGGGCTCTTTCCTCATTGACCCGAGGCAGCATTAAATAATGGTACATTAAATAATGGTTCTTTTAGACTCTAGAACCCACAGAGCCTAGTCTCAAATCCTGGTTCTGCCACATACTCATCTCTCTGTGCTTCAACTTCCTTGTCTGGGAAAGACAGAACAGTATCAACCACCTCCTAAAGGTGGGTACACACAATTAAAACATTTAGAACACACTTTGCAACATAGTAAGCACTTAGTAAGTGTAGTGAAAGTAACTCAGTCCTGTCAGGACTCTTGCCACCCCCGCAAGGTTCCTCTGTCCATGGGATTCTCCAGGCAAGAATACTGGAGTGGGTTGCCATTTCCTTCTCCACGGGATCTTCCCGATCCAGGAATCGAACCCATGTCTCCTGCATTGTAGGCAGGTTCTTTACCGACTGAGCTAGGAGGGAAGCCCTAGGCACTTAGTGTTTGTTAACTATTATTACTGTGAGTTGGCCCATGACCTTACCAGAGGGAGGTCCCCATTACTACTACCAAACTAACAATTCAGCAGATGTTTCTTCAGTGGTCATAGTGTACCAGCCACCGTGCTAGGACAAATGTAGAGACAGACTAGAAACTAATGCTGCCTCTGTTTCTCATGAGCTACTTTTGATCTATAGATGGTAATAATGGCAAAGGAATAGATGGTCCTTCACTGTTGTCACCATTGACTCTTGAATCCAAGAAAGAATGTTTACCCTTTGACTTCTAATATTATCCTATACGAATCTGTTTTTTTCTGAGAAAATACAGATTCGTGGTCATCGATCACGATCTTCCTTTTCTCCCCCTCAAATTTGCCAGGGATTGTCAAGATTATATCTTTTCCTATTTTCCTATAATTAAAAAACAAAACAAAAACGTTGTGTCTTTTCCAAATTCTTCGCTCTCCAAATTTCTAGAAATTGTAACTTTGGAACTTGAAATGACTTTGGTCCTATTTCCCCCTCTGGCATTGATGTGGTGGTTTGTCAGTATGTGTATATTTGCCCTTTGGCTCTAATGAGATGTGGAAAGGTGAGCTGTAATCAGAAAAGTATGAGTGAATTTACCATTGCATACACAGTATATACTTATCTAAGTGTCTTTCTTAGCAGTTGTTTCCCAAACCCAGCTGAATTTTATCTCTGACTTGCAATCATAGTGAAATAATGCAGAAAGGAGACAAAATTTTTCAAATGTTCTGTCCAGAAAATAACAAGAACTTTTTAAAAACAAAATAATGAAGTTCTAGTATAAATAATGCTTGAGAGAAAAAAAGGGGGTATTAAAAAAGATATGTGGGAGACCTGGGTTCAATCCCTGGGTCAGAAAGATCCCCTAGAGGAGGGCATGGCAACCCACTCCTGTATTCTTGCCTGGAGAATCCCCATGGACAGAGGAGCCTGGCGGGCTACAGTCCATGGGGTCGCAAAGAGTTGGACATGACTGAATGAATAAGTCGTGAATTAACTAAAAATAAAGAACAATCCTTTGTTCTGCTTTATCACTCTTCACCCAAAACCAAGACATTTTGTTGATTGGTATGCTCTGATAGATACTCTGTCTTCTAAGGGGAGGAGGAGTCATAGACAGCTTCTGTGCTCAGCAGTAGGAATATGAAAATGGAGATGTGTGGTGCTCTGGGACAAAGATTAAAGTCTCTGAGGTAGCACTGGGTAACTGTGGATCAGCCCTGGTTCACCATGATATCTTTGCCTTCTGTTTTGAGTTCCTTGGTGATTCAGAAATATTCTCTCTCTCTCTCTCTCTACCCTTTATCTAATCAGCCACAATAAATTGTAACTGTCAACCAGAGAACAATATATTTATAGCCAAGGAAAGGTAAGTACTTGGTGCAGTAGCAACGAAAATTCATTTTGCTATGTGTAGGTCTGTCACACCATCTTCAAATTTCTTTCCCTTTTAGAATCGGCTCACTCTTTTCTCTCTATAAAGTAAATCATTATTTGCCAATGAGACCATATTATTTTTAGTAAGTCATGAATATTTCCATAGTCTTTAGAAACACAAAAATCATCCTACCAAAAGTATTATTAGCATGGCTACTATACTTGAGGCTATATAAGCCAGAGCAATCAGATATAATGAATTTATAAATTGGAGGGTAAAAGTGAACACTCTTCTGGATTCCAGTTCCCAGTCCAGGGAACATAGGAGGCAAACAAATTTAAAAGAAGGGAAAGTACATGGTCAGGAAACTGGTTTCTAGATCCTGTCCTGTGCAACTTCAGGAGAACGGTGATACTTTTACCAACTACTTACCATGCCCACTCAAAGATATCATGATCTGACATGGGAAAGTGCTTTGGACTTTTCAGAAAAACAGTGCTACGAAACTTTGAAACATTATTATCATTAGGATTATTATTGTCATCATTTATATTTGGTACTTACCATTATTGATGCTTCTTTCATCAGTTCAGTTCAGTTCAGTTCAGTGGCTCAGTCATGTCCGACTCTTTGTGACCCCATGAATCACACCACACCTGGCCTCTCTGTGCATCACCAACTCCCGGAGTTCACTCAGACTCACGTCCATCGAGTCAGTGATGCCATCCAGCCATCTCATCCTCTGTCGTCCCCTTCTCCTCCTGCCCCCAATCCCTCCCAGCGTCAGAGTCTTTTCCAATGAGTCAACTCTTCACATGAGGTGGCCAAAGTACTGGAGTTTCAGCTTTAGCATCATTCCTTCCAAAGAAATCCCAGGGCTGATATCCTTCAGAATGGACTGGTTGGATCTCCTTGCAGTCCAAGGGACTCTCAAGAGTCTTCTCCAACACCACAGTTTAAAAGCATCAATTCTTCAGCGCTCAGCCTTCTACACAGTCCAACTCTCACATCCATACGTGACCACTAGAAAAACCATAGCCTTGACTAGACGGACCTTTGTTGGCAAAGTCATGTCTCTGCTTTTGAATATGCTATCTAGGTTGGTCATAACTTTACTTCCAAGGAATAAGTGTCTTTTAATTTCATGGCTGCAGTCACCATCTGCAGTGATTTTGGAGCCCAGAAAAATGAAGTCTGACACTGTTTCCACTGTTTCCCCATCTATTTCCCATGAAGTGATGGGACCAGATGCCATGATCTTCATTTTCTGAATGTTGAGTTTTAAGCCAACTTTTTCATTCTCCTCTTTCACCTTCATCAAGAGTCTTTTTAGTTCCTCTTCACTTTCTGCCATAAGGATGGTGTCATCTGCATATCTGAGGTTATCGATATTTCTCCCAGCAATCTTGATTCCAGCTTGTGCTTCTTCCAGCCTAGCATTTCCCATGATGTACTCTGCATGTAAGTTAAATAAGCAGGGTGACAATATACAACCTTCATGAACTCCTTTTCCTATTTGGAACCAGTCTGTTGTTCCATGTCCAGTTCTAACTGTTGCTTCCTGACCTGCATACAGATTTCTCAAGAAGCAGGTGACGTGGTCTGGTATTCCCATCTCTTTCAAAATTTTCCACAGTTTATTGTGATGCACACAGTCAAAGGCTTTTGCATAGTCAATAAAGCAGAAATAGATGTTTTTCTGGAACTCTCTTGCTTTTTCCATGATCCAGCGAATGTTGGCAATTTGGTCTCTGGTTCCTCTGCCTTTTCTAAAACC
>NW_011495061.1:7504968-7508597 GCF_000754665.1 Bison bison bison | reverse complement strand
CAGCACTTTCTCAGCATCATCTTTCAGGATTTGAAATAGCTCAACTGGAATTCCATCACCTCCACAGGCTTTGTTCGTAGTGATGCTTTCTAAGGCCCACTTAACTTCACATTCCAGGATGTCTGGCTCTAGATGAGTGATCACACCATCGTGATTATCTGGGTGATGAAGCTCTTTTTTGTACAGTTCTTCTGTGTATTCTTGCCACCTCTTCTTAATATCTTCTGCTTCTGTTAGGTCCATACCATTTCTGTCCTTTATCGAGCCCATCTTTGCATGAAATGTTCCCTTGGGATCTCTAATTTTCTTGAAGAAATCTCTAGTCTTTCCCATTCTGTTGTTTTCCTCTATTTCTTTGCATTGATCGCTGAGGAAGGCTTTCTTATCTCTTCTTGCTATGCTTTGGAACTCTGCATTCAGATGCTTATAGCTTTCTTTTTCTCCTTTGCTTTTCGCTTCTCTTCTTTTCACAGCTATTTGTAAGGCCTCCCCAGACAGCCATTTTGCTTTTTTGCATTTCTTTTCCATGGGGATGGTCTTGATCCCTGTCTCCTGTACAAGTCACGAACCTCAGTCCATAGTTCATCAGGCACTGTGTCTATCAGATCTAGTCCCTTAAATCTATTTCTCACTTCCACTGTATAATCATAAGGGATTTGATTTAGGTCATACCTGAATGGTCTAGTGGTTTTCCCTACTGTCTTCAATATAAGTCTGAATTTGGCAATAAGGAATTCATGATCTGAGCCACAGTCAGCTCCTGGTCTTGTTTTTTTCTGACTGTATAGAGCTTCTCCATCTTTGGCTGCAATGAATATAATCAATCTGATTTCAGTGTTGACCATATGGTGATGTCCACGTGTAGAGTCTTCTCTTGTGTTGCTAGAAGACGGTGTTTGCTATGACCAGTGCATTTTCTTGGCAAAACTCTATTGGTCTTTGCCCTGCTTCATTCCATATTCCAAGGCCAAATTTGCCTGTTACTCCAGGTGTTTCTTGACTTCCTACTTTTGCATTCCAGTCCCCTATAATGAAAAAGACATCTTTTTTGGGTGTTAGTTCTAAAACGTCTTGTAGGTCTTCATAGAACCGTTCAACTTCATCTTCTTCAGCGTTACTGGTTGGGGCATAGACTTGGATTACTGTGATATTGAATGGTTTGCCTTGGAAACGAACAGAGATCATTCTGTCGTTTTTGAGATTGCATCCAAGTACTGCAGTGTTCTTGCCTTGAGAATCCCAGGGATGGGGGAGCCTGGTGGGCTGCTGTCTATGGGGTCGCACAGAGTCGGACATGACTAAAGCGACTTAGCAGCAGCAGCAGCACTGCATTTCAAACTCTTTTGTTGACCATGATGGCTACTCATTTCTTCTGAGGGATTCCTGCCCGCTGTAGTAGATATAATGGTCATCTGAGTTAAGTGCACCCATCCCAGTCCATCTTAGTTCGCTGATTCCTAGAATGTCGATGTTCACTCTTGCCATCTCTTGTTTGACCACTTCCAATTTGCCTTGCTTCATGGAATTGACATTCCAGGTTCCTATGCAATATTGCTCTTTACAGCATCGGACCTTGCTTCTGTCACCAGTCACATCCACAACTGGGTATTGTTTTTGCTTTGGCTCCATCCCTTCATTCTTTCTGGAGTTATTTCTCCACTGATCTCCAGTAGCATATTGGGCACCTACTGACCTGGGCAGTTCCTCTTTCAGTATCCTATCGTTTTGCCTTTTCATATTGTTTGTGTGGTTCTCAAGGCAAGAATACTGAAGTGGTTTGCCATTCCCTTCTCCAGTGGACCACATTCTGTCAGACCTCTCCACCATGACCCGCCCATCTTGGGTGGCCTCAGGGGCATGGTTTAGTTTCATTGAGGTTAGGGGCGGCGGCTTAGAGGAGCTACCCCACATCTGAGACCCGGGGTGGCAACAAGGAGGACCTTCTTTCATCAGAGAAACTCAAATAAGATCGATAAAGAGACACATATGTATTCATATAGCATATCTCTAGGAAAATTCAATAATTCCAATATACAAAATAAGTAACTAGCTTAAGTTTTCAAACAAGCTAGTAGATGACCCTGAACCAGAATTTCATTCCAGTTCTTATAAGTATATATCCCATTTCTCAGAGCAACAGCATATGTAACTCATCCCCTGGCTTTTAAAACTCACATTCTAGTATGTCTTGCATACCTATACTTCCACTTTAAAAATTTGACTAGCTTTTTAAATTAATCATCAACTTTACAAAGGTAGTAAGTGAATGAGATTACTTTCAACTTCTCTTAAGGGGACAACTCAGCCTGACCACAACAGTTTCCTAATTATAGAGAGGGAGAGGGAGAGAGAGAAAGAGATTTATTTTAAGGAACTGGTTCATGCAATTTGTGAGACTTGATGAGTCCAAAATCTAACAGGGTAGGCTGGCAGGCTGAGACTTGGGTAAGAGTTGCAGTCTGGTGGCAGAATTTCTTGTTTCAAGGAGATCAGTCTTTGTTTTAGTAAGACTTTCACTGCTTGGGTGAGGCCTACCCACATTATGGACAGTAACCTGCTTTACAAAGTCCACCAATTTAAATGTTAATCTCATCCAAAACACACCTTCACAGAAACACCCAGAAAAATCCAGGCAGTGTGGCCTTGGCAAGTTAAAGCAAAAAAAATCATCATCATCATCACAGCTGCTTTGATGATATTCAGACTCAGGTGGATGGTTTAGTGGCGTTAAACAAATACTATTTTTTTAATTATCTTAATTCTGAACACTTTATATTCTATTCAGAGATAAAGTATAAAAAACAACCACTGGAATAAAATTTTTAAAAAGATACGCACGTTAGTTAGCTTCCCCAAATCTCAGCTGCCTCATTTTTTCCTGCAATGAAAACATTGTTTAAAGTGAAAACTTTCAGTTCAGTTCAGTTCAGTTGCTCAGTTGTGTCCGACTCTTTGTGACCCCATGAACCACAGCACACCAGGCCTCCCTGTCCATACCAACTCCCAGAGTCCACCCAAACCCATGACCATTGAGTTGGTGATGCCATCCAACCATCTCATCCTCTGTCGTCCCCTTCTCCTCCTGCCCTCAATCTTTCCCTGCATCAGGGTCTTTTCCAATGAGTCAGCTCTTCGCATCAGGTGGCCAAAGTATTGGAGTTTCAGCTTCAAAATCAATCCTACCAAAGAACACCCAGGACTGATCTCCTTTAGGATGGACTGGTTGGATCTCCTTGCAGTCCAAGGGACTCTCAAGAGTCTTCTCCAACATAACAGTTCAAAAGCATCAATTCTTCGGTGCTCAGCTTTCTTTATAGTCCAACTCTCACATCCATACATGACCACTGGAAAAACCATAGCCTTAACTAGACGGACCTTTGTTGACAAAGTAATGTCTCTGCTTTTGAATATGCTATCTAGGTTGGTCATAACTTTCCTTCCAAGGAGTAAGCATCTTTTAATTTCATGGCTGCAATCACCATCTGCAGTGATTTTGGAGGCCAGAAAAATAAAGTCTGACACTGTTTCCCCGTCCATTTGCCATGAAGTGATGGGACCAGGTGCCATGATCTTAGTTTTCTGAATGTTGAGCTTTAAGCCAACTTTTTCACTCTCCTCTTTCACTTTCA
>NW_011495061.1:7503867-7504868 GCF_000754665.1 Bison bison bison | reverse complement strand
AGTCAATAAAGCAGAAATAGATGTTTTTCTGAAACTCTCTTGCTTTTTTGATGATCCAATGGATGTTTGCAATTTGATCTCTGGTTCCTCTGCCTTTTCTAAAACCAGCTTGAACATATGGAAGTTCATGGTTCACGTATTGCCAAAGCCTGTCTTCAAGAATTTTGAGCATTACTTTACTAGCGTGTGAGATGAGTGCAATTGTGCAGTAGTTGGAGCATTCTTTGGCATTGCCTTTCTTTGGGGTTGGAATGAAAACTGACCTTTTCCAGTCCTGTGGCCACTGGTGAGTTTTCCAAATTTTGCTGGCATATTGAGTGCAACACTTTCATAGCACCATCTTCCAGGATTTGAAATAGCTCAACTGGAATTCCATCACCTCCACTAGCTTTGTTCATAGTGATGCATCCTAAGGCCCACTTGAGTTCACATTCCAGGATGTCTGGCTCTTGGTGAGTGATCACACCATCGTGATTATCTGGGTCGTGAAGATCTTTTTTGTACAGTTCTGTGTATTCTTGCCACCTCTTCTTAATATCTTCTGCTCCTGTTGCTGCTGCTAAGTCACTTCAGTCGTATCCGACTCTGTGCAACCTCTTAGACGGCAGCCCACCAGGCTCCCCCGTCCCTGAGATTCTCCAGGCAAGAATACTGAAGTGGGTTGCCATTTCCTTCTCCAATGCATGAAAATTAAAAGTAAAGTGAAGTCGCTCAGTCGTGTCCAACTGTTAGCGACCCCATGGATTGCAGTCCACCAGGCTCCTCCGTCCATGGGATTTTCCAGGCAAGAGTACTGGAGTGGGTTGCCATTAGATCCCTACTATTTCTGTCCTTCATTGAGCCCATCTTTCCATGAAATGTTCCCTTGGTATCTCTAATTATCTTGAAGACATCTCTAGTCTTTCCCATTCTATTGTTTTCCTCTATTTCTTTGCATTGATCACTGTGGAAGGCTTTCTTATCTCCCCTTGCTATTCTTTGGAACTCTGCATTCAAATGGG
>NW_011495061.1:7503509-7503767 GCF_000754665.1 Bison bison bison | reverse complement strand
CCAGCGTTTCTCATGATGTACTCTGTATATAAGTTAAATAAGCAGGGTGACAATATACAGGCTTGATGTACTCCTTTTCTAATTTGGAACCAGTCTGTTGTTCCATGTCCGGTTCTAACTGTTGCTTCCTGACCTGCATACAGGTTTCTCAAGAGACAATCAAGTGGTCTGGTATTCCCATCTCTCTCAGAATTTTCCACAGTTTATTGTGATGCACACAGTCAAAGGCTTTGGCATAGTCAATAAAGCAGAAATAGA
>NW_011495061.1:7495214-7503334 GCF_000754665.1 Bison bison bison | reverse complement strand
TCCTGTCTCCTGTACAATGTCACGAACCTCCGTCCATAGTTCATCAGGCACTGTGTCTATCAGATCTAGTCCCTTAAATCTATTTCTCACTTCCACTGTATAATCATAAGGGATTTGATTTAGGTCATACCTGAATGGTCTAGTGGTTTTCTCCACTTTCTTCAATTTCAGTCCGAATTTGGCAATAAGGAGTTCATGATCTAAGCCACAGTCAGCTCCCCGTCTTGTTTTTGCTGACTGTATAGAGCTTCTCCATCTTTGGCTGCAATGAATATAATCAATCTGATTTCAGTGTTGCCCATCTAGTGATGTCTTTGTGTAGAGTCTTCTCTTGTGTTGTTGGAAGAGGGTGTTTGCTATGACTAGTGCGTTCTCTTGGAAGAACTCTATTAGCCTTTGCCCTGCTGCATTTCGTACTTCAAGGCCAAATTTGCCTGTTACTCCAGGTGTTTCTTGACTTCCTACTTTTGCATTCCAGTCCCCTATAATGAAAAAGACATCTTTTTTGGGTCTTAGTTCTAGAAGGTCTTGTAGGTCTTCATAGAACTGTTCAACTTCAGCTTCTTCAGCGTTACTGGTTGGGGCATAGACTTGGATTACCATGATATTGAATGTTTTGCGTTGGAAACAAACAGAGATCATTCTGTCGTTTTTGAGATTGCATCCAAGCACTGCATTTCAGACTCTTTTGTTGACCATGATGGTTACTCCATTTGTTCTAAGGGATTCCTGCCCACAGTAGTAGATATAATGGTCATCTGAGTTAAATTCACCCATTCCAGTCCATCTTAGTTCTCTGATTCCTAGAATGTCGACATTCACTCTTGGCATTTCCTGTTTGACCGCTTCCAATTTGCCTTGATTCATGGACCTAATATTTCAGGTTCCTATGCAATATTGCTCTTTACAGCATCAGACCTTGCTTCTATCACCAGTCACATCCACAACTAGGTGTTGTTTTTACTTTGGCTGCATCCCTTCATTCTTTCTGGAGTTATTTCTCCCTTCATCACCAGTAGCATATTGGGCACCTACCAACCTGGGTAGTTCATCTTTCAGTGTCCTATCTTTTGCCTTTTCATGCTGTTCATGGGGTTCTCAAGGTAAGAATACTGAAGTGGTTTGCCATTCCCTTCTCCAGTGACCACATTCTGTCAGACCTCTCCACCATGACCCATCCATCTTTGGTGGCCCCACATGGCATGGCTTAGTTTCATTGAGAGACCAGGCTGTGGTCCATGTGATCAGATTGGCTAGTTGTCTGTGATTGTGGTTTCAGTCTGTCTGCCCTCTGATGCCCTCTCTCAGTGCCTACCGTCTTACTTGGTTTTCTCTTACCTTGGACGTGGGGTCTCTCTCCACGGCTGCTCCAGCAAAGTGCAGCCGCTGCTCCTTACCTTGGATATGGGGTAGCTCCTCTCAACCACCGCCCCTGACCTTGGACGTGGGGTCTCTCTCCATGGCTGCTCCAGCAAAGCACAGCCGCCGCTCCTTACCTAAAGTGAAAACTTTAGCACTTTACAAAATATTATCATATACATAACCTATGTGCTGGACATGTGTACTTACTGCCCTCAAAAATATGATTAAATACTTGGTTTATTGCCCTGAAGTGTCTATTTCAGATTGATAATTTGCATTTTCAAGAACAGTGATTCTTTAACTGCATTGTTTTAGCATACTCTTTGCCATTAGTAGTAAGATGTACTGTGAATAAGTATCATCACTAATAAAAAAAGTATATAAAGTACCAAAGTTTGCAAATTATTTCCTTATTTAAAAAATTAGAGTGGATGCAATATTATCACTATAATAACATTCTTAGTAACTTGCATTCATATATGCTTTTTTACTTTGGAAAGAAAGGAATACTAGGAATCGCACATGAAGACTGTATCATCTAAGTTGCCATTAAGAATTTCTTTGGGCCATGCCACACAGTTTTCATGATCTTGAACCTGGGCCACTGCAGTGAAAGTACGAGTCCAGGGAATTCCCAACTACTAGTAATCTTGATCACTTTTAAGTAGTTTTTCTTGCAGGTTAACATTACCCATTCTCTAAATGTATTTTTTCTAAAGTAAATTATGGGGAATTCCCTGGTGGTGCTGTGGTTAGGACCCCATAGTTCCACTGCAGGGGTCCCAGGTTCCATCCCTTGTTAGGGAACTAAGATCCCTCAAGGCACCGGCATGCACCCCCCCAAAAAAATTATGAAATACAGTGAACTGAAAGTATTAGTCATCCTCCTCTACTTAGAGATCAGGTGTGTCTCTGGCCCATCTAATACAGAAAATTTTCTCCTGAAATGGGCTTCCCACTTCCAACTTACAAGTCCAATATCCAAAGGTATACAAGGTATCCATTTTGACGAAGTTAAACGTGGGCATCTGACATGCTACTATCTATCCCTTTAAGAACTTTATAAACTAAACACTAGTTTAGACTTTTGACATAGAAAAGAAGTGGCAAAGGGAAAAATATTAACAGACAGGGTCTTGGTTTATTTCATTCTGTTGGCCTAACAATATGCATCATAAGTAAGACAATCACATACCTTTACCTGGTATAGTTGTAGTTTATGCCCTGTCTCCCAACACAGTCATTAATGACACCCTTTCTTACCCAAAGCATAAAGTGCTTACAAGTGTTTATTTATATATAATCATCAACACAATGGATATGAACTTGAGCAAACTCCAGGAGATAGTGGAGGACAGGGAAGCCTGATACGCTATAGTTCATGGCATTGCAAAGAGTCAGACACGCCTTAGCAACTGAACGATAATGACAACCCAATTTCTAGTACCATATACAGCATGCATTATATGCTCGCTAAATATTTATGAAATGAATAAATTGATGATCCAAGTAGAGAATGACCTGTGAAACAGAATTCCAAGAATTTAGCTCTGCACTAAAATGCTTTGAGCACTGAAGTGGGCTGAATGGCAGTCCCAGAAGGTATGCCCATGTATAACCCACGAAACTTGTGAATATTACCTTATGTGGCAAAAGATATAAAGTTTAGGATCTCAAGAGAAGGAGTGTATCCTGAATTATCTGAGTGCAATCGTTTGTATCCTCATAAGAGAGAATCAGAGGGAGTTGTGTGACATGCACACAGAGCAGGCAGTGTGAAGACAGAACAGAGAGAAATGTAGCCACAAACCAGAAGCTGGAAGAGACAAGAGATGGACTCTCCTCTAGAGCCTCCATAGGACTAATACAGCCCTACTGACACCTTGGTTTTGGACTTCAGACCTACAGAACTGTGAAGAAATTAATTCCTGTTGTTTTAAGCCACCTACTTTGGGACAGTTTGTTATGGTATACACAAGTAACTAATGTAAGCACCTTAAACACTGCATGCAAAAGTCATTTTTAAAGTGGAATATCCCTATTCCTATTATAATTACTCATGTTGCTATAGGAGGGATCTTGATCTATTTGGAAAAGAATGAGATTCTGCCACACACTAACAATTATTTTGGAAAAGTTACTCCTTTCAATTTCCCTATCTGTAAAATTGGGAAAATGACACTTCACTACTTAACCCCACATGACTTGTACTGAGACTCAAATGAGAAAAGTATATTGTATTCAGTAAATATTTATTGATGGCTATCATATGCCAGGAACTATTCCAAGCAGTGTATATAAGAGATGTAACAGTGAACATGACAGACAAGTTACCTGCTGTCATTGAGCTTACATCCTAATGCAATAAGCAGATAATATATAAGAAAGAATGCAAAAAATTATTTCAGATAGTGATAAGAACTATGTAAAAAAATAAGCAGAGTAATGTGGTAACAGTGCCTAGAAGAGGAGACATTACATTGGGTGATCAAGGAAGTCTTTTCTAAAAAGCTTATTCAGCTAAGACCTAAATTTTGAAAAAGACCAGCCATGTGAAAAACTGGAATAAGAAATTTTGAGACAGTGGTATTTGAAAAACAAGTAGCCATATCCTTTGTATGTTTGAGGACTAGAAAGCTTTGCATGAACTGAATGTGTTTGAAGAATAGGGGGAAAAAAGCCAGTGTGACTGAAGCAGAGAGGTCAGACAAGGTCAGAATGATGGTCAAGGGCTGGATCATGTAAGGCTTTGCAGACCACAATGAGAAGTTTGGATTTTATTGTGGATGTAATGTACATCCATGATCAAGGGATCATGAGTGTGGTATTATCTGATTGACATTTTTAAAAGATGGTATACTTGTGGGTAGAGAATGTAACGGAAAGCAAGAGATGAAGTTGAGAGACCTGTTAGGAGGCTATTGCAGGAATTCAGACTAGAGATAATGGTTAGATTCAAGGGAAAGCCATGTAGATCAAGAGAAGTGGACCAACTTAAGATATATTTTGGACATAGAACCAACAGAACTTTTGATGAATTGGATATGGGAGATGAGAGACAGAGGAATTAAGAATGATTCGCAGGTTTCGGGCCTTAGCAACTGGCAGATGTTGATCAATGGAGGAAAACCTGTTCTGAACATGTTAAATTTGAAATGCCTATTATATATATCCATGGGGAAATTTCAGTAGCCAATTTGATATATATCTGTAGCTTGCATGGGGGGAGGGGTGAATCAGAGATGGAGATATGAATGTGGAAGCCATCATCATGTAAATGGTATTTACAGTCATAGGACAGATTACTTAGAGGGAAAGTACTTAGAGGGAAGGGGCATCCCAGGTGGCGCTAGTCTGCCAATGCAGGAGATGGAAGAGACGCCGGTTCGATCCCTGGGTTGGGAAGATCCTCTGGAGGAGGGCATGGCAATCCCACTCCAGTGTTCTTGCCTGGAGAATCCCATGGACAGAGGAGCAAAGTGTCAGACACAACTAAAGTGACTTAGCACACACGCATGCAATCAGAGGGAAGAGAAGACCCAGAATAAATCCTCTGATACTTTAATATTTAGAGGCCAAGCAGAGGAGGAGAAGCCAACAGAGACAGCTGAATTTGTGAGGCGTCAATGAGATAGAAGAAAATCCTGGAAAGTGTAAAGCCATGAAAGCCAAGAGGAAAAGGAACAAATAAATGTGAAAAAGATAATATGCACAAATATTTTCTCAGCTCCTGCTGTGTGCAAAGAACTCTATAGAAAATACAAGAGAAGTGTTCCCCATTTCAAGGACCTTACAGTTTTGGAACGGAGATGAAAATATGGCCCATAAAAATAATACACAGTACATAGCCTTCTAACTGATCCATCTCCAGGTTTGCCTTTCAATCGATTTCCATAAGCCACAATGTTAATTTTCCCTAAAACAGCACCCTGGTCAGTTAAAATTGATCAGTTTTAAACCAAAACTAACGTGATCACAAGAACTTTCTTTGCCCGTGTTCAGTTCAGTTCAGTCGCTCAGTCGTGTCCGACTCTTTGCGACCCCATGAATTGCAGCATGCCAGGCCTCCCTCTCCATCACCAACTCCCAGAATTCACTCAGACTCACGTCCATCGAGTCAGTGATGCCATCCAGCCATCTCATCCTCTGTCGTCCCCTTCTCCTCCTGCCCCCAATCCCCCCCAGCATCAGAGTCTTTTCCAATGAGTCAACTCTTCACATGAGGTGGCCAAAGTACTGGAGTTTCAGCTTTAGCATTATTCCTTCCAAAGATCCCAGGGCTGATCTCCTTCAGAATGGACTGGTTGGATCTCCTTGCAGTCCAAGGGACTCTCAAGAGTCTTCTCCAACACCACAGTTCAAAAGCATCAATTCTTCAGCACTCAGCTTTCTTCACAGTCCAACTCTCACATCCATACATGACCACAGGAAAAACCATAGCCTTGACTAGATGGACCTTTGTTGGCAAAGTAATGTCTCTGCTTTTGAATATGCTATCTAGGTTGGTCATAACTTTCCTTCCAAGGAGTAAGTGTCTTTTAATTTCATGGCTGCAGTCCCAAAACATCATTCTAGCATTCAAGAAAGGAAGGCCCCAGCTTCATTCCCCGTTATTCCCTTAATAAAATCTCACAGCATTTTGTCCTGGTTGTTCAGTTTAGCATTGATTTGATCCTTTCCTGCTCTTACATGTATTTGGAGTATGTATCTTTTTTCTTTGTCTAGATCGTGAGCTCTTTGAAAACAGAGATTAAGCCCAAGCTCCTTGCCTAGCCGTTAGTAGATTAATTTATTAGCATTATTTTCTCCTGCCAAGTAGAAAAAGACCACGCAAATTTGGTCATATAAAATACAGAAGATGGGTGAAAAAAAAATAGAGAAGATGGGTGTTATAATGGAGCAAAATTTGAGTACCATAGAACTAGATTATGAATAACGAAAAATGGAGGAAGGATATGTCCAGGAACAGGGAAGTAGTCTGAAACCAGATTACAAAAGGAATTTAGGCCAAACAAAGGGGTCCTGATGCTAACTTAGGGGAAACCTACTGCGGTTTTTCAGCAGGGTTCTTAAATATTTATACCTATATTTCAGAAATGAAATAGTAAAGGGGATAAATAAGAATGGCCTCAAAATTACAACCAATGGAGCATTAGTGGGAATGAATTTTTGGAGGCAGCAATACCACCTGAACTGGCTCTATGAGAGACGACTGAGTGGGAGTGGTGAAAAGGCCATCAGAAGAGGTATGATAGGGCCCACATATGAAGGGTTTGAAAGCCAGGCAAAGGCATTTGAACTGGGATCCCTAGGTTTTAATGCCTATTTCCCTACTTTGGCAGACTCCTTAATTACTTGTAGAACCCAGTTTCCTTTTCCTAGGGTTTTCTTTAATTTCATGCAGCCATGAAATTAAAAGACCCTTGCTCCTTGGAATAAAACTATGACAAACCTAGACTGCATATTAAAAAGTAGAGACATTACTTTGCCAACATAGGTCCATATAATCAAAGCTATGGTCTTTCCTGTTTGACCACTTCCAGTTTGCCTTAATTCATGAACCTAACATTCCAGGTTCCTATGTGAGATGGCAAGAGTGAACATTGACATTCTAGGAATCAGCGAACTAAAATGGACTGGAATGGGTGAATTTAACTCAGATGACCATCATATCTACTACTGCGGGCAGGAATCCCTTAGAACAAATGGAGTAGCCATCATGGTCAACAAAAGAGTCTGAAATGCAGTACTTGGATGCAATCTCAAAAACGACAGAATGATCTCTGTTCGTTTCCAAGGCAAACCATTCAATATCACAGTAATCCAAGTCTATGCCCCAACCAGTAACTCTGAAGAAGCTGAACTTGAACGGTTCTATGAAGACCTACAAAACCTTTTAGAACTAACACCCCAGAAAAGATGTCCTTTTCATTATAGGGGACTGGAATGCAAAAGCAGGAAGTCAAGAAACACCTGGAGTAACAGGCAAATTTGGCCTTGGAATACGGAAAGAAGCAGGGCAAAGGCTAATAGAGTTTTGCCAAGAAAATGCACTGGTCATAGCAAACACCGTCTTCCAACTACACAAGAGAAGACTCTACACATGGACATCACCAGGTGGTCAACACTGAAAACAGATTGATTATATTCATTGCAGCCAAAGATGGAGAAGCTCTATACAGTCAGAAAAACAAAAGACCAGGAGCTGACTGTGGCTCAGATCATGAACTCCTTATTGCCAAATTCAGACTTAAATTGAAGAAAGTAGGGAAAACCACTAGACCATTCAGGTATGACCTAAATCAAATCCCTTATGATTATACAGTGGAAGTGAGAAATAGATTTAAGGGACTAGATCTGATAGATAGAGTGCCTGATGAACTATGGACGGAGGTTCGTGACTTGTACAGGAGACAGGGATCAAGACCATCCCTGTGGAAAAGAAATGCAAAAAAGCAAAATGGCTGTCTGGGGAGGCCTTACAAATAGCTGTGAAAAGAAGAAAGGTGAAAAGCAAAGGAGAAAAGGAAAGATATAAGCATCTGAATGCAGAGTTCCAAAGAATAGCAAGGAGAGATAAGAAAGCCTTCCTCAGTGATCAATGCAAAGAAATAGAGGAAAACAACAGAATGGGAAAGACTAGAGATTTCTTCAAGAAAATTAGAGATCCCAAGGGAACATTTCATGCAAAGATGGGCTCGATAAAGGACAGAAATGGTATGGACCTGTCAGAAGCAGAAGATATTAAGAAGAGGTGG
>NW_011495061.1:7494067-7495114 GCF_000754665.1 Bison bison bison | reverse complement strand
AAGAACTGTACAAAAAAGAGCTTCACGACCAAGATAATCACGATGGTGTGATCACTCACCTAGAGCCAGACATCCTGGAATGTGAAGTCAAGTGGGCCTTAGAAAGCATCACTATGAACAAAGCTAGTGGAGGTGATGGAATTCCAGTTGAGCTATTTCAAATCCTGAAAGATGATGCTGAGAAAGTGCTGCACTCAATATGCCAGCAAATTTGGAAAACTCAGCAGTGGCCACAGGACTGGAAAAGGTCAGTTTTCATTCCAATCCCAAAGAAAGGCAATGCCAAAGAATGCTTAAACTACAATTGCACTCATCTCACACGCTAGTAAAGTAATGCTCAAAATTCTCAAAATCAGGCTTCAGCAATACATGAACTGTGAACTTCCTGATATTCAAGCTGGTTTTAGAAAAGGCAGAGGAACCAGAGATCAAATTGCCAACATCCACTGGATCATCGAAAAAGCAAGAGAGTTCCAGAAAAACATCTATTTCTGCTTTATTGACTATGCCAAAGCCTTTGACTGTGTGGATCACAATAAACTGTGGAAAATTCTGAAAGAGATGGGAATACCAGACCACCTGACCTGCCTCTTGAGAAACCTATATGCAGGTCAGGAAGCAACAGTTAGAACTGGACATGAAACAACAGACTGGTTCCAAATAGGAAAAGGAGTACGTCAAGGCTGTATATTGTCACCCTGCTTATTTAACTTATATGCAGAGTACATCATGAGAAACGCTGGGCTGGATGAAACACAAGCTGGAATCAAGATTGCTGGGAGAAATATCGATAACCTCAGATATGCAGATGACACCACCCTTATGGCAGAAAATGAAGAGGAACTAAAAAGCCTCTTGATGAAAGTGAAAGAGGAGTGAAAAAGTTGGCTTAAAGCTCAACATTCAGAAAACTAAGATCATGGCATCTGGTCCCATCACTTCATGGGAAATAGATGGGGAAACAGTGGAAACAGTGTCAGACTTTATTTTTCTGGGCTCCAAAATCACTGCAGATGGTGATTGCAGCCATGAAATTAAAAGATGCTT
>NW_011495061.1:7488406-7493967 GCF_000754665.1 Bison bison bison | reverse complement strand
AAAGATGCTTACTCCTTGGAAGGAAAGTTATGACAACCTAGATAGCATATTCAAAAGCAGAGACATTACATTGCCAACAAAGGTCCGTCTAGTCAAGGCTATGGTTTTTCCTGTGGTCATGTATGGATGTGAGTTGGACTGTGAAGAAAGCTGAGTGCCAAAGAATTGATGCTTTTGAACTGTGGTGTTGGAGAAGACTCTTGAGAGTCCCTTGGACTGCAAGGAGATCCAACCAGTCCATTCTGAAGGATATCAGCCCTGGGATTTCTTTGGAAGGAATGATGCTAAAGCTGAAACTCCAGTACTTTGGACACCTCATGTGAAGTGTTGACTCATTGGAAAAGACTCTAATGCTGGATGGGATTGGGGGCAGGAGGAGAAGGGGACAACAGAGGATGAGATGGCTGGATGGCATCACTGACTCAATGGACGTGAGTCTGAGTGAACTCCGGGAGTTGGTGATGGAGAGGGAGGCCTGGCATGCTGCAATTCATGGGGTCGCAAAGAGTCGGACACGACTGAGTGACTGAACTGAACTGATGATCTTTCCAGTAATCAGGTATAGATGTGACAGTTGGACCATAAAGAAGGCTGAGTGCCAAAGAATTGATGCTTTTGAACTGTGGTGCTGGAGAAGACTGCTGAGAGCCCCTTGGACAGCAAGGAGATCAAACCTAGTCAATCTTAAAGGAAATCAACAATGAATATTCATTGGAGGGATTGATGCTGAAGCTGAAACTCTAGTACTTTGGCCACCTGATGCAAAGAGCTGACTCATTGGAAGAGACCCTGATGCTGGGAAAAACTGAAGGCAGTAAGAGAAGGGAATGACAGAGGACAAGATAGTTTGATGGCATCACCAACTGAATGGACATAAATTTTAGCAAACCCTGGGAGATGGTGAAGGACAGGGAAGCCTGACGTGGGGTCACAAAGAGTTGGACACAAATGAGCGACTGAACAACAACAACAGTTTTCTTCAGCTGTACATGTTTTCATTTTCTATAATACTATGACCTGTAACGGTGTTTCTCAAACCTTGACTGCACACTAGTCACTTGAAGAGCTTTAAAAGCTGTTGATGTCTGGATCCTACTCTGAGAGATTTGGTATGTCTAGTCTTGGATGCAGCCTGGACTTGAAGAGTTTTAAAATATTCCCCCAGGAGACTGCTGTGCAACCAAGGTTGAGATCAAACTGATGTAGAAAATAGTGAAGCACTAAAATTCTTTTAAGAATGATAATAATACATTGTGTTGCGGTGGGGAGTGTTTTAAAGGAGACCAATATGAGTACACAGCTAAGAAGGAAAAGATTCTAGGAGAACAACTGGAATTTTTCAATCATTCAGGAGGAACAGTTGCTAAGGCTAACCTTAGCATGCATGCAGTGACACTGTAGGAAAGAAGATGAATGTAGGAAGATTATTATTTAGAGGGAAGTAACACAAGGACTTAGTAATTGAATGTCATACCTGATCAAAGGGAAAGAGAAAATGTAGAGTCACGTTTCTAGTATAGAAGAATCCTTAGCAAAACTAAAGTAGTTATGAAATAGTTGGATAATCAATATTATTGATAATTTGGTAACTGACATTATGTAATTACTACATCAGGGACTATGCTGTGTGCTTTACATACATTATCTTATTTAATCTTTACAACTCTGTAAATACAGCTATTCCCACTTAATAGATTCAGAAACTAAGAAGAGAGAGCAGTTAAATTTGCCCAAAGTTACACAGTAAGTGGCAGAGAAGATATTTGTACTAAATGGTCTATTCCTTTTCCTTTAATAGGAAGGTAATCAGTTAATACCAAGTCTGTTGCATTTGAACAAATAACAAAAAAGAAAACTGGCTATAAGAGGCCATGAATGCATGTTCAGTTGTACTGTACTGCCAGGCTCCTCTGTCCATGGACTTTCCCAGATAAGAATACTGGAGTGGGTTGCCATTTTCTACTCCAGAGGGTCTTCTACTTCAAGGGATCTTCCCAACCCAAGGATCAAACCAGAGACTCTTGTGTCTCCTGCATCGGCAGGCAGATTCTTTACCACTCTGCACAACCTGGCCTATGAGTGAATCAAGTCAGTTTCACTGTGGTGGAATTTCAGGCCAGTATTGCCATATTTTAAGATTTTTTTCATTAAAAGATGGAAATTTAGATTTGTATGGAAAAATCTCATAAAATTTCAATGTCAACTAATGCAAATGTTTAAAATTACCGTGTGGCCTAAACTAAATATGGCTACAAGTTTGTGTCTCTGATAAACAGGCGTTAGAAACTCAGAATTCTAATAAGAGATCTGAGCTAGGGATGTATGACTGGGGAATCCTTAAGCACAGAGAGGATAGCAGACACTTTAGAAGTTAGAATGTTATAATAATAAAAAACATTTGATATTATTAAAATAATGCAATTATCTGTAAGTTAACAATTCAGGACTCTAAGATCTTCTCAATCTTTAGAAAACTAACATAAAATATAAGTGTTAAAACTAGCAGATTGAAGTGGGTGTATTTAAAATTCAATTTCCTATAAACTGAAAGCTAAATTCCAGATGACTTGAATTTTCATACATCCATGATGTGATGGAAACATTTCAAAATATGAATGTCTTATGTCTCCCACCTATTGAATATTGAAAGGTAATTTAAAGATTATATTTTATCCATATTTCTACTTTACTCCTCTTAGCCCAGTTTCTACATACACTTATCCTTCAAAGCCCATAGCAAAGGTTCACAATCAGCACAGATTAAATACAAGATTAAGTAAAACCTCTTTTATGTTTAATTATTGAGTTTCAAGTTCCTCAATTAAAAGACTATCCAGTGACTTCCCTGGTGGTCCAATGGCTAAGACTCTGCACTCCCATGGCAGGGGGCCTGGGTTCCATCCCTGGTCAGGGAACTGGATTCCATATGCTGCAATTAAAAGATTCCACATGCTGTAACTAAGACCAAGTGCAGACAAATGAATAAATAAATATATATATTTTAAAAGACCATCTATAGGCTCTAGGCTTCAGTATATTATTCTCTTTGAAGTCTAATCTAGTATAGTGTTTTTAAACACTATTCTATCAGATTAATGTCATGAAGAATGTAACCCAGTTATGTAAAAAAAAAAAATCAAACATATGAAAACATTTTTGCAAACTGTAAAGCCCTATAGAAATTATTTTGAAATATTGTGTTATTTTGAAGCTAAAGGGTCCTGATCCTATTTGAAATACAATTTTTGTCTTTCCTAAAAATAGAGTTTATTTTTTCTTTTAACATGTAACTAACTCCAAGGGTGGGAATATCAAGTTGTCAAAGTTCAAGTGAAATTAGCTTAATAGCAAAATAACTTTAGAAAAATATAAAGGGGAATGATCAGCCTAATAATATATGGCAAAGATCTAAAGATGTTACAAACGTTCAGGGCCCCACCGCACCCTTCCATATTCTGGTATAAATGCCCTAAGAAAAAAAGGCACCTCTCTTGAAAATCATATGAAGGACTAGGTACTTTCAACCCCAAAAGCTGTTTTCACATGTCAAACATGTTGGAAACCTTGAAAATCCCGGTTTATTGGACTTTCTTTAAAGGTTATCCATGTTAAACAAAACAAAACATATATATATGGTTTCTCTCTTTAGATTACACATTGTATCAAGAACAAAATTCAAAATGAAAATGGGGGCATTTTTGTTGTTGTGTAAGTATATGGAAACATGACTCCGTTTTTGTATAGCTAAAATGTCGCATACGATGGAACACTTCATTTTACCCTTCCTCTCACTTAAAACATTAGCTGAGAAGTATAAATAGTTCAGCCTGACGCCTTTGAAAAGCCTAATCCTATTTGTTAGAGTGGACCTTATATAAAATGGAAAATAGTCTTCAGCGTGCTTTAAAAAAACAAACCAGGAGCTGGCAATTAAAATCCTCCAGACGCCCGCGCTCCGCAAACACTACTTCTGAAGAATTCTGGTATATTCTGGGTCTTCCTTGACTGTTGGACGGACATTCCTTTGGGAAAAGCTTTCTCCACAGTGAGGTACGAAGACTATAAAGCCCTTCCTTTCATCCTTTTCTCATTCACTCAGTAGGGAATGGAATAAATAAGGAGCTGAATAAAGCTTTTTAACGCACTGAGTTGCACCGTCCAGTCTCCTGAACCCTACACTCAAGGCTTCCCTACCCAAAGGCGAAGCCGAGCACCTGAAAACCAACGATTCCCGGCGCTGCGCCCCAGCGGCGCCAGGCCTTAGCACTGCAGGCCAGTCCCAAGGAGGCTCAGCCTGCGAGGGGCAATCTCGGCTTCCCGGGGGCGCCAGAAAAATCAGTGCTCGCACACGCCAAGGACGGGAATCGGGCCGGGTGGAAGAGCGAGTTTCCTTCCCACATTCCCTGTGAGAAAACGAGGTGGAGGAGCTGAGGGCTGCATATCCCGAACACGGGATACGGACCCCGGGAACAAAGAGACAGGAGGAAGACGAGGCAGCCACACCAACGCAGACTCAGAGGATTCTACGAGTTTACGCAAGCGAGCCGCATCTCGACCGTCCCCAGTTCCCCTTACGCCACTGGCTTGGTCTCAGAGCCTTCGCGAATATGGCTTTGCGCACTGCGGCGGGGCTGCACCGCAACCGAGCTTGGCCCTGCGGCTCCTCCCCGTCGCCCTGCGCCGATTGGCGGTAGACAGCAGCCAGGCCGCTGATTGGGTGGCGAAGGAGCCATTCGGGGTGGCTCTGGTGGGTTCGGCTGCCCTAGAGTGATAAGTTCGGCTTCAGACACGCCTCAGCGCCAGCAGCGAGTCGGAGCTCTATGGAGGTGGCGGCGAGTATCGGGTGGTGGTTGCAGCAGCGACTCTTCTGAGCTGTTTCAAGCCTGTTCCGACTCCTTCCTCCCCCTTCCCTCCCCCCTTTTTTGTTTTCCGTTCCCCCTCCCCCTCCCTTCCCCGTCCCCGACGACCGGATCCTGAGGAGGCAGCTGCTGTAGCAGCTGCTGAGTTCTCGGTGAAGGTGAGTGGAGCTACCGCCGGCGCTGCCGCCGAGTGGAGCGCTCTAAAATGGCCGCCGTCCCTGGCCGCTTCTTCCCGAGCAGTACAAAATGGCGGCCACAGGCGGAGCCGGGCGGGGCGACCCTTTTTTAGCGTTTCCTCTGGGCTTCTGGCACTTGGAAATTCCTCGTCTTTGTTCTCCATTCCCGTCGCTGACGGAGTAGGAGGAAGTTGGCCGCCCTGGCGGTCTACGGCCGTCTTCGTGGCTGTCGGCGGCCGTCTTCCGCGGGCCCGGGCCGGGACGGGCCAAGGCGCGAGTGTGCTCGGACGTGGAGAGACCGTGGCCGGGCGGCGCGCGCGGCGGGGAGGGACGCGGGCCGGCGGGGCAGGGGGCCCGGCCGTTGGCGCGGGACCAGCCGAGGCGGAGGAGTCCCGGAGCCAGGCCTCCCGGCGGGGAGGAAGTGTGTGGGGCCGGGGCCGGCGCCGGCGGGGAGCGGTGGGGCTGCCCTTCGTGGGGGAGCGGAGGGCCTGCCCGGCGAGCCCCGCCTGCGACGGGAGAAGGGAGG
>NW_011495061.1:7429095-7488306 GCF_000754665.1 Bison bison bison | reverse complement strand
GCTGGAGGCGGCGGCGGGTGGGAAGGAGGCCGCCTTTCTGCCCGAGAACAAAGACCCGGGCGCCTAGCCGCGGGGGCGGCCTCCGCTCCTCCCCGAGGTTTGCCGCCGGCGGCTTCGGTAGGAAGCTGTCGGAAGCACTTCCCTAACTCGGGCCTGGGTGAGAGGAATCCACTGCTCTTTTGTTCCCAGGAAGGGGAAAATGGGGCGGAGGTTCCTGCTGCCATGTTGTGGCCCTGGTTTTCCGCCTGCCCGATGTCAGCCGCTGTGTGCCTCACGTCTCCCTCTCAGGCCCTCTGCGCCCAGTTAAGGGGTGGACAGTGGGAAAAGCCGTCTTCAGTTACCCCTTACTCAGTGTTGCTCGTCGTTGAGGCAGCAAAATATTACAACGTTTTCACATGGTGTGCCCGTTTGCTAACATTTTTCCACTATTGATCTCCGTACTCAGCTGTAAAGGAGGCAGAAAGTGGCTTTTTCAAAGATTGATTCTATCGCTATGTAGTCACTTGCTGCGTCCTTGAACACAAGTGAATTTCCAAGTGGCCAACAAAATTTTACTGTTAGTTTGTGTTTTGAGTACGTTCTATTTTAGTCTTACGGGACCTGCAATGCAGTGTAAGTTCAATCAACTGCAGTGTCAGGCTGAAATACATTGTAACTGAAGGAGGGTTTACAAATTTGTGTGTTAGCGGTGACTAATTTTGGTACTCTTTCTCATTCTAGGTTTTTCATTTCTCCCATCCTCTTCCCTCCCCACCCCATCCATTAATATTATTCTTTTGAAGATTCTTCGTTGTCAAGCCGCCAAAGTGGAGAGTGCGATCGCAGAAGGGGGTGCTTCTCGTTTCAGGTATGTGTAGATTTTGTTTTGGCAATTATTAGGACCGAAAGAATAACCACACCAAATAGTTCTGACTTAATTGTGCTGCAGGATTAATTTATAATGAGCATGTACCTTTCTTTAAAGCCCTTAAATTTCCACTGTTTTCTGTTAGCTATCTGAAGAATAAATGTAATTACTTGGCTTTCCATTGGGCCTAAGTTCAGTCTTCATCTGTGATGTACTGTAATGCAGAATAATTAAAGAGATGCTATATCTGTTTTGAGTGAAACATACTTGGGGTGTACTTTTTTTTTAAAAAAAGTTTTTCTTTTCAATAGTGCTTCTTCGGGCGGAGGAGGAAGTAGGGGTGCACCTCAGCACTATCCCAAGACTGCTGGCAACAGGTATAGTAAACAGTGAAAAGAGTGACTTATATAACAGGTTGAGGTTAAGGGTCTTTCTAACATTACAACATATAGTTCGTAGGACATCAGCAATCCTAATATTAATGGGCTTGATTTCTGCTACATATTTTAAATATAGACTATCAGTTCTTGATTATTCTTTAGCCAAATCATCTAATAAGAGTTGAGGCTCTCAAACTACTCTTTTATTCTCTTACTCTGGATTATTTTCACTGATGTTTTTTCTTCAAACATTCACACCAAATTATAGTAATAAATCTGTAAGTGTATAACATGGTCATGAGACATTAGAAAATGTGGGTTTTCGCTATGTAGATCCTGGACCAACATCACTGGCATCACCTGTGAGCTTACTAGAGATGGGAATTAATCAGGTCTTACCCCAAGCCACTACAGCAGAGACTGGGGTGGGCGTGGGAGTTCCTTTAACAAATTTCCTCAAGTTATTCTGATGCACTGATTAAGAGTTGCTTAGTTGTAAGGGAGTTGAGAAAACCTAAACTTTTTTCTATTTAGAAGGATTTTTGATCTGTATGATACTTGATATGTGACTGGATGCTGTGCTTAAGTTGTCTTATTTTAATTCTCTTTAATTTTTACTAGCGAGTTCCTGGGGAAAACCCCAGGGCAAAACGCTCAGAAATGGATTCCTGCACGAAGCACTAGACGAGATGACAACTCCGCAGCAAACAACTCCGCAAATGAAAAAGAACGACATGATGCAATCTTCAGGAAAGTAAGAGGGTAAGTTTATTAGGTCTGTTTTGTCTTTTAAAAAGGAGGGGAGACTGTATTAACTACTTCTGTGAAATGCCAATGTTGACAGTTTTAAGCTGAAAATCAGCACATCACTGTTTGGGGCTCAGTTAGTTGCTTTCGGTCATTAGATTAAAATGCAGAAACCTATTGTGCTGACATATTCTGTACCTGGTGTGTAAGCCAGTGATGGCAAAATATAACAGTTTAGCTCCTGTATCTAGCCTCGATATTAAGGAGGGAGGCTCTTGATCTGGGTTTTGAGAATGAGATCTTCTTGCCCAGTCGCTGGGAACCCCCACCAGTTAGATAGGTGTTCTTAAATAGGTTTATTTCAACACTGCTTTGGTTAGATGGGTAAGAAAAATGTCTTGATGTTAAAGGGGAAAGTGATGAAAGGGAAAAAGCATAATTTAAAGGCTATTTTTTAACTCTATAATTTTGTATGTTGGTGATACCTAGTCTGATTCCTTTTTCATAGCATATTAAACAAGCTTACTCCTGAGAAGTTTGACAAGCTATGCCTTGAGCTCCTCAATGTGGGTGTAGAGTCTAAACTCATCCTTAAAGGGGTCATACTGCTGGTAAGTTAAATGTTGGCTTAACTGAAAGGAGGAGGAAAATACTTTCAACCCAGGTTGGGTTTTGAGTGGTTTTCTGTTGTTTGCTTTTGTTTTTATACACTTCATTGTTGTTTCTAAAACTGAGGTGTGAGTTAAGTGTATGTATACTTGAACACTGTTGTTGCTGTTGTTTTTAATTACTTTTGATGGTATCAAACTTAAGAGGTCAATTTGAAATGGTATATACTGTGCTTGGCTTACTTGGATTATCAGGCTCTTGGGGGCTGGGGGTTGCTTTGGTTTTCAAAATACCACATTTTGAAAAAGTTAGTTTTATGGTGATTCCATTTTTCCAAGGTAATTTCAACTCCTCAAAGGGGAGAGGGTTTTATTAGTACGAGATACATGTAATTAGACTTTTTTGGTACTCTGTAATAGCTAACATTTAGTGCTTACATTTTTCCGGCCTGTGGTACTGGGCACTTTACATACCTCATCTTAAGTTCACGTAAGAAGCCTTCCAAAAGAGATGTGCTTATTTCCAGGTTACCAGTGAGGCATTTGTATAGGGAATTTGTCAGAAGTTTGTTGTGCGATTCAAGATCCTTAAGACTACAAGGAAGTATTAAGTTATAAAGAAAGGTTTTTCCAAAAGTTGTCATATTTAATTTTTTTTTAAATGGCATATTTTCTGTAGATTGTGGACAAAGCCCTAGAAGAGCCAAAGTATAGCTCACTGTATGCTCAGCTATGTCTGCGATTGGCAGAAGATGCACCAAACTTTGATGGCCCAGCAGCAGAGGGTCAACCAGGACAGAAGCAAAGCACAGTAAGTGGGCGTGTGTGCTTGCTTATTTTAAGTTGATTTGGAAGGTTTTATTATCAAACCCTGACAAATGTCTCGTTTCTTATAGACATTCAGACGCCTCCTAATTTCCAAATTACAAGATGAATTTGAAAACCGAACCAGAAATGTTGATGGTAAGAATTTAATACTTAGTAGTACAGGAGAAGGCAACGGCACCCCACTCCAGTACTCTTGCCTGGAAAATCCCATGGATGGAGGAGCCTGGTAGGCTGCAGTCCATGGGGTCGCTAAGAGTCAGACACGACTGAGCGACTTGACTTTGACTTTTCACTTACATGCATTGGAGAAGGAAATGGCAACCCACTCCAGTGTTCTTGCCTGGAGAATCCCAGGGACGGGGGAGCCTGATGGGCTGCCATCTATGGGGTCGCACAGAGTCGGACACGACTGAAGTGACTTAGCAGCAGCAGCAGTACTGTGTAGGGCTTCCCTGGTGGCTCAGATGGTAAAGAATCTGTCTGCAGTGCAGAAGACCTGGGTTTGATTCCTGGATTGGGAAGATCCCCTGGAGAAGAGAATGGCAACCCACTCTAGTATTCTTGCCTGGAGAATCCCATGGACAGAGAGCCTGGTGGGCTATAGTCTGTGTAATCGCAAAGAGTAGGACATGATAGAGCAACTAATACACAGTACTGCGTATGTTCAACTTAATTGTGAATGTTGTTTTTATTCTTCTTTTTAGTCTATGATAAGCGTGAAAATCCCCTCCTCCCTGAGGAGGAGGAACAGAGAGCTATTGCCAAGATCAAGATGTTGGGGAACATCAAATTCATTGGAGAACTTGGAAAGCTTGATCTTATTCATGAATCTATCCTTCATAAGTGCATCAAAACAGTAAGTACTGATTGTGAATTTAAGCTTTCATTAATCATCACGTACATCATTTTTGGGAGATGAGTTAATTACAATTTTGCCATCTGAGACTTGGTGTGCTAGTTAAATATTTTAGATTGCTGGCAAAACTGCTATTTAAATGTTGTAAATATGGAAGTATGCAGTATATTTTGCAAGATAGGGATAGAACTGATTCCCTACTTAGGTTTAAATTGCTCAATTTGGAGAAATTTCTTGAACAGAACCAGATAAGAATAGTATGCTAGACACTAGGAACTGTATGCGTTAGTGGAAACTTATGGAAAAGTGCTACATCTAAACCAAGAAGAATTTGTAAACAACATGGCATTTATTTCTTTTGGTAGCTTTTGGAAAAAAAGAAGAGAGTCCAACTCAAAGATATGGGAGAGGATTTGGAGTGCCTCTGTCAGATAATGAGGACAGTGGGGCCTAGATTAGACCATGAACGAGCCAAGGTATGTGTGTTGCTGACAGAAATAGTGTAAATAGCCTGTCATAATTGTATTAAAATCAAACAGCTTATTTGGTGATACAGAGGATTGCCTCTAGTCATTAACTTTGATAATATCTTGAAGTCTTAAGCAGTACACATTTTTATTTTTCTCTTTTAGTCCTTAATGGATCAGTACTTTGCCCGAATGTGCTCCTTGATGTTAAGTAAGGAATTGCCGGCGAGGATTCGTTTCCTGCTGCAGGTAAAACTGTTTTCTTTAGGTGTGTTGGCAAGCTGACTCTTGTTTACTGTATTGAAATAATATTTATTAAAAACTTTTTATATTAAAGGATACCGTAGAGTTGCGAGAACACCATTGGGTTCCTCGCAAAGCTTTTCTTGACAATGGACCAAAGACGATCAATCAAATCCGTCAAGATGCAGTAAAAGTAAGTTTTGCTTTACTTTTTAATCATTAAGTGAGTGTTATGTTTATAATGGCACAAAAACCCTATTAAAACATCTTTATTTGAGACTGTCTTGTCTTAACCAGTAGGGCTTAATGTTTTTGCTGTCTGTATTCTCTTTTGAGAACAAGTTGTTTATAGAGAATGCATCAATGGGGACTTCCCTGGTGGTCCAGTGGCTAAGACTCTGGGCTCCCAATGCAAGGGGCCCAGGTTTGATTCCTGGTCAGGGAACCATATTCCACATGCCTAAACTAAGACCTGGTACACTCAAATAAATAAATAAATAAAATTTAAAAAAAAAAAAAGAATGCATCAATGGCACTCTTATCCAGAGAAGTATTTCTGATTTTCCTGTTGTAAGAATTTTCACTTTATATAAAATAGTGTCTAGAAGTAAGTGTTTATTCACTTTATTTCTGAAGGATCTAGGAGTGTTTATTCCTGCTCCTATGGCTCAAGGGATGAGAAGTGACTTCTTTCTGGAGGGACCGTTTATGCCACCCAGGATGAAAATGGATAGGGACCCACTTGGAGGACTTGCTGATATGTTTGGACAAATGCCAGGTGATTTTGAACAAAAGATAGTTTGGTTGCATTAAATAATGAGTTTAACAGTTTTAATGGTAAAGAGTTCTTCGTGTCTATATTTTAAGGAAGCGGAATTGGTACTGGTCCAGGAGTTATCCAGGATAGATTTTCACCCACCATGGGGCGCCATCGTTCAAATCAGCTCTTCAATGGCCATGGGGGACACATCATGCCTCCCACACAGTCGCAGTTTGGGGAGATGGGAGGCAAGTTTATGAAAAGCCAGGTAAGAATACATTTAAGGATGTTTAGGCAACAAGTAATTAAATTTTGGAATACATATGATTAGTATTGTGTTTTTGTTTTTTTAGTGTAAATGTTTTAGGTTTAGAAAACCTAAAAACAATGTTTTTCTAAACCAAATTTATATCTGTGACAGTTATTTCAAACTGGGTGAAATGATTTTATTAAGATTAGTAAAGTATTAGTAAAATCACATCACTTTATTTGACAGTTAGGTTAGAATTTTATTCTTCTGTTTCATCTTTTACTTTCTCTGGGCAAATGCAGTTAAGCTTTCTTGTGGCTTGGCCTCATCACTTTGGTACTTGATTACCATAATTTGTGGACCCCTTTTTATCTAGACTTTTCTTTCTCTCTTTCTGAAATAGGGGCTAAGCCAGCTCTACCATAACCAGAGTCAGGGACTCTTATCCCAGCTGCAAGGACAGTCGAAGGATATGCCACCTCGGTTTTCTAAGAAAGGACAGCTTAATGCAGATGAGGTACATTTGCCTATGTTATTTATATACCATAGTTTGTCAATTCAGAAATCTCTTGCCCGATGATTATAAAAAAAAGACGCATTATTAAGAGGACTTAATGCTGGAGTTCTTTATCTTTACCTTCTTTCTCTCTTTTCTGTACTACTTTTTCTTTCTTTGAATGTCCAGCGTCCTATGAGCGAAGATTATGAGATATGAGGGCAAGTCTTCAGTTAGAGTAAGGAAAATGGTTGTCAAGATTTTGGTTGTGACTTCCCTGCAAATAGAATGACTCAGGATAAAGTAAAACGTTTTTTAAGCTCTGATTAAATTTTCTGGTTTTTATTTTCATGTTTTATTGATGCTAATCCTTGGAAAGTTGTGGTATAAATACAAGATTTATAGCCATGTTGTATTTTTGTCTGGATCAGATCTTTAGTTTTCTTGCTATAAATTAAATATGACAGTAACATTTTTAGTCGTTTAACTTAGATTTCTGCCACAGGTTCCATCATGTGTGTATATGCTGAATTAACTTTAGAGCATTGCAATTAATGTTAGTTTGCTGCTTGTTAACTTGGATATCCATTTTGCTTTGTTTTTGATTCTAGATTAGCTTGAGGCCTGCTCAGTCTTTCCTAATGAATAAAAATCAAGTGCCAAAGCTTCAGCCCCAAATAACTATGATTCCTCCTAGTGCACAACCACCACGCACTCAAACGCCACCTCTGGGACAGGTATGGGATGTATGTAGTAGGACATTTTCAATCGTTCTGGTAGCTTTTGAAGATGTCTGAAGACTGCTTTTTAATGTTTGCTTTCAACTTCATAAGCACTTTTTTTTTAACGATTAAAAGGTTATTAAACATTTATACTTAATCATTTTGCTGTTCTTTTAGACACCTCAGCTTGGTCTCAAAACTAATCCACCACTTATCCAGGAAAAGCCTGCCAAAACCAGTAAAAAGCCACCACCGTCAAAGGAAGAACTGCTTAAACTAACTGTGAGTTTCAGACAATCTCATCGTTTAGCTCATGGGGGTGTACTTGAGGCAGGAAAACTAAAGATACTTGGATTTCGTTCTTTTCAGGAAACTGTTGTAACTGAATACCTGAATAGTGGGAATGCAAATGAAGCTGTCAATGGTGTGAGAGAGATGAGAGCTCCTAAACACTTCCTTCCTGAGATGTTAAGCAAAGTAATCATCCTGTCACTGGATAGAAGTGATGAAGATAAAGAAAAAGCAAGTTCTTTGATCAGTTTACTCAAACAGGAAGGGATAGCCACAAGTGACAACTTCATGCAGGTAGAACACTTTCTGATTCTATAAGAACTCTTAAATTTGAATTGACTATGAACTGACTATGTACTATATTCCTTTCAGGCTTTCCTGAATGTATTGGACCAGTGCCCCAAACTGGAGGTTGACATCCCCTTGGTGAAATCATATTTAGCACAGTTTGCAGCTCGTGCTATCATTTCAGAGCTGGTGAGCATTTCGGAACTAGCTCAACCACTGGAAAGTGGCACCCATTTTCCTCTCTTCTTACTTTGTCTTCAGCAATTAGCTAAATTACAAGATCGAGAATGGTTAACAGAGCTTTTTCAACAGAGCAAGGTCAATATGCAGAAAATGCTCCCAGGTAAGAGAATGCTGGGGATTTTTGTTTTTAATACTAGATCTAAAAGTCCTTAGTACTTTGGGTGAATTTATTATATAGGTCAGTGTGATTATCTTGTCTGGATAACAATAAGCATTACCACAGATAGACTTCACCTTTATAAAAAAGTTACTATGATGTGACTATTTTCATTTGGTCCAAATACAAAGTTTCCTTTGCTCAGTTCTTTCATTATTTTACATAAATCTTGTGTGTTTGGAAAATTGTTTGTAAAGCAGTTTTAAGAGGCCAACTGAGTAAAATGAACTACCTGATGATGGGAATGGCTTTGTCTCTTCAGAAATTGATCAAAATAAGGACCGCATGCTGGAGATCTTGGAAGGAAAGGGACTGAGTTTCTTATTCCCACTTCTCAAACTAGAGAAGGAACTGTTAAAGCAAATAAAGTTGGATCCATCCCCTCAGACCATATATAAATGGATTAAAGATAACATCTCTCCCAAACTTCATGTAGATAAAGGATTTGTGAACATCTTAATGACTAGGTAAGATAACAAAGTTGTGCTTTTCTGCATCGAAAACAGCCTGTGTTTAGTTTACTAGAAAGAAAGTCTACAAGGCAAGGGATTGAGAATTATCTGTTTCTTGAATTAGAAATTTTTCATTTGGAGTTTGTAACAAGATGTTTTTCTGTACAGCTTCTTACAGTACATTTCTAGTGAAGTAAACCCACCCAGTGATGAAACAGATTCTTCCTCTGCTCCTTCCAAAGAACAGTTAGAGCAGGAAAAACAACTGCTTCTTTCCTTCAAGCCAGTAATGCAGAAATTCCTTCATGATCATGTTGATCTACAAGTTAGTGCCCTCTATGCTCTTCAGGTGCACTGCTACAACAGCAACTTCCCAAAAGGTGAGAGGACTAGCATCATAATTACGACAAATGGATGGGCAGTTGTTGCACTAAATAATGGGGTTACATTTTGTCTTCTAGGCATGTTACTGCGCTTTTTTGTTCACTTCTATGACATGGAAATTATTGAAGAAGAAGCTTTCTTGGCTTGGAAAGAAGATATAACCCAAGAGTTTCCAGGGAAAGGCAAGGCTTTGTTCCAGGTAAATCTTGGAGAAATTTGTTGTGCTTTTTCCATTTTAATTGGTATTACTTTAATGAAGTTTTTAAAGTGAGATATAAGCAAAATAGCCCTGGTGATATTGCATACCATGATTTTCTAACTTAAAATGAATTCTAGCCCTGAGGAAAATTTTTATAATGTCAGGGGATTCCACAGCATACATCAGTACATCAGTCACCTGGAAGGTAATTTTCAAAGGAAGTTTCAGGTCTGATTGTAGACATTCTGACTTAGGTCTGCGTGTGGTATACAACTCAGGAGATTCTCGTACTACTTTTCCCAGGGGCCAGGCTTTGAGAAATGCTAGTCTGTAGTAGTCTTCAGGAGGATCACCGTCACAGTGTTTGTCCTTAGTCTTGTCCTTGGGGAATCTGGTCCTAAAGTTCTGGGTGGGACTAGAAATTACTCTTTTGGGATCTTCTTTGTCCCCCTCCTCTCTCCCCAGCATTGCTAACATTTAAGTTTGGGATGAGCCACTGTCCCATATTAAAACAGTTCTGAAGTGTGATGGGAGTGGTGTCAAAGAATTGACACCCGCATTAACTGCCCATAAACAGCTTGTGTCAATTGTTTATCACTCAGTTGTGTCTCTTTGTGACCCCATGGACTGTAGCCCACCAGATTCCTCCGGCCATGGAATTCTCCAGGTGGGATTACTGAAGTGGGTTGCCATTTTCTCCCCCAGGAGATCTTCTCTACCCAGGGATCAAATCTGCTTCTACATTGACGGGCAATTCTTTACCCCTGAGCCATCAGGGAAGCCCCAAACAGCTTGTATGCTAGGTTCTGAACACTGCTTGCAATTATAAGATGTGTGGTACTGTCTAAAAACTTTTGTTCTTGGGGCAGTTGGTTGGTTGATTGGGAATACTGCTGTTCTGTATATCTTCTAAGTACTACTTATTTTGTTAAATTACAAATTACAGGTGAATCAGTGGCTAACCTGGCTAGAAACTGCTGAAGAAGAAGAATCAGAGGAAGAAGCCGACTAAAAGAACCAGCCAAAGCCTTAAATTGTGCAAAACATACTGTTGCTATGATGTAACTGCATTTGACCTAACCACTGCGAAAATTCATTCCGCTGTAATGTTTTCACAATATTTAAAAGCAGAAGCACGTCAGTTAGGATTTCCTTCTGCATAAGGTTTTTTTGTAGTGTAATGTCTTAATCATAGTCTACCATCAAATATTTTAGGAGTATCTTTAATGTTTAGATAGTATATTAGCAGCATGCAATAATTACATCATAAGTTCTCAAGCAGAGGCAGTCTATTGCAAGGACCTTCTTTGCTGCCAGTTATCATAGGCTGTTTTAAGTTAGAAAACTGAATAGCAACACTGAATACTGTAGAAATGCACTTTGCTCAGTAATACTTGAGTTGTTGCAATATTTGATTATCCATTTGGTTGTTACAGAAAAATTCTTAACTGTAATTGATGGTTGTTGCCGTAATAGTATATTGCCTGTATTTCTACCTCTAGTAATGGGCTTTATGTGCTAGATTTTAATATCCTTGAGCCTGGGCAAGTGCACAAGTCTTTTTAAAAGAAACATGGTTTACTTGCACAAAACTGATCAGTTTTGAGAGATCGTAAATGCCCTTGAAGTGGTCTTTGTGGGTGTGAAACAAATGGTGAGAATTTGAATTGGTCCCTCTTATTATAGTATTGAAATTAAGTCTACTTAATTTATCAAGTCATGTTCATGCCCTGATTTTATATACTTGTATCTATCAATAAACATTGTGATACTTGATAAAGTTGTGTGACATTTAAAGTATGTTCAGTTGCTCAGTCATGTCCAACTCTGCAACCCTGTGGACTGTAGCACGCCAGGCTTCCATGTCCATTACCGACTTCCAGAGCTGGCTCAAACTCATGTCCATCAAGTCAGTAATGCCATCCAGCCATCTCATCCTCTGTCATCCCCTTCTCCTGCCTTCAATCTTTCCTAGCATCGTGGTCTTTTCCAAGGAGTCACTTATTTGCATCAGGTGGCCAAAGTATTGGGAGTTTCAGCTTCAGCATCAGTCCTTCCAAAGAATATTCAGGACTGACCTCCTTTTTCTCCAACACCACAGTTCAAAAGCATCAATGCTTTAGCACTCAGCTTTCTTTATAGTCCAACTCTCACATCCATATGTGACTACTGGAAAAACCATAGCTTTGACTAAACTTTGAAGTAGTACATACAAATATATGAAGTGACAGCTTTTGTTTTGAGCTAGGACTTAGGAACTTTAAATATACATAATTTTGATTAGGAAATTCAAGGTGGTCGTTGCTCCTTATTTCAGGTTACTGTAAGTAACCAATATATAGTTCCTGTAATCAAGAACAGTGCTGGGAAGTCTCCTGAATTGGGAGGGACATTACTAATGCATAGCAACAAAACTTGAACTTGGCTGACATCTTTTCATCGTCATACTGAAATGCATGGTGAATGCATTCTCACTGATTGTCCCTCCCAGGAAGTTCCTTGAAACCCCACAGTAACCATTAAAACTGTCTGCTTACTCGAACTGAAGCTAGCTTTTTCCTGTATTCTAGCAGACTTCATTGAAGTTACAACATTTATAGTTTCTGGTAGATAATTTTTAAATATGAGATTAAAACTAGGCGTATCAAGAAGCTGACTTTACTAGGCTATAGATAAAAATGGCATTCCTGGCACCTCTATTCAACCCTCCCCAAGGGGGAAACTTAGCAAAGTATTCAGTTGGCTTCATTTACAACCAGAATTCTCCCAATTTAGCTAGAGAATTGGGCCAAAAGAAGGTCCAGAGTTAAATCTGGTGTGCATTAGTTTGTCAGAGGGTACTTTGATACCTCCCTACCTTGATGCTTCAAGAACAAATACCTCTTAAAGAGTAATATTCCCATCTTGTGCGGGGGGAAAAGAAAACAGCATTTTACAACCTGCCACACTATGGAATGACGGTATTTACATGTTTCTTGTATCAAGGACAGTGCTTTGGTATCAGTGTACAAATAGTTACATGTAACAGTTACATGTCCAAGATTCCACATCATACCCAACTTTGGTGTTCCTTTATGTATCAGCAAGATAGGTGGTCTTCGTTTTGTCGACTCCTTCACATTCTCTAACAGGCTGCACTTCAGTCCTACACCAGAACTTTGTTGAGATCACCAGTAACTTCAGAGCTATTAACTAGTAGGTATTCATTATCCCATAAGCAGCATTTAACAATTTCTTGAGACTTCAGAACATCTCTTTTCCTTCTTGCTCTGATCTCCAGTGGCAAGTGCCTGATGTCAAACCCAATGTCCAACTATCAAATCTTGTTGATTTTCCCTTCAAAACATTAGAAATTGAGTAACTCCCCTCTTCCACTGTGGCTCTCATTTCTCACCTCGGTACCATGCCAGCCTTTGTTTTCACTCTCCTTTTAGTCTCTTCAGCAGTAGCCAGAGGATGAGGCATCTTCAAGAAAAATACCACTTAGCACAAAATCTACCAAAGTGACTTCCCACCTAGATTTTTAAATCAGTATTTAAAATTGTTCTACACGGCCCTAGGTCTGATTTAGTGTCCCCCACTCCTCCCTCTACCCACACTGTATTTCTCTGATCTAGGTTTCTGCCACTGACTCTTGCTCATTCTGTTCCCACGCCCTTGGCCTCCTTGAGGGTCCCGGGATGTGCCAAGCACCGGAGGCTTTCTGTTCCTGCTACCCTGTGGATAACTGGGTGATGGCTGTCTTCCCCTGCCAGGTCTTGGCTCAAATATCACTTTATAGGGTCCACACTGTCTATCTTAAGTATAATCTTGGGCATACCCTTCCTCTCTTCCCTGCTGTAGGTATCTCCCATGTCTGCTGATGTTTTGTGATATGCTGCTTATTTGCAATTGACTATCTCCAGAATGTGAGGAGCATGACATTTTTGACTGTTCGGCTCACTGCCGTATCCCCAAAACTTGTTACTGCCTAGCACACATAGGGTTTCCTTTGTAGCTCAGTTGGTAAAGAATCTGCCTGCAGTGCAGGAGACCTGGGTTGGATCTCTGGGTCAGGAAGATCTGGAGAAGGAAATGGCAATTCACTCCAGCATTCTTGCCTGGAAAATCACACAGACAGAGGAGCCTGGTGGGGCTGCAGTCCATGGGGTCACAAAAAGTCGGGCATGCCTGAGTGACTACCCTTAGCACACATAGGCATCTCAGTATTTGTTGAACAAAATCACCAATTATCCTACATTGGCAGGATTTGGACATAGAGGAATAGAAAGAACACAGGCTGGATGGTGTTCTAGATTGAGGGTTGGTTCCTATCACTAGCAATGTGGCTAGGCAAAATACTTGAGTCTTGACTTCTGTTGAAAATGAGACTAATGCTTAAGTGTTGCCGTAAGATCTAAGTAAGGTGGTTACGTGGCAGTCGCTAGCAGAGGCCCTCACACAGCAGTCCTTCAGTGTACACGTGAATGACCTCAGCAGCTTTTCTACAACATGAGAACTGCTTCCCGCCTGAGCTTACAATCACCTGATCAGTCCAGTGGGCATTTCCAAGTCTTCCTGTTTGACATCAAAAGCATTCAATGATTGCTCGCTTTCCTATCGTTTTCCTCTCAGGCTTTTCCTTGGTCTCCTTTAAAGGCGCTCTTCTGTAGCCTGGTTCATGAGTGTTACTGTTCTGCTTTCCCCTCTGAACACTGCCAACTCACCCCAGTAGCTCCAGTTACCACCTATCTGCTGACACCTGTATCTTGAGTCCAAACGTCTTTCCAGAACATCAAACCAGCTTCTGGATATTTTATCTGAGTGTACCACAAGCACTTCAGACTCAACATGTCCATCACTAAACTTTCCCTCAAACCAACACTTCCTCCTCTCCTGGCTCTCAATGATACCCCATCCAAGCCAAAAACCTGAGTCATTTTTAGCCCCCTCTTAGTTTCAACCAATCACCCCCCAGGTGCCCATCTTTCATTACAGCTCCTGCAGTCATTCACTTCCCATTTCTTCACTGCACCACCCTAGTCCAAGCACCAACATCTCATGGGTGAAGTGCTGCAATAGGCTTCTACATGGTCTCCCTGCCCTTCATCTTGCTCTCTCTCTAGTCCATTCTCCACATTATCCTCAGAGCAGCCTTTCTGTAAAAGTCTGATCCTTCCTCTGCCCTTCAGTAGCTCCTAGTTTTCCTCAGAATAAAACTCATATTTTCTAATAATCAAGGCTCCAAGTCCTCCTTTTGCCCACTTTTGCATTCTCTTCATTTTCTTTCTCAGCCTTTGCACAGGCTGTTTCCTCTGCCTGGAACGTTGCTGTCACTGCTATACCCACCTCTTTGTGCCCCTTCATCTATCTTATTTATCCTTTAGGTATTAGCACAAAATCCCCACATTTGGGGAACCTGATATTTTCTGCCTAGGCTTTTAGGAGCTTGTGCCTGTCAGGGTTCTTGGTTGCAAAGAGAAACTTACTATGGACAAACTAAGAAGAAAAAGAATTGACTATAACTCAAGGGATCCACAGGAAGCACACTGCCTTATGATCCAGCAATCCCACTGCTGGGCATACACACTGAGGAAACCAGAAGGGAAAGAGACACATGTACCCCAATGTTCATCGCAGCACTGTTTATAATAGCCAGGACATGGAAGCAACCTAGATGCCCATCAGCAGATGAATGGATAAGAAAGCTGTGGTACATATACACAATGGAGCATTACTCAGCCATTAAAAAGAATACATTTGAATCAGTTCTAATGAGGTGGATGAAACTGGAGCCTATTATACAGAGTGAAGTAAGCCAGAAGGAAAAACATAAATACAGGATACTAACGCATATATATGGAATTTAGAAAGATGGTAACAATAACTTGGTGTACGGGACAGCAAAAGAGACACTGATGTATAGAACAGTCTTATGGACTCTGTGGGAGAGGGAGAGGGTGGGAAGATTTGGGAGAATGACATTGAAACATGTAAAATATCATGTAAGAAACGAGTTGCCAGTCCAGGTTCGATGCACGATACTGGATGCTTGGAGCTAGTGCACTGGGACGACCCAGAGGGATGGTATGGGGAGGGAGGAGGGAGGAGAGTTCAGGATGGGGAACACATGTATACCTGTGGCGGATTCATTTCGATATTTGGCAAAACTAATACAATTATGTAAAGTTTAAAAATAAAATAAAATTAAAAAAAAAAAAAATGGGGGACTTCCCTGGTAGTAGAGTGGATAAGAATCCACCTGTCAGTGCAAGGGACACAGGTTCGATCCCCGATTCTGGAAAATCCCACATGCTGCGGACAACTAAGCCCATGGGCCACAACTACCAAGTCTGCCCTCAAGAGCCTGCGAGTCGCCAACTACTGAAGCCCCTGGGCCTAGAGCCTGTGCTCCACAACAAAAGAAGTCACCACAATAAGAAGTCCTTGCACTGCAGCTAGAGAGCAGCCCCCACATGCTGCAACTACAGAAAGCCTGCATGCGGCATGGAAGACCCAGGCTACCCAAAAATAAAACTTTAAAAATGAATAGACTAAGGGAAGGTAGGCAGTCCTGTATCAGAGAAATAGCCTGTCTAGGGCAGTGCTGTAAAACCAACCCTACAGACTTCAGAGCATCCCCTGCCTGTATCTGAATGAACTGCCTAGTGACACCATGTCTGGGTCAGAGGCCTGGGCAGAAGCCTGCAGTTGACTTAGGTCATATGTTCACCCCTTGCCACCTTGGTTTCCTTTAGTAGACCAAGGATCTAGCTTTTGCGTCAGGCAGACCCCAATTCCCAGCAATGCTGTGTGTGTGAGGGGGAAGGGAACTCTGGGAGAGATGTGGATGGACAGCTGGGGAAAAAAAGGTCATTGTCCATTGGGAGTCCTCTCTATCCCACTTCTCCACCTAGAACTTACTACACTGTATTGTGACCACCGCTTGCTGCCTTTCTTTCCACTCTCTACTCCAAGAGGAGGTGGGGAATGTCTCATTCGTTGCTCTATTCCCAGTGCCTAGCACAGTGCCGGGCAACATTCAGTTCAGTTCAGTTCAGTTGCTCAGTCATGTCCGACTCTGCGACCCCATGAATCGCAGCACGCCAGGCCTCCCTGTCCATCAATTCCCCGAGTTCACTCAGACTCATGTCCATCAAGTCAGTGATGCCATCCAGCCATCTCATCCTCTGTCGTCCCCTTCTCCTCTTGCCCCCAATCCCTCCCAGCACCAGAGTCTTTTCCAATGAGTCAACTCTTCACATGAGGTGGCCAAAGTATTGGAGTTTCAGCTTTAGCGTCATTCCTTCCAAAGAAATCCCAGGGCTGATCTCCTTCAGAATGGACTGGTTGGATCTCCTTGCAGTCCAAGGGACTCTCAAGAGTCTTCTCCAACACCACAGTTCAAAAGCATCAATTCTTCGGTGCTCAGCCTTCTTTACAGTCCAACTCTCACATCCATACATGACCACAGGAAAAACCATAGCCTTGACTAGACGGACCTTTGTTGGCAAAGTAATGTCTCTGCTTTTGAATATGCTATCTAGGTAACATTAGGGATCAATAAATAGGTATGGTGTGCAGCATGAATCTAGGTTTTGTGGAACCCAGATTTTATGCAGTTAAGGGTGGAGGAGAAGTTGTGGCTCTTACAGAATACAAAATTGGGTTCAGGGTCCATAGGAGTCCTCTGTAAGGAATGGTCTTGAACTGTGAGCTTTGTTCTGGGCCAAACTTGGTAACTCTAAGTGAGAGACTAGAGTTTATACACTACATTATAATAATTTTCATACCTATTTGTACCCAGTAGGCAGAAACTAAAAACGGTGTTTATCAAAACTCCTTGTTGAAGGGACTTGACATTTTCTCATTGGTGACTGCCCTGGCCCTCCTGGGCTTCCCAGGTGGTGCTAGTGGTAAAGAACCCACCCGCCAATGCAGGAGACATAAGAGATGCGGGTTCAATCCCTGGGTTGGGAAGATCCCCTGGAGGAGGGCATGGCTACCACTCCAGTGTTTGCCTGGAGAATCCCAAGGACAGAGGAGCC
This sequence comes from Bison bison bison, assembly GCF_000754665.1. Taxonomy (NCBI): domain Eukaryota; kingdom Metazoa; phylum Chordata; class Mammalia; order Artiodactyla; family Bovidae; genus Bison; species Bison bison. Next base: position 7,471,061 of record NW_011495061.1, on the reverse strand, counting down.
CGGTGGGCTACAGTCCATGGGGTTGCAAAGAGTCGGACATGACTGAAGCGACTTAGCACACATCGCACGGCCCTACCATTTCCCAGTGCTTCCAATCCAATCACAAAGCACCCAGTTCCCAACATCCCATTAACTTATTCATTTGTACATGCAAAAATAAGCGCCTCATTTGTGCCAGCCGGGCACCTGGGGCTGGAACATAGCATGAGTAAGATGCCATCTCTCCCCCCAAGGGAGCCCACAGTCCAGCAGGGGAGCTGACGGGAGCAGACCCTGTGGCCATGGGGCAGGCGCTGGACACACTGAGATGGGAGGATGGGACCTCCTGAGGGGCAAGGAGGAAACATCCAGAGAAGCTGAGACTTCAAGGAAGAATGGCTTTCCCAGCAAACATCTGAGGGAGGGCTTTCAAAGGCACAAGTGGAGAATCCACTGTCTCCTGGCTCCACAGAGCTTCACTCTCCCTTCCACTTGACACCAGGACAGAGTCCACTTCCAAATGAGGGGATGTCTTTCATCTTCTGCTGGAGAACAGCAGCTGTTCAGCAGGGCCAGGAGGACAAGGAATCACAAAGCTCTTCACATTTATCCCAATTGATTTTGAGACTTCCAAGAAGCATCCTCCAAGGAAAACCAGAGCTCTTGCCAAGGGGACTTCTCAGCACGCAGCAGAGAGGAGCAGAAACAGGATGCTGAAGTCACATAGGCTGCCCAGACTTGCAGGCTGTCCTCCCAGCCTACATCACCTGGAGTTAGTCCAGAAGGATGGGGTAGAGCAAGGCCACCTATCAGGATGCTGTCTCTATCGCACCCTCTGCTGAGCTCCCAGGAGAAGACACTCCTTCTTGGCAGAAAGATATTGTATCCTTGTCCCCAAGGAAAGGCCAAGACCTGTTGGACATGCTCTTCAGTGGGAGAAGAGACAGTGAGAATTTTGGCCTCAACGCTAGACGGTGTAACAATGTGACTGATAAGCACTGAATCCTTGAGGGCTGTTCAGGTCTCCATGGGACATGCAGAGTAATAGACCAGAGCCTGCATCCCAGCTTCCCCACTAATTAGTTCTGTGAGCTTAGGTCAATAGCTTTACCTCTCTGGGCTTCATTTTCCTTAAATGTGAAATAATCCTTGGTGTGTCCACCTCCTAGGGTGGTCGTGAGGAGACAGGCAATGAAAAACGGTGTTGTTCAGGTATGGGATTGCTCTCCAAGTCCACTCATCTCATAAATATTTACTGAGTCTCAGTTATGTGCCAGGCACTATTCCAGTGCTAGATATACCAGCAAATGAGGGAAAGTCTTCTTAGGAAGCAAACACTCTAGGTGATAGGAAAGAGAGAGAGCAAACACCTATATACTGTCAGTAGTGAAGAGTGCTTTACGTGAAGAAATAAAGACCTAAGGAGGTACACACATGCTACTTGAAACAGGGAGGAAGTGACCTTTGAGCAAAGATCTAAATAAAGCGAGGCAGTGAACTATGCAGATATCTGCAGGAAGTGGGGAGGAAAGCCGCCAATGGCCCTGAGATGGGAACACTGGTGGAGTGCCTGCGGGTCAATGAAGGGATCAGTGTGACGGAACAGACCAGGGGCCTGAGGCTGCAGAGGGGCAGGGGTGACCTGTAGAACTCGTAGGACATAATTATGGCTTTAGGTTTTTTTCTAAGTGGAGTGGACTGTCTTCAGAGGATTCCTATTATTATTTATCAATGATGTTAATAACATTAATACTATCCAGTGCTATGCTATGGCATATTATTATGATGATTCTAACTAATGGGGCTTCCCAGGTGATGCTAGTGGTAAAGAACCTGCCTGACAATTCAGGAGACATAAGAGACATGGGTTCAATCTCTGGGTGGGGAAGATCCCCTGGAGAAGGAAATGGTAAGCCACTCCAGTGTTCTTGCCTGGAGAATCCCATGGACAGAGGAGCCTGGCAGGCTATAGTCCACGGTGTTGCAAAGAGTCAGACGTGACTAAACGACTAACACACTTTCTAGCTAACATTTCTTGGGCATTTAGCCTATGCCAGGCTGGACTAGGTACCATTTCATCTTCCCAACATCCTTGGGGCAGGTACTGTGCCATTTCTATTTCACTGATGAGGAAACGGAGGCTCTGAGAAGTTAAACACCTTACTCAAGGACTTTCCTTTATTCAGCCCGTGGTTAGGAGCACCTTCCTCATGCTCTTTTGAAAGTTTGAAGTCACGGAGCTGTGATTTGGACCCTGCATCGCATCTCAAAGAGCCAACCCTCACCACCACATGCACGACTACATGTCGAGGGGACAGAGAAGGGGTAAGAAAGTAGAAGATCCATCCTGGCAGCAGTGAGCCCTTCCTCCCTGGGGGTGCGCAGAGCTGGTGCAGCACTTCTGAGGGCTGGGCCACAGGACAGAGGCGAGGAGCAGTCAGCCTCTAAATCCCCTGGTTATGGGGTTCAGTTGTGACCCCTCAAAAGATATGTTGATGTCCTCACTCTCGGTACCTGCCAGTGTGACCTCATTTGGAAATCAGGTCTTTGCAGATGTCATCAAGTTGTGTCAAAAAGCACAAAGAAATTTAACACAGATTTAACCATTATTCCTGGGGACATGATCACACAATCCAAAGAGTTAGGAAAAAAGGTAAACAAGCCATTTTAAGGATCATTTTAAAACTCCGTACTCTAAACAGAGTTGGGAAATACCCCACCTACTGGACAAAGGGGAAGGTGGAATATCCCCATGTGATGCTGACAGGCACTTGTAACTCAGGTGCCAGGAGTAATGCTGCTCCTGTAAGCCTTATGTTTCCCCCGGCAATGATGCGTGTATTACCAGAGCTGCAGGAGACAGTATCGTCCAAGGCCCTCCATGCAGCCTGAACTGGTTGCCCATCTTCCCATTGGGCCTCACCCCCTCCTCAGTTCAGCAGAAACCTGAAGCCCCCTGACATCCACCCTGGACCCCCCACCTCTGAACTTCTCCATACATCTGCTCATCTACCCCAATTCAATGCTCACAAGCCCTCACTTCATACCCTCTAGGTCCTCGCCCCTGTTATCTGCAGTCTCTCTCTGAACTTTCCTGCTACTTGTTCTGAGGGAAACTCAGCTGTCCCCGATACCATCACTTCCCCTACTGTCCCCTCCTCTCAAGCCAATGGCCTCAGGGGGGCCAGTATCCACCTCGCTTCCCACGAGCTCTTTCCAACCACTTCTGCCCTTCTTTCTTCCAAACCCCAAGATCCTTTGAAGTTTGTACATCAGACATCACTAGCTCCCTGGCATGTTGACTTCACTGTTCTTCAAAATAGTAATAAAATAATCTCAAATCTTCTCCTCCTTCCCTAAGCTATATCTGACTCTTTCCTCCCCTTCTCCATACCCCAGCCCTAGCTGGTGAAACTGCCTTGCCAGGTTTTTCAGCCCCAGTGGGAAAAAAAAAAAAACCACCGTGGGTGTTCCCCTGGTGAAGACATATTTGTAATGATACACAACCTCGCTACTCCAAGTAGAGTCTTTGTTCTAATATCACCTAGAGACTTACCCAGTCTCACTCCAGACCTACTGGATCAGAATCCCCATTGAAGTTTGACAAGCCTCGATACATAACCTAATAGAGCACCCCCCCACCCCTTGCTGACCACCAACCTGTGGTGGCCTGGGACTCAGCTTCTAGTTCATTGAGAAGCAATTCTAGTCCTTCCAACTCTTCGTACCACTGAAACTATCGACTTGCCAACAATTGTCCCCATGTGACTCCCTTCCTTTTACTATGGATCAAAGGTCCCAGATCTTTCCAAAAGCCAAACCATCTCCCCATTCTTGGAATCCATTCCCTGGGGCCAAATAACTATAAGGCACTTGCAGTCCCCACCACAGGAAACAGGGCTCACTGGTCACAGCACGACTGTCCCTTGGAGTGCACTGTCAGCTCATACGACAAGTGAGAGCTTCAAAGTTGATTTGAGTAGGGGTTTTGGACAAGATCAGCCATTTGCAGTGTGCAACTCCAGCAGGAAGTGTCCCTGAATCAGTCTCCTTGGAATCAGAAGAGTGGAATACTGACTTCTGCAATTTCTGTGAACCATAAAAAAGAAAGATGCTTGCGACTCCAATGACGGGAAACTCAGACTAGACCGAAAAGAGGGTTGCAGGTGCTGCAGCAAGGTTTGAACATCCACTAAGCCAGCCCCAGCGTTGGTCCTTCCCTAAAGTGCTCATGGCCAAGGGATATGATGGTGCTGCCTTCTCCCACCTCCTTGCCTCGTTCCCATCGCTTCACTGCCACTGCGGGCTGGAAAGATAAGCAAGGAGCGTGTCTGCACACAGCAGTGGGCTGCAGCAGGAAATGAAGTCTCCACTTCTTTCCAGCCACGGAAATTGGAGCACTAGTTCCCACTGGAGAAATCAAAGCAGCATTGTTTCAAAGAGCAAAACTGCCCAAGAGAGAACAAAGGTTTTGGCATTGAGCCCTTTCTGGAGAAGATGCTATCATGGACACTTCACCTCACTTAGAGGAACCCAGTCTGGGACTAAAAACCAACCCACAGTTTTGTTTATTATGCTCATGCTCAGAGGAGTCACCTTTTGGTATGTTCACTAGTGTCTGTGCCTTCACAATTGTCAAAATGAGAACAAAATCTGGTGAGCCAGATAAAGGTTTCTAAGAGGACTTCCCTGGTGGTACAGTGAATAAGAATCCATCTGCCAATGCAGGGGTTACGAGTTCAGTCCCTGTCTGGGAAGATTCCACTTGCCTTGGAACAACTAAGCCTGTGCAACACAGCTACAAAGCCCATGCTCTAGCGCCCAGGAGCTGCAACTACCGGAGCCTGGGCAATCTAGGGCCTGCACACTGCAACCACCGAACCTGTGTGCGGCAACAAGGAACACACTGGATTACTGTCCTACTAATACTTAGGAGATAGAATTGACAAGAAGGTAAATTCACAAATTTAGTCACCTTTGGATAAGAGGCTTGAAAATCCAGCATAATGTCTTTTTACCTAATAAGTGTCCACTTCACTGCTTAGCTGTGGACTGCATTAAAAAAAATACAGATTTGCTCCCAGCAGTGTTGCCTTAGTGGCAATCTAGAATTGATCAACTATGTCAAGAAAAAATGCATTAAAAAGATATTTTTCAAAACTCAATATTTTTAAAATGAAAAATGTTACAAAACACCTTTTGCTGTAGTAAACAGAATAAATAAAAGCAAAAGAGTAAATACATATATTTCATAAGCAAAACCTAAAAATCTGTATTGATGGAAAAGTTAGGTTTGAAATAGCAGACTTGATTTCCAATTACTTGACACAGAAAAACCTTAAGTTACTAATGCAGTTGACATAGACTAGACAACCTGTTTAAAATTTTCTGCAATGACCCTGGAATGTATAACTTTAAAGGGTCTCAAGAAAACAACAAAATTCTGTAAAGCAATTATCCTTCAATTAAAAAATAACTAAATTTTTTTAAAAAGGGTGGGCCTCAGACAACTTTATATTTTAGGTAGGTAAGGATACTGAAGCTGAAAAGTCAAGCATTTTGTCACATTAGTAGGGATGACAGTCAGGCTGGAGGCCTGGGAAGCCTTCCTATTGCCGGAGCTTGATGCAAAGTGAGTCTCTGATGACAAGCTGATTTGCTCCACCCAAATCAGTGGACACCCTGAGATCTAGATGAACTGGATTAGCCTGTAGCATATACAATTTCCTGTGCTCCTGACATTATATGGCGAGCATCACAACTGACCCGCACTGCTCTAACATACCCAAACGACCAGAGCAGCAGAAACTACCTTTAGGAAAAAGTTGCTCTGCCCATGCTCCAAATTCTCATTTTAGGAGCTGACTCTAATCTCCTTTAAATAGTCTTTCCAGACTCTATTGGCTACCTACTCTCCCAGGGAATAAATTATTCATGCGTGGGATCAAAACAAGGGATACTTTAAAAGCTCCAGGAAAGTCATATTTCCTGGAGATTAAAAATATTTTTCTCAACAGGAACTAGGAAGAAGCATGCAATTTTAAAAGGATGACCTTCGAAGGAGTAACTGACCCAGTCCCCCCTTGGACTGAACAAGCATCTGTGAGTTTGATGAATATTGTCAGACATTCAGAATTGATTCAGTGATAGCAAGGGCATTCCTGGGAATTCACCATAGGTTCATCACTGAATCTAACTTTATAATCCTCACAACAATCCTATGAGTTAGGTATAGACCTCTGCTATATTGGAATAATTGCCCAATTAGGAAACTTCATGTTATAAACATAGTAACTCCAGTGGAGGAAGTGAGTTAGTTTCAGAGTCAGACTAACAGTGGTTTTTCTTACCTCAATTTAAGCGAATTTTATTTTAAAGTTTAATAGCTCAAATAACGGTTGTGGAACTTGGTCTGATTCTAACCGTTTTTGTTTCTTTTGGGAGGGGCGGGGGGGGGGCGGCGGGGGCCACATCGCACAGCAGAACTTCCCTGACCAGGGATGGAAACTGTAACACCCTGCATTGAAAGGGTAGACTCGTAACCACTGGACCACAAGGCAAGTCTGGTTCAGTTCCGAAGTTGCATCAAAGTCAGTGTAAATAGCATTCTCTAATTGTGACAGATGCAGGTGAGGCTTTCAAAACATACAGGGAGAAGAAACGGCTTGTTAGACAGAAGGTGACTACAGGGAAGCAGCTTGTCCCAGGCCAGTGGCTTGTCAGCGGCACAAAACGAGGTTCCAGGGCTCCTGGACTGCAGGATCTCTGCTCTTCGGAACTATTCCCTGCTGCCTTCTGCTGACACCAAGTTCACTAAGAAAAAAGGTGTAACAGTCCCTCAGTCATGTCTGACTTTTTTGCAGCCTCATGGACTGTAGCCTGCCAGGCTCCTCTGCCCATGGAATACTGGAGTAGGTGGTCATTTCCTTCTCCAGGGGATCTTCCCCACACAGGGATGGAACTCTGGTCTCCTGCATTGCAGGCGAATCCTTTACCGTCTGAGCCACCAGTGAAGCCCAAGCCATTTCACCAATTCACCAAGTAAAATAGAAGATGAAGATTCCAGTTCAAGTAGGGGACTTGAGGGGTCTTGAATTCTTTCCATGGGTGTGCTGAATCTACAGCTACCTATGGAACGATTTTCTCTGGAAAAAAAAAAAAAAACCCTAAAAACTAGCAGAACAACTCCTTTGTATTGGGTACATGAGAAAAAGACCACATTAAACTGGGTGGAAAAGGCTGAGACACAATTTCATTATAAACCCCCAACCCACAATGGGAAGGGAACTCCAACCCAGAGCTCATCCCTGAGCAGAGGGTTTGGACTCCACATTGTGCAACCCAACCTTTAAGACCTGCTCCTAAGGCAAGCCCCCAAATCATCTAGCTTTGAAAACCAACGGCTCATGCCCCAAAGACCCCTGGGGCCGTGGCATACTGAGAAGTGTCTCCTAAAGAGTTCGCATGCAGACTGCTTCACCCCAGGGTCCCGCAGAGAGCAGACTCTGAAAACTGCCCAGACTTGACGTGAGCAAGGCTCATTTGCTGATTTTAAAGCGTTGGACTGAGGGGCCCTGGCCTGCTGGGGTACTCTCAAGGGATGGTGGCTGGTGTGGTGGATCCTTCAGCACTCCTTCTGCCTTGCTAAAGCCAGCAAGAACCCTCTTTTTCTTTTTATCTTGAAAAAAAAAAAAATCCTTCTTTTAAAATCCTTTTTTCCTGTGAACGCCAGCCCTGAACCTCCGCCACCGGCCTCGCTCCAGCTGGACGCCATCTTTGCTCCCTCGCTGCCCTCCAGAGCCAGCATCCCCTGGAGGGGAGCTGCTACCCTCGTCTGGTGCCCGGGTTTTTACATCTGGTTCGCTGGCCCCCAACATCTGGTGACCCAGTTTTTACAGCTGTAGCCCAGGGGACGCCTCCTTCATCGCCTGGTTCTGGGGGTGGGGTTAGTTCCTGAGGCCCAGGGGGCTGTAACAATCAGATAAGTAGTTATCTTTGGCACACATCCACCCGCCCTCATTCCCACCCCCAGCGTCACAGACAGCAGAGTGAAACTTACCCCCTCTTTCTGGTGAAAGACGCCTATTTTCTTGCCCAGGAGCTGTGGCCTGAGGGGCAGGCACACGTCAAGGGCCATTCTAGGGAAGCTAAGGCCTGACGCCATTTTTGCATTCTCTCTCCGCCTTGCCCCAGCTCACCTGTATCTTAAATACCTTCCACTGAGACACTGACAGGTGTCAGCAGACCCTCCCCTGCTAGGATCTATTAAAAATGAAGCAGGCTTGGACAAGCACCCAGGTTTGAGAGACAGCCAAGAGCAAGGGCAAGATTAACGATAAAGTTCATCTGTTACCCTGTATCATTACAAAACATTTTTTTTCCTTGTGATAAGAACTTTTAAGATCTCCTCTTTCAGATATGCGTTACAGTATTATTAATTATAGTCTCCATGCTGTACATTAAATCCCATGACTTATTTATTTTATAACTGGAAGTTTGTACATTTTGACTTCCTTTACCCTTTTACCCACATTCCCCCACACCTGCCTCTGACAACCACCAATCTGTTCTCTGTGTCTATGAGCTTAGGTTTGTTTGGCTTTGTGTTTTAGATTCTACATATAAATGATCATAGGATATTTTTCTGACTTATTTCATTTAGCATAATGCCCTCAAGGTCCACCTGAGTCGTTGCAAATGGCAAGACTTTTTTTGTGTGTGGCTGAGTAGCATTTCATTTTGTGTGTGTGTGTGTGTGTGTATCACATCTTTATTCATTCATCTGCTGATGGACACTTAGATTGTTTTAATATCTTGGCTATTGTAAATAATGCTTCATATTTACAATATATAACATGTGTGTGTGCTAAGCTAGTTCAGTTGTATCTGACTCTTTGTGACCCTATGGACTGAACCCTGCCAGTCTCCTCTGTCTGTGTTATTCTCCAGGCAAGACTACTGGATTGGGTTGCCATGCCCTTCTCCAGGGCATCTTCGTGACCCAGGGACAAAAGTGTGCTCCTGAATTGCAGGCAGACTCTTTACCGCTGAACCATGGGGTGGGGAGGCGGGCAAAGCGCAGGAACCCTTATATATCATAGTGAAGACATACATCTTTTTGAATTACTGTTTCATTTTCTTCTCATAAATACGCAGAAGTGGAATTTCTGGATCTGTATGGCAGTTCTATTTTTAATTATTTGAGGAATATCCATATTGTTTCCATTTTTGTAACAACATCAGATGACAGATGTTAGTTAGATTAAATGTGGTGATCATTTTGCAATACAAATATCAAATCACCTAAAAATAACATCATGTTATATGTCAGTTACACCTCAAAAAAAAAAAAAAAAAATTAGGAAGAAGGCTGATCCAGACACACAGGCTCCAGGCAGTTCGGCTGCTCTGAGTCCCGGAGAGCAGCGGCAGAAGAGCAAAGGCAGCAGGTCAGTCAGGTTTCCTTTGTCAGAAGGGTCTTCCCCATCCTCAGGGGCACCCCCTGCTCCTTTGGTCATTTCCGTCATCTCCAGGCTCCTAACTAAGACCAGAGGGAGCTGGACCTGAAGAAATCACACGGTGCTTTCTGACATGAACAAAGTGACTACAGAGAATATTCCTGTTCTGCTGATCTGAGGGCTTCCTGATGGAAGACAGAGCCATCTTAAGTGGAACTGACTTAGACGTGCAAAAGTGCTTTGGAACTGCACTCCAAAACACCATCCTAGCCAAAACCTGCAGTGGGCAGTGGAATATTAGGGAAATCACTCTCATTAGGTTAAATCTCTCCATGAACGGCTCTCCAAGGGAACTTCTACCAATAGACTTGAGTTATTGCTTGAAGTGAGTCATCATTTAGGAAGTGATTACCCAGTAGTTGGATTTGTCATTTGGGGATTAACTATGTCACCCCAAGTTACACGTGACATATTGGAAAAAGCAGGGAGTAGACAGAGGACCTGGAGTATAGTCTGAACCTCACCTTTGCTATTAGATTCTGAATCTCAGGCTTGTCATGTTTCACAGGGGGTGGGGTGGGGTGGGGTTGATAGCCACCTTTCCTCCTTTAGTTATTCTAGTTCCTAGAGTTGCACATGCAGAGAACACCTTCCTTAACTCTCCACTGGGTGAGTTGCTTCAAGTTGCTTCAGGAAACCTTCCCTTGACTTTGTTCTCCCTTTGCTCCCATAACCTGTGCAAACATCACTCCATTTGAGAATAGGAAAGACATTTGATCTCTGTTCTCAATGCCTTTTATAATGCATTTCATACTTGCTAATTTTAGTTCTTTTTATAAACTGTTCAGTGCTACATAAAATGATGATCCTTAAGTCATTAATCACAAAAGGTACTGAAAATAAAAATACTAGCACCTTGGTCTTACATATTAAAACATCTTTTTCTTTTGAAGTATAGTTCATTTGCAATACTGTGTTAGTTTCAGGAGTACAACAAAATGATTCATGTATATGAATATATGAATATGTATATAATTTTTTAGATTCTTTTCCACTATAGTTACCAGAAGATCTCAAATATAGTTCCCCATGCTATACAGCAAATCCTGGTTATATAGTAATGTGTATCTCTCTTAAATCTCATACTCCTAATTTATCCCTCCTCTTTCCCCTTTGGTAACTGTTTTTTACGTCTATCAGTGTGTTTGTTTTGTAAACAAATTCCTATTACTTTTTAGATCCCACCTATAAGTGATAGTGTATATTTGTCTCTCTGATTTATTTCACTTAGTATGATAATCTCTAGGTCTGTCAACATTGCAGCAAGTGGCGATATTTTATTTTTTATGGCTGAGTAGTATTCCATTATATATGCATTATGCATACTACATCTTCTTTATTCATTCATCTGTTGATGGACACTCAGGTTGCTTCCATGTCTTGGCTTCCATAGTTTTTTTGTTTTTAATTTTTTGGCTGGGCCACACTACATGTGGGACCTTAGTTCCCCAACCAGACACTGAACCCACCCCTACTATATGAGAAGCCCAGAGACTTAACCAGTGGCCTGCCAAGAAAGTCCCTGTAAATAGCTTCTTGCATCTTTAAAAACACTCCAGAAATCTACAAAGAATTACAAAACTTTTGAGTAAACAGCCTTGTTTAATTCAGGTTCTTCCAAATATTTGCAGTTTACTGATACTAAATTTTCATATACAAATGTACTGCTCCCCCCCTCCCCAAATGACACAAAGTTTACACATAAAAATTGGTAAAAGAATTTTATTATGTGGCTTAGGTAGGTCTTTGCATTCTACTAACAGAAAAGCATTTTTCCACATCTTAGTCAACCTAACGATATATTTGTGGTTTTATCTACATGGCTGCAGTATTACCCTATCGAAGAAACCTTCCTTTCATTTGTACTTTGGTGCAATTATACAGTAGATACCTCTTTCTCCAGAAAATAAAAATATTCTTGATCTAAGCTTGAAATGGAAAAAGACAATAACACCAAGTTTCTCACACCACTTGGTAAAAGATTGTAATAGAAATCCAAACAGTGTACTGCTTAACATACAAAGATGACACGTGTGCCACTGTTGTAGGCACTCAAAACTCTGTAGGAATGCTTCAGCACGTGGGTTTATTTTTCTGGGGTTTTCACATGTAATAGGTGGAATTGTACCATAATGAAGAATAGTCACCTTTTGCTCAAGAGACTCAAATATTAGACTCTAGCACGGGAAATATCTCTTGCGGTCATAGTAATGTACGAATGGATAGGGAAAAAAATTGCCTTAGCAAAAATTTCACCACTGACCAAACACCTGAAATGTTTTTATCACAGCTTTCATATGTTAAAAAAAAGTTTCCTGCAGAGATGAAGCATATTCATGAAATAAAGCCTAGTCGCTATCATCTGAACCACGTTCTGAGCCCCTATCCGAGGCCTCGTTGTTGGATCCCTCGGGTTCAGATTCATTTCCGGAACCTGGGCCGGAGCCCTCATTGTCAGATGCTCTTTCGGAGTCGTGGTCCGACTCGGCACTCGGGGACGCGGGCCGGGAGTCCATCTCAGAGCCTGCGGAGCGGCTCCGCCCAGACTGCAGGGACTCGTTGTCCGACTGTTCGGACCCTGAGGGCCTGCGCTTCCTGGCCGGCTGGTCGCTGTCCGAATCCTCATCGGAGTGGGATCTCCGGGACCGCCGGGGGCTGCCGGCCTCGCTGCCGGACTTGTTCTGGTTCTCGTCAGAGTCACTCTCCGAGGAGGCACCCTTCTTCCGCCGCTCGCCCTCATCCGAGTCGCTGTTGCTGTGGCTGGTGCGGGGATGCCTGGCAAAGAGAAATGCTTGTTACAGGCCAGGTCTCCGGACGACAACACCAGACAATCAGGGGTTGCCCTTTTAAAAGAGAAGGGTAGAATATTCTGGACCTGATCGGTGTTTTTACTGTAATATTTCTTTGGTGTACTTTTTTTGCAAATGAGATGTTGTTCATAATAAAAAGGGGAGTACGTAGGCAAAAGAATAAGGCACATTAGCTCTAAGACAGAATAAAAACAGTGAAGGATGACTCTCACTGGTCATACCAGGCACCTTTCCTCAGAATGAAGCATTTCTCAATTTCACCTGTAAAATTATGTAAGGAAGGAATACATTTATCTTTATAAGCAAATCCATAGCAGCAGAGGTAAAACCTAGGACCTGACTTGGCTGCAGAGACTCTGGACATGAACCCTCTCCCAAGGGTTGGCCGAGTGGGGCTCCCCTGTCCCATCTGTGTAGGAGTCGGCCAAGGAGCCAAGTCACCATTCCTATTCTGGGATTTGCTTCTGCTCTGATGCCCTCCGACAGGACTAGACTTACTCTGCATAGGAAGCTGTGCTAAGGGGTTCTGCTGCTTGCTTGTTTACTTTTGCCCAAGTTTCTCCTCTACATATCAGATGTTAAAGGAAAGGGACTAATGCTCGGGATGGTGGTGGCAAGGTAATCTTGGCTTCCTACAGGAACAAACGTTCCCTTAACCACTGTGACAGCTGCTACCTCCCCCCAATCCCCCACTGCACTGCGCTCACCAGGAGGGACATGCTTCTCCTCTGGCATATTCCTTGGTTTGGGTTTCCATGACAAATATACCAAGAAAGGAATATTAAATCCTACAGGGTCAGTCTAAGAAGGGTGATGGAGGTGAAACAGACTACTCTCCCCAGCAATGAAAACATCCCTGCAGACTGAAGAGAGGCTCTTTGTGCTTACATCTGAAAGAAATCTAGACACATATCATGTAACTCAGGTCACTCTGAAAGGATGTGAAGCGTGGAGAAGAGGATGCTGGATATTCCTTCTGTATATACACCAAGTACCAGTGGGCCCCTTGAATCTAATTCACTCCGTTCCATCTGGCTAAAGAAGGAAACACTTCCTGAGGGTTTAACCATCATGCCTCTAATCAATGGACTAGGATAACATTGTGGGCAAGGACCAGTGGAAAAGCAATCCAAATCTGTGTCAACCACTGTCTTCAGAGAAAATGGGAACCAAACATCTTCACAGATGCTTTACCATACCAGGCTAGCCACCCCACCCCCGGCCGCAGACCCCTAGCCCCTTCAACATGCTAACCTCTCACTGCTGCTTCACCTCTAACCCACCAGGACTCCCTCTCTTGCTTTTATTTTAAAAACTTTTATTATTTATTGGTTTGTTTTTTTTTTTTAGAAGTACAGGTGATTAGGACTCTTTATTCTTCTAAAAGACTTAAATAGCCTTTTACAAAATTTATCTCAGTAATTACCCTCACTACTTCAACTCCAGATTTATTGCTTGCTTGTCCCTGGCAAGCAATAAATGGAAAATATAAGTGATAACACTTTCCCCAGTATACTGTAGTTTTGGTTTATCTGTCATTCTCTACTGTTTCTAAAGCACAAATTCCTTTGGGCGGGGTCAATGTCTTTTTCCTCTGCATCTCCAGCACTTAGCACTCACTTCATAACATGGATGTTCAAATATCTGTTGGATGAATGAATGAAATGATGGCCATCAGTGAAATGATGGCTATCAGTGAAATAGCCATCAGAAGAACAAGGCGTAGTACGGTATTAAGAGTTCTAGTCTAGGAATCCAAATGTGGAGCTTCAGGGGCAAGTTCAGGACAAGTAAAACAGAATACTGTTTGACCAAGTGGGTTGTAAGCTAAAGGAGTGCAGGATAAGCCCTCCACAGGCAGGTAGTGCTAAGTCATCCCTGCCTGACAAAGGACAGAATGATCAAGAAAGTGCCTTTCTTCCTGTGACCAAGATCCAGCTACTCCTACTACTTTAAGCCAGTCAATGGCAGTGTAGCCAAATGATACATTTTGTGTAGGAGGATGTCATATAGAAAATTTCAACTAATATCCATGAAGAAAGAAGGTTTCAAAATAGGTTTCCTCCTGTCAGGGACAAATATTTGGTAGACAAAATGACAAGATCAGAATAAGGTGTGTGATAAGGTGTCTTCCAGTTCTAAGATTCTAAGAAACTACAGAGATGACATTCTGTCACAGTGACCACTCTCGGTTATCTTTCATTAGGAGAACACACCAAGCAAAAAATTCCTACCCTTCATCAGCAATTTTCAGTTTATCTTCATCAGACGAATCATCACTTGATGATATTATGGCTTTGGATTTTATTTTTCCCTTCATTGAAGGAGGCAGACGTTCTGGCTTGGGCTAAAGAAAGAACACACATAATAGATTAGTGAGGACTCTTCCGTTAGGATGTCATGTTAAATTGGGTTTGCACTGCAATGATACAATCAAACGGCAACCAACAAACTTCAAAAACAAGCGTCTGTGCTTGAAGACACTGCAGGAGAAGGATGTATCTAGCAGACATCTTTTACGCCTACCAGGAACAGAAAAACGTGTTGGACACTTACAGCCTTCTTCTTCTCTGCTCTTGGTGGACGGCGCTTTTTCGGTTTGGGGCCATTTTCTGTTTCATCATCATCAGATCCTTCATCTCCCTTCGGAGGTCTATAGTGAACACCAAAAGAACGTGTGTCAAGATTCACTCATATGCCTATAAAGCCCAAGACTTCTTCGCCATTCAAATAGTACGAGTCATTCTCAACGCCCTCCTCTACGGGTGCTGACTGCAACCAGACTGTGGGGCCACAACGTGCAGCCGCTGCACAAGGCTCAGCAGTCTGCCACACAGATAAATCATGGATTTATGCAGTCTGCTGACCACATGAGTCACTGCTGAGCCCTCTTAATGAACGTAAGATAAGCTCAGATCTTGCCCTGGGTGAGTGACAGAGGATGTGAGAAAAGATCCAGGCTCCAGACTCAGCATCCTCCCCCTCCTCTTCCTTCCTTCCCAACTACTCATCCTAGGTCTGCTAATATTCAGCCACAGCTTCAATTCCACAGGTCAGTGTGTCCGATTGAATCCCACAAGCAGAGTCAGCCTCGGTTTGGGAAGAACAGGCCTAGGTAATCCTGGAGGTTCCTGGACAGGGAAGCACCGTGAGAGGAGTGGGAGAGTTCAAGGGCCCCTCCAGGTAAGAGGGGACAAGGCACCACTTGTCCTCACAGTGGATGGCATGGGAGGATGAAAAGCCCTTCTTTCAGCTAAATTCACATTTTACACATCCTGTAAAACTTGAAGTGAGCCATGACTCTCACCATTTTACAGAGAGAAACTGAGGTTTGGGGCTTTTGTAAGGTTATTAAGATAGACAGTTGGCACGGACCCACTAACTCTTCTCATTCTAAATTGCATAGGTTTTCCAATTAAGTGTTGCAATTTTATAGACATAAGAAAGGCAATTATGACTGACTCATAGCTCTCAGAAGGAAATTTGTAGTGTTTGGTAATTGGGGTCCATTTTAGGATTAAAGCAGGAAGAAGGAGCATGAAAGGTTTCTGTCTGGGTGCATCAAGAGATTACCAGGTGTTCCCAAATTCTAGCCCTAAGATTCAGAAGGTGAGAGGCGTTCCCCACTTTCATGAGGTGATTGAAAAGGTTTTCGCATGATGCTACCTTCTCCTCTTCTTCTTCTTTCTCTCGCCGCCCTCGTCTTCCTCGCCTTCCTGCTCACTACCACTGCCCTTCCTTCGCTTCTTCTTTTTGGAGACAGGCAGGTCCTCATCGGTGTCATCATTGACAAATTCATCGAACTCTCCTCCTTTCTTGGAACGCTGAAATCCAAAGAAGACCACAGTCAGTGCTTTCCTGGCTGGTAGAATATGGCTGTATGAAATAGGCCTCATGCCACCAGCCCTCCGAGTCACACTGAAGAGGTGCATGGTGAGGCCCATACTTTAAAACTGCTAATTGGGATGAATGTTTCTCATAGCAAAGACCATCAACTGCAAGGTTGCTACAAGATAAACTATACTAAAACTAACACTGAAGTGCATTTCTAAAGACTAGATACTATTTAAAGCATTCTCTGCGTTGAAGACTATCCTTTAGCAAAGGAGGAAGCCAAAGCATGACTAAATATGGAGTGCATTTAGTCAGTTAACTTCATTTCCAGCTGGAGTCACATCTTACCCGTCCACCACCACCACCTCTTTTCTTTTCTTTTGTTGCTTCAGTCTCTCCAGTAAACATAAGAATATTTTTGGTCTTTTCTACATACTGGGCCCGCTGTTCCAAAAGTTTCTTTTGCTCTTCTTTTTCTCTGAGACGTTTCTCTTCCTATGAGGAAAAAGGGTAGGGGAAAATCTCATCAAAATGTTCTTATGACCATAAAATCATGGCTATCATCAAAAGAACTTTTGATGAACTAACATACAAAGTGTATGTATGCCCACCTTTAATTCTAGTATCACCACAAACACAAGAAATACCTGTTCTTTGAGAAGTTTCTGCCTTAGCAGTTCTTTCTCTTGTTCTTGTTTGGCCCGCAACTCCCTTTCTTCTTCGTCTTGTTTGCGTGCCCGAGCCACGTGGTATTGCGCCTGGCTCAGTAAGTCAGAGCATTGCCTAGAACGTTCCCAATTTCGAGAAATATGAATGTAGCTAGTATACTTTTTATTTAAAAACTCAGAGCATTTACATTATTTACACATATTTAAAAGTTTGAAGCAGGATCATAGAAGTCTTAATTAGCAAAATTAACTTAATTTCTCATAAGCCAATACTGTCAACTATTTTAAGTTTCCAAATCATAACTGTCTTCCCAAAGCACAGCTAAAAAGATTCCCAACAATATCTTCACATGTAACTCAGCATTGGGAATTGTGTCTTGATTCTGACTACATAACTGATGTTAGTGAAATCAGAAAAGTCTTTTCCCATATAATTTTAGGACTTAAACTAAATTAACTTTGGCATATTCCCCGAAAGAACCCTCAAGAAAAAGCCTTAGCCCAGGGTGGAACATCCCAGAGAGGAGTGTGAAAGACTGATGCCTAGAAGGTCAGAATCCCTCACTGCTATGTCACTCTCCCAGCCCATATGGATATCACTACCTCACCCAAAGTCACCCTCCATAAACAGTAACATTACCTGGCTTCTGTAGCAGCGAGGGCCAAATCAAATCTCATTTTATCTCCCACTTTACTCAAGTAACTGAAATATCTAAATGGAATGAGAAAATAAAATACGTAAAAAAAAAATTAATGGAACAGACCCTTTAGATTAAAAACAGATTAAAAATCTGTTTTCAAAAAAAGTTTCAGAGAAGGCTTACATACTGACTGAAATTAATGAACACTTAATACTTAAATGTATTCACAAAGGGCTGTCATCTCAATAGGAAAAACACATATACAACTCACTTAAAAAGAACTCTCAACAACATACCACGCAATACCAGCAAGTTCATGAAGATAAAGTTATATTTAACATTATCAGTAAATTCACAAACAACCAAAAATCAATTCCAGCAACTAATATTTACTACACACCAAGTTTACTAAATATGTCAGCATGGAGGTTAGGAAGCTTAAGCCATGAAAGCACATATAATTTATTAGCCAAGGCAAGAAATACTTAAAACAAGAACTCAAATAAGATTGGATAAAACCTGAAGAGATGTAAGATTTTAACTTTAACATACACTGAGTTACCAACTAAATACTATAAAGTTACATAAATTGCTGCTAAGTCGCTTCAGTCATGTCCGACTCTGTGTGACCCCATAGACGGCAGCCCACCAGGCTTCCCCGTCCCTGGGATTCTCCAGGCAAGAACACTGGAGTGGGCTGCCATTTCCTTCACCAATGCATGAAAAGTGAAATTTAAAGTGAAGTCGCTCAGTCATGTCCAACTCCTTGGGACCCCATGGACTGCAGCCTACCAGGCTCCTCTGTCCATGGGATTTGCCAGGCAAGAGTACTAGAGTGGGGTGTCACTGCCTTCTCCCCGTACATAAATTGAGTTGAGCCAAATAAACTTATTCAGTTATTTAAGAGGAAAGGCCTTAATCTTAGTTCAAGGAAAACTCGTACCTCAAAGAAGACACTGATATAACAGGTAAAAAAAACATACTGCTACTGCTGCTAAGTCGCTTCAGTCATGTCGGACTCTGCGACCCCATAGACGGCAGCCCACCAGGCTCCCCCGTCCCTGGGATTCTCCAGGCAAGAACACTGGAGTGGGCTGCCATTTCCTTCACCAATGCATGAAAAGTGAAATTTAAAGTGAAATCGCTCAGTCGTGTCCGACTCTTAGTGACCCCATGGACTTGCAGCCTACCAGGGTCCTCCGTCAATGGGATTTTCCAGGCAAGAGTACTGGAGTGGGGTGTCACTGCCTTCTCCAAAACAACATAAGTGGAGTCTAAAAGTTTCTAGTGTGTAAAATGCTGGGTCATATTACTCTCAGATTAATAAAAAATCTAGGGCAAGCCTGTAAAGCTAGCCAGTTATAGGGGTCGGACTATAGGATCCAATTCTAGCAGGATCCTGGCTATGGTTTGAAGTCACCTAGTGGCAGCTGTCTGCTTTGGTTTAAAAGTTGCCAGAATGATTCTACTAGAGAATGATTCTCCTTTGAGACATATGGGTTTAAAGAAACAAACAATTTCAAAGGTTGTTTGGAAAACAGGTACAAAATCTTACCTGTGTGCAAGCTCCAGTTCCTTCACAGCATTAAGTACTTCCTTCAGATTACTCTTTTCATCTTTCAGGACAGAGGTAGCTAATCTTTGTAGGACCAAGGCCACATTAAACATAAGAACTGTATCACTGGGTGCCACGTGTCTAGCCTATAAATAAAAACAAAGCAAATTTTTCATATGTTATAAAGACATGAAAAGAATTTTAGTTAGAGTATTAGGCATGTAAGCATGTGTAAAACAGAGTAAAAAATACAAACCAGCACAGAATTGAGTTCTCTTTTTTTACCTTCAGCAGGGTTTGTTTGCATTCCTGTAACTTGCCACATTTGAAGAGGGCCCGGGCCAAATATAGCACAACTTCTGTGTTCTGGTGCTTATAAAACTTTCTGAGGCAGTTTTCATACTACAAAAAGAGAAAAAGTTAATTAAAGCACAACAACAATTATATACTATTATTTTATAAGAAAATTTCAAGCGATTTTAAAGCTATGTGAAAAGCTTTAAATTAGCTTTAAACCATCTTCTGGATGGTTAATTTCAAAGACTAAATTGAGACTGATCCTTGACATTCACCAGCATACATTTTCACAACATAAAAACCTGATAAGAAAAATTACATACTCGAAATAGTCTTTCCATTTGAAATGTGGACCAACACTGACAGGTGAAACAGATGGAAGGTCTTTTTGTATCTTTAGCAATACAATCTAGACAAGACTTAATGATGATTTATCAGAAGTCATACACCTGGCTCCTATGCGGCTCTACCACCTTTCTTTAGGGCTGGTGGAACCTACTGGCAATCAATATGAGAAGCCTCACAGTTCTGGTTGTTAATCTCTTAGTAAAACTAATATAGCAATACTGGTATTAATTTTGCCACGAACAAGTCAGTTTCTGACCATGCAATGTCAGGAGTGTCGTAGGCAAGTTCTTCTCGGTGAAGACGGTTAGATGGTTTTTCCCTGATTATTCCTAGCAATTGATTTGCAGACCAAGAAGGCTGACCTCCAAAAATACAACCTCTGAGACTACCATATGCAATCAAGGTTCTGTAAGTCCTTGTGACAAGTTACCTTTCCAATAATACTACTACTACTCGTCCTTTTTAGAAAAAATGGTTAACTACTTCCCAGAGCCTGGACTGCTCATATCTTCTACCTTGGGTCAGAAACTTGTTTTTTTCTGGCCATAATAATTTCAATAAAAGCATTTTTCCTTTTTAACTAGGTATGCTAAAGATGCTCACTATGCTAAAGATGCTGGGCATGACTCTTTTACTTCAAGTAATTAACAAATATGAAAAGTATAACAAAAATCTCTAGCTATGAAAACTTATCCCCATGGAGGGAGTTTTTTCTTTTTAAATGTCTTTTAACCTTTCTGAAATGCAGTTCTCTCATCTGAGAAGGAAGAGGATAAAATGAGCAAATAATTGCTCAATCGTGCCCGACTCTTTGCAACCCCATGTACTATACAGGCCGTGGAATTCTCCAGGCCAGAATACTGGAGTGGGTAGCTGTTCCTTTCTCCAGGGGATCTTCCCAGCCCAGGGATCGAACCCAGGTCTCCTGCATTGCAGGAGGATTCTTTACCAGCTGAGCCACTAGGGAAGCCCAAATGAATAATAAATCCCACTATCTTCTGGCACTTACTGCTATGCTAGGCAAATTAGTGCCAAGTATTTTTCATTCTGGATCTGCATAAAATTCTATGAGATTAAGGTTACACGTATTTCTGTCTTATAGAGACATGCCCAAGACGTGCAATTAATGGTGGAGCCAGGACTCACATCTCTGTCTGGACATCAAAGACTGGTCTTAACCTTATAAAATTATAAACCTCTAAACAGACGAGGCCAGAATGGTTAAGAAAACTGCTCAACGATGACCACAAAATAAAAATATTTTGAAAAATAAAACATTACCATCTGAACAGCGCTGATATATTGCTTTTGTTCCACGTAGATGTGTGCTAGGTTCAGCCACACATCACTGATATCTGCTGTTGCTTCTCTTACTTGGGCAAATACATCACGAGCTTCACGGAAATATCCTTTGTGGGCCAAAACAGCTCCTAAAGTTATAAAAAGGTTCACAGAATTAGAACTTCCTATTTGTAGCCAGAAAAAACACTAGAGAGAAAATCTGATCTATAAACATCCTTCCAAAAGCATTTATTTCACAATTATGGATATCCAAATCTTATAATTACCTATGCCATTAGCAGCGTATAGATTCTTTGCATCATTTCTGAGTACTTGTTTGTAGATAGCCAGAGCACGATCCTGATGACGCTTTTCCTATAAAAAGATTATTAAAAAAATTCAAATAAGAATCAAGTAAGAATCAACTTTGTTTTAAAGAAATGAAAAGAGATTACCTTTTCTCTATCTCGGGTGGGCTGATGCAAAGTCTGAAGCCAGACGTTGCCAAGGGCCAGCATAGAATAAGTGTCACTCTGAGTAGCTGGTTGTTTTAATATCCTCTCAAATTTCTTCTGGCCTGGACCCCATTCTTGTTTTGCTAAATGAAGATTACCAATCAAAGACCAAGCATCTGGATGGTCCTAAAAACACATATAAAAAGAAGCAAGATCTGTAATTTGGATTCTTTCCACAATAGGTGATTCCTGGAGAGGTTTATAGGCTACGTTTACAACAGTGTTTTTCAAACTGAGAGCTGAGATGGATTAATGACTTGTAAAATCAATTTAGTGTTTAGTTATCAGCATAAGAAATGCAATAAAATGGAATACAGTAAAAATATCAATGTACTGTCTAGGACAATATGATTTTACAAATCATTATTAATTTATAAAACTTTGATCTCAAGTATAGGGATTACTAGTTAGAAAACCTGATCTCTTTGTTTGTATACACGTGTGTGTGTCCTAGGCTGTGACGTGAAATCTAATTCTCATTGTGGGCCACAATCCAAACATCTAGATGACTCTACACTCTTTGAAGTGAAGTGAAAATCGCTCAGTTCTATCTGACTCTGCAACCCCATGGGCTATACAGTCCGTGGAATTCTCCAGGCCAGAATACTGGAGTGGGTAGCTTTTCCCTTCTCCAGGGGATCTTCCCATCCCAGGAATTGAACACAGGTCTCCCTCATTGCAGGCGGATTCTTTACCAGCTGAGCCACAAGGGAAACCCAAGAATACTGGAGTAGGTAGCCTATCCCTTCTCCAGCGGATCTTCCCAACCCAGGAATCAAACCAGGATCTCCTGCATTGTAGGCTGATTCTTTACCAACTAAGCTCTCAGGGAAGCCCTTTAGTATCTTTAAAAAGTAAATGGGAAAAAAAAAGGGGAGGGAGATGCCAACCTAGACAGCCATTAAAAGAAAAAACTGATTTACTGAAGGAAAATGGTGAAGTAATTCTTTTTTCAAACCCAGGAGTTATTATTACCAACCTGATTAATCTGAAGAGCTTCCTTAAACCAATCTGAAGCCTCATAAAAGTTTCCTTTATCTCTAGCCATTGCTCCTAGGCGCAGATAGCCTGAAAATGCACAAGTTTTTATGTTTAAAATATTAGCTACAAAGTAGGATCATAATTTTAAAGTTGTACTTTTAAAATAATTGCTTTCAATTAACACATCACAGGTGAAAAAATATCAAGCACTGATATAGCTAATTAAATATCTAATAAGTTAAAGTACAACTTCAATACCATCAAACCTTCCTGTTTGAAATCTCAGATTCTCCCTTCTACTCCATTCCTCAAGCTGGTACTCTGGATCAAGTCATTATCTCAAGCTAAGTTATTTTAAAAGCTTGTCATCGTTTTGTTTCCAGTTTCTCTCTGATATACAGCACTGTGCTTGGCATATCACACAATAGTGAAAACACAGACTACTAAGGGATTATTAGTTAGAAAACCTGACCTCTAACTGTGTCTCTTTACCTTAAGTAATTTTAAAAGTGAAAGTGTTAGTCACCCAGTCCTATCCAACTCTTTGTGACCCCATGGACTGTAGCTAGCCAGGCTCCTCTGTCCATGGGATTCTCCAGGCAAGAATACTGGGGTGGATTGCCTTTCTTTCTTCAGGGGATCTTCCCTACCTAGGGACTGAACCCAGGACTCCTGCATTGCAGGCATATTCTTTACCATCTGAGCCACTAGGGAGTGCCACACAAATGTCAAATTGTTATTTGTTCCAGAAAATGTCACTCTCTCAAGAAACCAACAATGGTTTATAATTGCCTATCAACTCAGTTCAGATTAAGCCTGGAATTCAACTAAAATCTTATTTATTTTAAATCACTTTTTTATTCATAATAGTATGACAGGGGTCAAGTTACTAGCCCTTGATTTGACCAGAGTCAAAACATCATAGCTTTAGGTTCTTTTAAGGGAAGTACAGCATATAAATGATTTTTAGTTAGAAACTTTCCAAATTTCACACTGTTCAGGTTGCAAAAACTCAAGGTAGGACATTTTTAGGAATAATTATTTACAGGAAAGGCCCTGTCCTTTATGACTATTAAAAACACTGTAAATCAAAACAGAACCCACCATAAAGATAAACCCATAACCAAATACGTCAAGGAGTTGTTAAAAGCCTAGTAGAGGTAGCTGACCCATTGAAGATGGACTAGTCTATAAAATATGGTCCCACTGGTTTTCAGTTGTTTCCTTCTGTTTCCAGGATAAATTTAAGTGAAGCTGCATTTTTTTTTTAAGGCCACAAATTTGCTTTGAAGAAAAGGTATAACCTTTAGAACAGTTGTTTTGTTTTTTCAATAGTTTTTTTTTTTTGGCTGCACTGTGTGGCTTACAGGATCTTAGTTCCCAGAACAGGGAGTTAATTTCCAGTGGAAGCAAGAAATCCTAACCACTGGACCACCAGGAAATTCCCTAAAACTGTTTATTATTAGTTCCAAGAAAGATTTTTTCCAGGCTAAATTTTTGCTGCTGTTGTGAGCATTTAATACATAAAAAATAAAGTTTAAAATTCTTACAGTCAACATAATTAGGATGTTCCCGTAAGATGTTTTTATATAGTTTTTCAGCTTCATGGAATTCACACATCGCTTCATACAGCCTGGCTAAATTGTATGACGTTGTAACAGAAATGGCGTTATAATAATGTTCATCATGCTCGGCTTCTGCCTTTGCACGATCCAAAGATGCCAAAAAGTATTTCTAGGAGAAAGAAAAGAAAATTACATTGTGAAAAGACTTGGTTGACACATCTAAAAAAGCATGCACTGAACTTGATAGTTCAAAAGAAGGAACTAGTCCTTCGTTCCTACCTTTGCCTCACCCAGATTTCCAAGTCTGAAATGAAGGGCACCCACATTATTCAGAATCTCTGGGGGGACATCAGCCTGCACTTTCTCCTGAAGGATGCGTGTTGCTGTTCCGTAGGCTGACAGGGCACCCTGTATTTTCATGGTGGACAGAATAAGGTGTAAGTGAAAAAGAGAGACACACTATACCAGGCTTACCAAAAACACATTAGGTAGATGAAAAATGTGATCAAATACCTGTATATCAGTCTGTTCTAAGATCTGTGCCAACTCAATCCAAGCTTCAACATCATCAGGATACTGTTCTGTGACCTTCTTCAAATGGCCCTGGGATAAAAAGAGATCATTAAGCTAAGGCATTCCAACTCTAGGCTATGAAAGTAAAATGTGGTAACTACTCTACCCTGTTTAATGTCAGTTGTTATTTCAACTGGAGCAAACTCAGCTATCAAAACCGAGTCCAATGTATTTCTATAAGCAATAACAAGAAATGAGCATCTAGGGATAGCTACCAGAAAATAACTAAGACTTTTAAAAGCGTACCTTGGCAATATCTCTTTTTTCTTGGTCTTCTGAAGCAGCATATAGAGAGCCAAGAATTTTCATAGTTTCATAATTATTAGGATAAGCTTTCAAAACTTTCTCGAAGCACTGAGATGCATTCTCTTTGTCACCTCGATAAATGTACATTTGTCCCAAACCAAAAAAAGGCAGCACAAAAGAGGATGAGGCAAACTGTGTAGCTTGATAGTAGTACTGGAAAGCTTGGTCATAATCTTCCTAAAAAATGAAAATAAAACAAGACCAATAATACATATAACAGTTTTTAAAAGACTTGGAAAACCATTAAAGAATTAAGATACTCCAGAGTGTAAAATTAACTTACCTGGACATGGAATGATCTAGCCAACTGATAGCAACTTTCTGCTTGCATGGCCTCCACTTCTGTATTATGGAATGCATGGAGAGCCAAGTGCTGGACTTTACTGTAATCCTGAACAAGGAAGACCCAAAAATCAATGAGTAAGCTCCAACAACTCTACTGGTCTCAGTCATAGGGTTCCTCAAATTTCACTTTAAAAATTTGTTAACTGAATTAACAATAACAGCACTGTACCCATATTTACAAATCACTCTCCTTATTCCCCTTGCTGATAAACTTAGGGAAGATGGGAACTAACATTTGTATAGTACTTAACATTTGCTCAGTATGTCTATTACTTCATTTAATCTCCACAATAATCCTTTGAAGCATCAGGCCTATTTTTGTGATGAGAAAACCCAAGAGAAGTTAAGTCCCTTATTAACAGTAATGGGAGCAGTTACAATTTAATAAGAACTATTATATCCAAGGGTTTCTCTTGTGGCTCAAATGGTAATCTGCTTGCAGTGTGGGAGACCCAGGTTTGATCCCTGGGTTGGGAAGATCCCTCGGAGAAGGAAATGGCAATCCACTCCAGTATCCTTGCCTAGAGAATTCCATGGACAGAGGAGCCTGGTGAGATACAGTCTATAGGGTTGTAAAAAATCAGACACAACTAAGCGACTACACTTTCACTATATCCAAAGTACTCTGCTGCTGCTGCTAAGTCGCTTCAGTCGTGTCCGACTCTGTGAGACCCCATAGATGGCAGCCCACCAGGCTCTGCCGTCCCTGGGATTCTCCAGGCAGGAACACCGGAGTGGGTTGCCAGTTCCTTCTCCAGTGCATGAAAGTGAAAAGTAAAAGTGAAGTCACTCAGTCGTGTCTGACTCTTCGAGACCCCATGGACTGAAGCTTACCAGGCTCCTCTGTCCATGGGATTTTCCAGGCAAGAGTACTGGAGTGGATTGCCACTGCCTTCTCCAAAGTACTCTGCTAGGTATACTTATATTAGTTCTAAGCTTAATCAACCTTCCCTGCAAAGTATGTCATTATTACCATTTTATTGATGGGAAAACAGAAACTTAAGTATTAAGTTTGTTATCCAAAGTGAAAAGCTAGAACTCAGTTTACTTTCTTCCCTACTCCAAGGATATGTTCTGTCACATGAAGGTAACAAGTACCAGTGCCTGGACCTGCATTCAACTCTATTTGAATGCATGGGTCATGACCTTTCTACTAGATTTGACTTTCCTTTTGATTATTCTGCCAAGTGTCTCAGAGTTTATACATCAGGGGTAGAAACAACGTTTCAGTTTTAATAGGAAATGTGTTTTATTCATCTGACCAGAAATCTGGTCTGATGTAAAGTTTTGGACATTTTTAAAATATTATAAATAATAATGGGATTGCAGCTTTTAACACAGACTGTTTCCCATTAGGTAAGTATGTAATGTGGATATTACATTTAACAACCCTAACTACCACCCCTCAAATCCTATAAAGTAGGTATTATTACTGTTTTACAAGTGAAGCAATTAAGGTTTAGGGAAATCAGTATATTGGCCCAAAGCCAAAGAACTATATATAATGGTGATGCCAGAATCTGAACTAAGTGATTCAAACTCCACAGTTTTAATTACATGATATAGCCTTTAGCTAAATTTACATCTTGTTCACTGGAATAAGGGTTTGGAAATAGCCTGTGTACCTTCTAGAGTTGTTTTAATGACAAACTGAGAAAACATATGTAAACATGCTCTGTAAACCTTACAGACATATTCAGTGCAAGAGGACCTCATGACACCTGGCACAGCACTGATCATAGATCAGGTATTCAGTAACACTCAAATAGACTCCCTTGATTTACATATTTCACCTAGGTAATCTTTAAGGTTCTGAAATACGAATTGTGCTCAGTAGAAGCAAGTCTGTATCTTCAGCAGTGCAAGGGTGACTAGCATTGAAAATTAAAAATGCATTATTCTCATTTGGTTCAAGGAAGCTGTCCTAACATTTGTAAGCACTGACTACTAGATATGCACTCAAATATTTAGAATCATTAGTCCTCTGTTTTTTGTTGTTTTTTTCCCCAATAAAAACCAATATAACTTGCTGCTAAGTCACTTCAGTCGTGTCCGACTCTGTGCGACCCCATAGACAGCAGCCCATCAAGCTCCCCCGTCCCTGGGCTTCTCCAGGCAAGAACACTGGAGTGGGTTGCCATTTACTTCTCCAATGCATGAAAGTGAAAAGTGAAAGTGAAGTCGCTCAGTCGTGTCCGACTCTTTGCGACCTCATGGACTGCGGCCTTCCAGGCTCCTCCATCCATGGGATTCTCCAGGCAAAAGTACTGGAGTGGGGTGCCATTGCCTTCTTGTGCTAATGTTTTATCGTAAAACAGTAACACTTCATTTACTTTTAAAATACATTTCCATCTTCTCCCTAAGTAGTTGCCTTTTAGTACTGTAATAGTTATAGCATAAAGTTTAATTAATAATTCACTATGAAAGGGGAGTATGCTTCTATAGCCAGGGAGAATAAAGCACCATGGTTAACAGCTGTGTGACCTCAGGGTATTAACTCTGCTTCCATGATTCATCCACAAAATTAAGAAAATATTACCTACCTCAGAGGATTGTTTTGAATATTATATAAATTCATGGCATGCACTTTTAACAGTACTTGGCATTTAGTAAGGATAGAATGCATACCAATAGCAACAATAACAGCAATATAGCATCTATTACTAATAAGGATCGATGTAGTTTTGTGAACTTTTACTTAAATTGCTATTTAATTAAAAGTTCTTGGTATAATTTAGTACCTAGTTGCAAAATGATTAAACTCATGCTTACCAACTATATAAAAACTTTTCTAGTATTTGAGAAATCTAGAATGCCATTGTTCTACAGAATTAGTGGCAACTTTAAAAATGACATCATGATCAACACACAAAAATAAACAAGCAAAAAACTAAGACTATTTCATAGAGCTGTGCCTCTCTTCTTTCAGCTACCTAGTGATCGTCTTCTAAAAACGTAGCTCAAGAGCGTTTTCCTTCTTGGTGGTAAACACTTTTCTTAACCACTTAATCATTTCCTCTTTCATTTCTCTGCCACAGCAGGGTAGAGACCTTTATTTTTACATTTACATTTGTTCACATGTCTGGGTTTTCTATGAAACTCAACTCCTTGAGTGTGAAAACTGTCTTACTGAACTTCACACCTCCATCACAATATTGGGTATGGTATACAGGGTCAATAATTATTAAATGATTGAATGAACAAACAGACATACCTAGATACTAATACAAACTCTAACTTGAAAAAAACTCTCTTGATTAAAATTTCTTTTGAAGTTAAAAAGATAAAGTGTCAACTACAGTGCAGAAAAGCAAAGATAAGGATTTAACATTAAACAACTTTAATAAATGATTTCTCCTACCTTTTTAAAGAAAAAGTGATTTGCTAAGTGGTTTAATACCATAGGGTTGCTAGGATCAATTGTATAGGCTCTGGAAAGAAGCTGGACACCATTTTTGATGGAATCAGCCTAAAAGAAACACAGTGATGGCAGGGATGAGTGAAACATTACTTAAATAGCACTTTTTCAAAGTTTCCTTTCTAGTCTGAAGAAATAAGATTATACAAATCTAAGTTCAGATACCAAAATATCATTCTTTTTAACTTTCTCACTAGCAATAACAAGTTTCAAACTGTGATGGTGGGATTATAAATTGGCACAGCCACTAGGAAAACAGCATGAAGGTTTCTCAAAAAACTAAAAATAGAACTACCATACTACCCAACAATTCCACTCTTGGGTACACAGCTCAAAAACCAAAATATTAACTGGAAACACTACCTCAAAATACACAGCACCATTACTTATAATTGCCAGGATATATAACCTAAGTGTCCATCAACAGATGAATGGATAAAGATGTGATACACACACATATACATACAATGGAATACAACACAGCCATAAAAAAGAATAAAATTTTGCCATTTGTAACAACATGGACGGACTTGGAAGGCATTATGTTCAGGGAAATAAGTCACAGAACGAAAAATGCTGTATGAATCTAAAAAATACAACTAGTGAATACAACAAAAAAGAAGCATACTCACAGATATAGAGAACAAACTACTGATTACCAGTTGGGGAGGGGAGGGACAATATAGGGGTTGGGAAGTGGGAGGCATAAACTATCAAGGTGTAAGAAAGGTTCAAGGATGTAATGTACAACATGAAGAATATAGCCAAGATTTTGTAATAACGCAAATGGAAAGTATCTTTAAAAACTATAAAAATTAAAGGAAAAATAATAGAAATAAATTCAAATAGTGAGTTAAACTTTCAGAATTTAGCTTTCTTAACAGACTTAACTGCAGAAACACTGCCACTGGAAAGCATTTCCTGCCCTTTGAAATTGGTTGAATGTAATAAATATACCTGATATCACTGTCTTAAACAATTTACTGCTAATCCCCAAGGCAAATAATAGAAAAGACTCCATAAGATTGCATTTTTCAACAGTTCTGTTGAGATATAATTCAACATATAATTTAATACTATTCACCTGACAAAACGGTCAGAAACTAAACAGTTTTTTTAATCACACACCTCTTTATTATTGAGTTCTAGAACAGCCAGTCCCACCAATGCTCCTACGCACTTGGAATTGAGTTCCAGGGCTCTGCTGAATGCCAGACGAGCTTTCTCCAGTTTGTTAAGTTTCACAAAGCAATGGCCCATTCCTAAACGAACTTCCGCTACAAAAATAAAATCAAGTTATTTAGTCTGTCAAACTAAGGCATTCTTGGGTTCAAATTTTTTTAAATGCTTAAACACTATTTATAAGTTGCAAAATCCCAGAATTAACCTCAATATAATCCCACTATAAAATTTTTGGGTATATCACAATCTTGGCTTCACTGGAGGTCAGAAAAATGATGTTATTTTTCTTATCTTCCAATATGCCTGGCTATACTGTACCTTCAAGATCTAATTTTTAAAGAGCAATTTTTTAAACAGAGAGCTTCATTATAAGCTTAAATAAAGTGACTGGCTACATGCACATCTACAGAATTAAGCTTATAAATGCTTCCCAATTTCAAAGCCATGCCAAAAGTCAACCATGTTCTTATCAAAGGCCAACCTCTCTAGTGCTCATTAGATGTTACCCCTTCCCATCTAAGGTCACTGCACCAGCAACCCTCCCCTTTTTCCTGCACCATCAAAATTTCCCTCTCAACTAGATCATTCTCATCCATACACACTCCTATCCTAAAAAATCCTCTCTTGATTCCATTTCTCTTTCCAGTGTCTCTTCATTCCTACTTTCCTTAGAAAGTCAAGCTCATTAGACTCTATACTTGCTGCCTCCAATTCCTTTCCTTCCCTTTTCTCTCTGGACTCCACTCCGATGAGTATCTCACCTCTACCATTCCAATAGAACTGCTTTTATCAAGGTTACTAATGATTTGTACGTTGCCAGATCCAATGAGCAACTTTCATTCCCTATTTTACTTGGCCTAACAGAATTTGACACAGTCTGACACCCTCTCCTTCTGGAAACACTTAACATTTAATTTCAAAATTTGCTAAATGAATGTGATTTTGCAAAGGAAAAAAAGTATAGGGCAAATACTAAGAACTACTTCTATTCAGCCTTTGAATCAAATATCAATATTTTAAGTTGGATCATATACAGCTTAGACTTGAAGTTTTTCTCTTACCTGGACAACCTGGGTTAGTCCGCAAGGCTTTCTTATAGTAAGCTAGAGCGCCTCTGTAATCCTTCTTGTTAAACGAAATGCAAGCTTTACCTGTAATGATTTTTAAAAATAAACATGCACTTATTAAAGAACTCAAGTGTTATATACTCTCCACTAACTCACCTAGATCGAATATATCTCCCAGTAAAAAACGGTCAAAAATAGTAAAAACGATTTCATATTTAAACTTGCTTTCCATAAGGATGTATTAATCTATGTCTATAAATAGAACAGTCCTATAATTATGTGAAATGTTATAAAACAAAAATTAGCTTAGAGCTGTCCAAATAGGTTGTTTACTGATTCTCTAGAAGTAGATTACAAATTATGCTTAACTGGTATATATTTTACTTCTGTAATTTCAACAGAAATGATGATCTACTGCAATAAGTTTTTTCATTTTTGTTTTTTTGGCCACACTGGGTGGCCCTGAACCCAGGTCCTTGGCCATGAAAGCATGAAGTCCCAACCAATGGACCACCAGGGAACTCCCTATAAGAGTTTCTTTGTTTTTTAAAATGTTATTTATTTTTAGCTGCACTGGGTCTTTGTTACTGCATGCAGGCTCTCTTCTAGTTGCAGTGAATGGGAGCTCCTTTATATGGTGCATGGGCTTCTCACTTGGGTGGAGTCTCTTGTTGTGGAGCACAGGCTCTAAAGCACTCGGGCTCAGTAGTTGAGGTACATGGGCTTAGTTGCTCCATGGCATGTGGAATCTTCCCAGACCAGGGATTGAACCCATGCTGCCTGCACTGGCAGGTGGATTCTTAACCACTGGACCACCAGGAAAGTCTCCTCCCCACCCCACAAGGGTTTTATTTTTATTAAGGTAAAGCTCTTCTACTTTGCTGCCCAGCCCAGTTACTAAGGAGCTATCAACAAAGAGATGTATTTTAGGCACATGCTGAAAAATAAAGATTCCTAAGATGGTTGCTGAAAATGACTTACCAAGCAGTGCTGGAATATTATTTGGAGACTGGTTGAGTACAAAATGAAACTGTGCATCAGCTTGATCCATTTTGTCACCTTCAAGAAGGCAGAAGCAGGCTCTTCCCAACAAATGGTTCTGAAAAAGTAACGTACCATTTTACACTTGACTCTACCCAGGACTAACCATGATAAGACAAATGTGTAATATGAAAATCAAAACCATACAGGAGAGCAGTCAAGCACCACACAAATTCCTCTATCACTATAGTGTGTTTAAACCATCAGTAATCACAAATTGAGAAATCTGAATCACAAATTGAGAAATTATCCCAAAATGCAAGCTGTCTGTGCCAGGAAAAATGACAAAAAGAAAAGTTCAAACTCCTTAAAATACATAAAATACATTTGAAATTCACCTGAGGATGTTAGAGTTACCAACTCAACATGTTTATAAATTTCTATGCTAAATCTGCCCATATTAATTCAACAGTATAAGAAATTTCTATTTTAATAAGGAACGCTTCTCCT
The DNA here is from genome assembly GCF_000754665.1 of Bison bison bison. Lineage (NCBI taxonomy): Eukaryota > Metazoa > Chordata > Mammalia > Artiodactyla > Bovidae > Bison > Bison bison. Next base: position 7,438,687 of record NW_011495061.1, on the reverse strand, counting down.
TTTTTACTGTTCTTATCAACCATATAAAAAAAAGTTTTTTCAGAAACTCTGTTGCCTATTACACACATTTTGCTTTCATGTGGCAATTTTTTCCTCTTTCATAAATTCAAAGAAATCTGACTTAATTTACCTGATCATACATAATAATTTTATCTGCCATTGTATACAATAGGGTTGCCTGTGTAATAAGATCCTTCTTGTTGTCCTTATTCTTTTCCTTACGAGCCTGTTGAACATAATAGGCCGCCAATGTATCCAAGCAAGTCATCTGGTCTTTTTCATGGTCTCTGTAATCCAAATTGCCATCTATACGTGCTGCTTCCAACAACTTGACAAATTCTTCCGTTTTCCCTTGCTTGTAGTATTCCAGCTATAAGGCAAATAATTAAGTTAGTTATTGTATATCCATACAAAACACTGTACACAAATGTTTACAGAGGTTTTATGTGTAATAGGGCCCAACTGGAAACAACCAAACTGTTGATGAAAAGGTGAATGGGCAATCCATGGTCTATCTGTACAATGGCTACTGCTCAGCAGTAAAAAGGAGCTACTGGATATATGCAACTACGTGAATACATCTCAAACTAATCTTCTGCGACAAAAAGCTGATCAGGGGTTGCCTGGGCACTATTTTGCTTTCATATGGCATTTTTTTCCACTTTCATAAATTCAAAGAAATCTGACTTAATTTACCTGATCATACATAATAATATTAATAAGTGCCTGGACACTATGGGAGGGTGGGGAAGGGAGAGTTGGGGGGAAAGTTTCAGGGGTGATGGATATATGTATTATTTTAAATATGATGATCATTTCACAGGTGTATATATGTGCTAAAACTTCTCAAATGTCTGTGTTGTATTCAGTAGCTCAGTCATGTCTGCAGTTTACTACAGTGAATTATATCTAACCAAGTTGCTTAAAAAATTAAAATCACTACAAATGTTTCCATCTCCTTACTCAGTAATAATTAACTGATTTCAAAGCAAATCAGAGCCAAAGAGAGAAAGAAATAGTGAGAGGTATAAAGAATTCCAAACAAAAAACTTGGGTTCTAGTTCTAGATCCACCAAAAATTATCTATGACTTTGCGCCTGTTGAATAACTTCCGTGGATATTTGTTTCATTTGTTAATATTATAAGGAATATCCATCATTAGCCCCTTACTTTGGGCCACAAACAATGCCAGGAGTTTCACAGACACTATCTCTAATCTGTATAACTATCTTTTAATTCAGTGTTAACAACCCCCTATTTTAGATAAGGAAATAGGCTCAGAAGATAGATCATTTGTTGAAGGTCACGGAATTAGTTAGCAGCTGAGTTGGAGTTTAAACAAAGGCCTTTCTAATCCCAAAGCCTACATTCTTTCTTGTTTTAACAACCTGTAGCCCACAATGATTCATAAATTTATCTTACTACAGGTGTCATGCTAACCCTGCAAGACTCCAATTTTCATATAAGTGCTGTGAAAGGAGGCATTTGTACTAAAAAAAACCCTTAAGTTCCCTTCTGGTTTTAAAAAAATGAGTGACAAGCATTAATGGCCTGTTCTCCAAAGACTGAGAAAATTTAGCACTTAAGTCAGGAAGGCACTGCTTGTCACTGATAGTACCTCTCTGTAAATCCATGCCTAAGAAACTCAAGAGTTAGGCTTGAGCACTGGACACAAACCTAATTCCAGATCTATTTCTCTGACTATTCAAGATAACATTAGATGCCTTGTTTATATCCTTACATGAAAAGTGACCTGTGGCAAACTTGCTTAGGAATAATGATTAAAGTATTCACTGTATTTCACTACTATAATCATTTCCTATAATGTTCCCACAAAAAAGAAACATAATCATGCAGCTAGTACTGAGGAGGGTAGAGGGTGCTGGATTGTTTACATCGTGGCACCTTGTTTTTTCTCAGTTTATCCACAAATCATAAGCCAGTCCTCACTGAATAACCACTAAATAATCAAATGTTCAATACTGAGTACTATTTGGCTTAAGTGAATTTTGCTTTTACCAACATATTCTAATTTACCAGAGGCCAGCAGACCACTTAGGAAACTGGACTATAATATAATTAACTTCCACATACACAGTACTGTCATTCACCCAAGCTGGCTATTACTGTATCTGAAAACAGAAACCACATATTTTTTTCCAGTCGACATATAAAAAGTATTTGTTACACGAATACTCACCGCCAAAGCAATCCATATGTGCAGTTGTGTGTGTTCCTGTTTCAGAATACTAATAACTTCATCTCCCTCCGGTAACTGATCAAAATCAAGTTCAATGACCTAAAATACAAAATGTAGGTTTTAACTCTTATTTTTCTTTTTTTTTTTTGGCCATGCCACCACAGCATGTGGGATCTTATATTCCAACCAGGGACCGAACTTGTGCCCTCTGCAGTGGAAACGCAGGGTCTTAACCACGGGGTGCCAGGGAAGTTCCTGTTTCTCTTTTTGAAATTCATGTGTCTCCTCGGACTGCTCTTTTCCCAGAGATTAATCAGGCTGGTTATACGTAGAATTTTTTTTTTTTTTTAATACATAGGATTTGTGTTCACTTTCTGTAAGGCTAAAACAAGTATATGTTAAGAAATGTTTAAGGAGCATATGCCAAATACATTATATGGAATAGTAAAGTAAAAGCATAGCAAAAAAATCCTGCTAGCTGTCTTCAAATCCCTAGAATTATAAAAAGCTTTGAAAAAAATGAAACGGAACTCTGCTTAATGCATAATGCAGGTAAAGTGTAGATAAGCACCCCAGACACTCTGATGTCATTGGTCTGACAAGAAGCACAATCCTAGAAGCAAGGCAACCGTGAGTTGCCACTGCACACATTCTTCATGGAGGCAGCATTTGTGTCATACACACTCCTGACTGTGGCACAAAAATAACAGTAGAAAAATTTTCTAGAATTAGATCGTGGTGGTGGTTACACTGCTTTGTGACTATTACTAAAACCACTGTATTTTATGGTAAGTGAAACACATCTCAATATTGTACCTCAATCAAACAAACAAATAAGAATATGAGATAGCCAGTAAGACAACAGCAATTCTGAGAGCTTTACTCAGACAAGCTATTGGCCATCCATAAAAGAGGAGACAAGGGAGAGGGGGGCAATTCTATCAGCACACAGCAGCGGCTTGGGGTCTCTATTTCGCTGAAAGAGCCTTGTGCAGCGACACTCGAGTTTCTAAGGGAGGAAGGGCGACATCCTACATATTCCCGGGGACAGATACTTAGTTTGAGCAGCAGAGAGAACACAGTGACATCAGTGTCCACCTCTGTGGTCTGTGAGGTGCCTAACATTTATCAAGCACACTCACACTCCCGCGCCTCTGAAAGAAGAGCAGAGTACTGTCAAATACGAGCAGGTTGGGGGGGAACTTTCAAGAACTCCTTCTCGGGGTGGCCTCAAGGTTTCGGAGACCTGATGCTCCCAGCCTGGGAGGGTGCCGGGGCTGGGGAAGGAAGTGGTCGGAGCTTCGGTAGGGGAGTTCGATCTGGGAGAGACAGTGCTCTTACTTCGGAAGCGAAGTCGGGAGAAAGGGGGAGGGGGAGATCGTCCAAGTTCACGGCCCCCACCCTCCCCCATGCTCGACACTTACCTCGTCAGTGTCCCGAAGGGGAATCTCAATAGAGCCCCGCGACATGGTGAAATCAGAAGGAGAGCGGGCGTCGGGCCCCGCCTGTCCACAGCCGGTACTCCTGGCTTACAGCTCGTCCGGAGACGAGCGGGGCTCGGGCTCCAGTTGTGACTGCAGCCCCGCAGCGCGCCGGAGCTTCGGCTTCTCCTCCCGTCAGCCGCTCAAACAACGAACAGCAGACGGCGACCGGCGACTTCCGGCAGCCCCGCCCCCTGCCCCGGAAACTCTCCCCCGCGGGAGGGCCTGTCCGTTGGGAACGCTCCTCCTGTGGTTTAGGTTCCCCGATTTTAAAGGCGGGTTCGGAAGATTCGTAGCCCCACCTCGCCGAGGGCCTGAGGCTATTGAACCTGAAGCCGCCCAGGAGCGGGGATAAATAGGTGGAGGGCGTATCCACCCCGCCCACCTTGGGGGCGAATGAGGCTCGGATTCGGGGCCTGGCCGCTGACTGACGTGTGTGAAGTGAAGTGAATTGAAGTGAAAAGTCGCTCCGTAGTGTCCGACTCTGCCAGGCTTCTCTGTTCATGGGATTCTCCAGGCAAGAATACTGGAGTGGGTTGCCATTTCCTTCTCCAGGGGATCTTCCTGACCCAGGGATCGAACCCAAGTCTCTTGCATTGCAGGCAGACTCTTTACTGACTGAGCTACAAGGGAAGCCCTTGTCGCCCGTGACTGGCATGGGAATTCTGGCCAATTATAGCCATCCTTTCCTGAGCCCGATTCCGCCCCCGAGCCCCGGATTTATCCTCTTCCAGGTGGGCCTGGCCAGTCTATGTTTCTACTCTAGGTTACCATGAATGAGACAGTCGGTTCATTCCTTAACGCAAATTGGTGGTTCAGTTAGCAGCTACTTTTCGTTCGTCATATCTGTGCTACCTTTGTGACGAGCTTAAATAGAAACGTTGCAGTGAATTCCGTAATCATTGTGCTAGTTCATGTATTTTGTGTGGGTTTTGTTTGGGGTTTTGGCGGGTGGGGGGTCTTTGAAGCATATGAGAATCTGCTAGATTTGTGATTTTTAATAAAATTGTTGAAGAATTGGATTAAATTTGTAATCAACGTTTTGATTATAGAATTTGACTAAGGACATTTTAATTAGTGTTTACATTAAATTATAGAATGTGATTAGATTAGCTTGTAATCACTGTTTTGAGTGAACAAGAAAAGAAACTGATTAAATAGATTTGTAACATCGTCAATTTTACCTAGTGCCTCTTATGTGTATGGGCTTCATCTCCACAACCTCCATTCTAGACCAAACCAATAGCCTCACTTTCCTGGAATAAATTCCTGTTTTATCCAGTATGTCATCCACTCTTGATCCCAAACTCCAATCCAGCTTCAGCATGTTACACATCTATCTTTAAAAAAAAATACTAGTTTGATAATTGCATTTCCTCCCACCTCCCTCAAAACCTTTAAGTGGAAACTTCATTAAATTTATGTTTTGATTAGTTGTCCAATATAGACACAATACTGGGTATGTAGGTAATTTAAATTTTTCCGCTGCTGCTGCTGCTAAGTCGCTTCAGTCGTGTCCGACTCCGTGTGACCCCATAGACGGCAGCCAACCAGGCTACCCCGTCCCTGGGATTCTCCAGGCAAGAACATTGGAGTGGGTTGCCATTTCCTTCTCCAATGCCTAAAAGTGAAAAATGAAAGTGAAGTCGCTCAGTCATGTCCGACTCAGCGACCCCATTGACTTCGGCCTACCAGGCTCCTCCGTCCATGGGATTTTCCAGACAAGAGTACTGGAGTGGTGTGCCATTGCCTTCTCCGTAAATTTTTCTAGTAACCACATTAAATAAATAAAAAGAAGTAGATGAAATTAGTTTAATAATATTGTTTTACCCAATATATAAAAAATATAGCTTCAATGTATAATCAATATAAAATTGAGATAGTTCACATTATTTTTCATAGTAAGTCTTGTAAATGCAGTATGTATTTTACACTTATATACTTAATTCAGTTGCTTAATTTTAATTGGAACTATTGGACCTGTACTTAAATTTCATAAAATTTGGCATTGAAAAGAAAATAGATCCAGGGAATTCCATGGCAGTCCAGTGGTTAAGACTTGATGTTTTCTTTGCTGGGGCCCTGATTCAATCTCTGGTCAGAGAACTAAGATCCTGCAAGCCCCACAGCACAGCCAAAAAAAAAAAATGATCCACATACTTGAATTTTCCAAACAAATTTATAAGTTTTCCAGTAACTGAATGAATTATCAGTTTAAAGTTAAAATTTTAAGTTAATTAAAAATAAACAAAATTTAAAGTTCAGTTCCTTAGTTGTATTAGCCATTCCTTAGTTTCAAGTGTTCAATAGGCACGTACGGTTAGTGGATTCTGCATTGTATTTTCAGGAAATACTGTTTAATACATTTTAAGGTTTATAAAGTGAGCATTAGACAAAAGTAAACTTAGTGATGAATGTTATTATTCTTGCCCAAACCCTCCTGGCCTTAAAGACCCTAGCAACACATTTGAGTTGGTGTTTCAGTTACTGGCAATCAACAGCATCCTAACTGACAGTGCAGAACACTATCATTGAATAACATGAGAGCCTGATTTAGAGTGGAATTTGAAGGAAGTGATATTTAGGTTGCCACTGGGAAGAAGAGTAAAATTTGGCTAGGTAAAGTCTCAAGTGGAGTGTATGCGAGACAGAAGGGACAGTATTCTGGGGAAGAGCTTTGTGAACCTGAAAGTCATATTGCTGGAATTCCAGTATGCTGGAATGTAAAAAGTGATGGGGAGAGTAGCATGAGTTGAGGCTTGAAGACATAAGAAATAGCCCAGTCATGCCCATGTAAAGCAAAACTGGTGCCTTGCCCTGTTTCCATGTAAGTATAGACGTCACAGTTAGAAAAAAACAAAACAACTGCACTCTGAGGTAACCAAACAAAATCTGTGTCACACTCTCTGTAGGTCTCCAAAGTGAATGAAACCTTCAATGTTTCCCATGTTATTGATTCCCTAACAAAAACAACTCAATTAATGACGTTTGCGTGGCTGACTTTTGCAAGTCTGAAAATACGCAAGAATTTGGGGGAATATCGAAGTCGTATGAGAAAACTGCTCTTCAGTCATGAATCAGCTGACTGTAAACCTTATAACCTTGGGTGCGGGGAAGAGTGTTTGATGAACCAGTCCTACTAAAGCCTTAACTCATTTGTAAAGTTTTGCAAGTATTTTTCTAAGGAAATCCTTTTTCTAATGCATGTGTCCATGAGACTTCTTTTGACATAAAGTAGGTTAAGGAGTTTGGATTTTATCTTAGGTGCAATGTAACTGAAAGTTTGAAGTGATGTATATGTATCATTGAATAGGTGTCTATGAAAGAGAATTGTTTTGTGGTTTTAAAGATTGTCTTGGCTACCTTGTGGAGAATGGATTAGATAGTGCTTGAGAGGATGTGGGTAGAATACATAGAAAACTACTGTCCGAGTAACATGATAAATAGCTAGGAATAGGTTTAAGGTGATGGAGGTGGCGTTAGTGGTAAAGAACCCACCTGCCAAGCAGGAGACATAAGAGACGCTAGTAGGGAAGATGCCCTGGAGAAGGGCGTGGCAACCCACTCCAGTGTTCTTGCCTGGAGAATCCTGTGGATATAGGAGCCTGGTGGGCTGTCACCCTTAGAGTTGCAAAGAGCTGGACATGACTGAAGTGACTTAGCAGGCAAACAGGCAGGTGGTGGTAGATATATATAATCTCTTCACTTTTCTCCATTTCCACATGTGTATGTGTGTGTCTGTGTGTGTGTGTGTAATCTTGTGGTTCAGCTGGTAAAGAATCTGCCAGAAGTATAGGAGATCTGGGTTTGATCCCTGGATTGGGAAGATCCCCTGGAGAAGGGAAAGGCCACCCACTCCAGTGTTCCGGCCTGGAGAATTCCATGGACTGTATAGTCCATGGGGTCGCAAAGAGTTGGACACGACTGAGTGACTTTCACTTTCACTTCTTTTGCTAATGAACTGGATACAAGGGTCATTGAAAAAGTAGTGTCAGGAAGCACTTCCAGGTTTCTGGCATGGACAACTGGGTGAATGAGGTGCCATTTTCCAAGATACATATGATTAGTGGAGGAGCACATTTGGGCAAGTGCAGATCCCTAGTAGGGTTTCAGGTGTGTTGCCTGCCCTGTCTCTGACATCTCTGAGACAGATATCAGACAGGCTATTGAATATACAGGTCTGGAGCTTAGAAGAGAGTTTCTAAGAACTGGAGAAATAAGTCTGAAAGCTCCTAGCATATAGATGAAATTTAAAATTATGGGACAGGTTGAGATAAACTCAAGTGAGAATGTAGAGTGACAAGGGAGGGCCCAGCCCAAGCTATGAGGAACTGTAGCATATGCAGTAGGCAGGTAGGGGAAGAAGTTCTGTAAGGAATTAGAAGACTAGAAGGAGAGAAAATCATGAGGCAACCATTGGGACTTGATACAGAGAGTGACAGGCAGCCTTTTGTTTTCCCCTAACCATAGCAGACATGGGTGAAATTCAACTTTTTTTAAAAGATGTATTTATTTATATATTGGCTGTGGTGAGTCTTCATTGCTGTGCACAGGGCTTCTCACTGTGGTGGCTTTTCTAGTTGTGGAGCCGGCTCTGGGCCTGCGGGCTTCAGTAGTTGTGGCTCACAGGCTTTGGAGCCCTGGCTTAGTAATTGTGGCGCTTGAGATTAGTTGCTCTGTGCCATGGGGGCGGGGTGGGGGGGCGGTCTTCCCAGATCAGGGATTGAGCCCGAGTCCCCTGTACTGGCAGGAGGATTCATAACCACTGAACCACCAGGGAAGCCTAAAATTAGACGTTTTTAAGCTACAGATCTAGTTTGGTAGTGAGTACAGAGATTTTGCTTCAGCTGACATGAGTGTGCAAAGTCCGTTCACAAATGCTGTGCTCCACATTGGGCTTGAGTGGCCCAGATCAAGGTAAAGTAGTTAGTGTATTTGGTCAGTGTAGGTTTTGTTGAGTACGTATTCCAAATAGATTGCTAAGATTCTTCAGCTTTCTGATGTTGATTCTTTCTGTGGTTGGTTGTAGTGTTGGTAAACATGTATATTTAACCATTCTGAAGAGTGAGCTGTTTTACATGTTGATCAAATATAGTACTAATTGAAATATTTGATCTTTTGGTAAAGAATATTTGAGATCTCAAATTAGATATCTTTTATTTATTTATATTTTCTATTATAGGAGTATGATTGTTTTACAACATTGTATTAGTCTCTGCTGTACAACAAAGTGAATCGGCTGTATGTATACATACATCCCTTCCCTCTTGACTCTCCCTTCCACCCTGCCCCCTAAATAGCAGGACACAAAGGGGTATATATTTTAAGTAGTTTGTATATATTATTAAGAAAGAATAGGAATTGCATTCATTTGCTAGGGCTGCCACAAGAAAGTACCACAGGCCTGGTGACTTAAACAACAGAAATTTATTTTCTCATAATTCTGGAGGCTCAAAGTCCAAGATCAAGGTGTCTGCAGGGCTGGTTTCTTCTGAGGATTCTTCTCTCTTTGGATTGTATGTGGTGTCTTCTCCCTCTGTCTCCACCTGGCCGTCCCTTGGGTGTGTGTGCCCTAATTTTTTCTTCTTTTAAGGAGGCCAGTCATAATTGGATTAGGACTAACCCTAGTGACCTCATTTTAACTTAATTACCTCTTTCAAGATCTAATTCCAAATAAGTGAAATTCTGTGGCACTGGGGGTTAGGATTACAACATCTGAATTACAGGAAGACACAATGCAGGCCTTAACAGAGCATATCATAGGATATGTCTTTGCAGGTGAATTTTTATTTTTTAAAGATTATTTTTTATGAGGACCATTTTTAAAGTCTTCATTGAATTTGTTACAATATTGTTTCTGTTTTATGTTTTGGTATTTTTGGCCGTGAGGCATGTGGGATCTCAGCTCCCT